>NC_054375.1:41174683-41514683 GCF_017654675.1 Xenopus laevis
AATGTAACTGGATAAAATAAATATGTTTATGCTTTGATGACTAGTAATTTGTATCGCCAAATCAACCCCTGTTTGTTAATAAATGTACCCACATACAACGCAAGGTATTATTGAAATATCTGAAATATTTATGTTAAATATTTCCTATTTGAACATTGTAATCTGTGCACCGGTTCAAACTGGACAAATGCAGGTTCATACTGGCCCACCAGGATGCTTGGAAAAATCTTGGTGGGCCTCAATCCTTATGAGTTAAGGCCCAGGCTTGTCAAATTGGCTGCTTCCATAGATTGAGCAGGGCATTTGATTGGGGGTGTATGATTGTTGGCAGTGGAGCCCTGGAGGTCAGGATCCCTTGTGGGCCCCAGTCCAACACTGAAAAATTGTATCATTAGGGGGCAGTTAAAAAAACTTCTAAATTCGACCATTGAATTGAAATACTTCGATTTCGAAGTCAGGTTTTTTTTTCATCGAATTTGGGTATCCTATGGTTGAAGTAAAATCGTTCGATCGAACTATTAAATTCTTCGAATCGAACGATTTAATCGTTCGAACCGAACGATTCAAAAGATTTCAGCGATCGATCGAACGATTTTACTTCGACTTCCAAAAAATGCTCTAGAAGGTCCCCATAGGCTAACATAGCACTTCGGCAGGTCTAATTTGGCGAAGAATTGAAATCAAAGTTTTTTTAAAGAGACAGTACTGTACTTCGATTATCGAATGGTCGAATATTCAAACAATTTGCCTTCGAATCAAATTCGAAGTCGTATTATCCTATTCGATGGTCGAAGTATCCAAATTACTTTGAATTTTTTTACTTCGAAAATTCCCTCGAATTCACTTCGACCCTTGATAAATCTGCCCCTATGTATCAAAGAGCGCAGTAGGGTACCTTTAGGTTGTAAGCTCTGGTTAATGGGGCCCTTTGGTCCAATTTTATTCAGTAACCCATGTTAAATAATTGTATAGCCCCTGTTCATTATAAACTAATTTAAAGCACCAAGCAAATTGCTATATAAATATATGATGACGGTGAGGGTGCCAAGTGGCTTATTATTTACTTTTTCTCATGAATAAATTGTTTAACCACTAAAGAAATAGATATATGTATTCTGCATAATATCTAGTATGAACATCATTGAAATGAAACACTTTCAAACAAAACTGCAACAATTAAGAACTTGTTATGTTCTGAGGACCAAACCAAAATGAGGGACAAGGGTTATTTTCTGAGGGACCCTTCAGGTTCTATGAAATTATATGATGCAGCAAATATGGTAAAATGCCAGCTACACACATTTGTATTAAAAAATTTATCCCAGTGGCCAAGCACTGTTAGATCCATGTTTTTAGCATGTTATTGTACATAAACCAATAAACAAGCCCCAGTAGAGCATCAACAAGCACTAAACACTCAACTTTCAGTGGGCAAAATATAGTAGGTAACACTGAGCAGAAACGGCAAGTTGGCTAGACTGGCAACACTACAGTTATGGCAAAAACTAAACTAAGCCATCCCTGCTACAAAGAAACTTTAACTGCTTCTGGAATCCCATTAAGCTCCCAGAGGAAAAGTCCTTGTACTTGTAAGCTGGAACTGATTATACCTGATTGTATTGTTATTATAATAAAATAAAGATTTTCTGCAAAGCAGATGAAGGATTTGAAAAGCCTACTTTTCAGACTCAGATTCTTTTTCACACAATTATGAAGGAACTAGGAGTACTAGATTTTTGACAACGTAATTTACTTACTAATAACATCTAATGATAAATGTTTCATTGTTTGAAGTACTAGTGCAGAAGGATAGATACTGTTAGTGGTGACATTTGTCTAAGCAATGCAGTTATCAATATTGTATTTTTTTTTTTTTAAAGTTAAAATTGGGGTCAGTCTGTCACCTCTACTTGTGTTTCAGGCATGTATTTCATTAATCACAATGGGAGTGATGACAATAGAGGGGAGTGCTTTGACCAACACAATTCCCTTTGGGACGTTGGCTTAATACAGTTAAACAGTGAGATTCTGTAAACATTCTCTGTAAAGAAATCATAGTGGAATACAGGTATGGGATCTGTTATCAGGAAAGCTCCAAATTATAGTAAGGTCATCATCTCCCTTAGACTCTATTTTATCTAAATAATTCCACATTTTAAAAATGATTTCCTTTTTTCTCTGTAATATTAAACAGTAATTTGTACTTGATCCAAACTAAGATATAATTAATGCTTATTGAAGGAAAAACAATTCTAATTTTTTAATGTTTACATAATTTTTTAGTTATAGTAGAGGTATGAAGATCCAAATAATGTGAAGATCTGTTATCCAGAAAACTTCAGATCCCAAGCATTCTGGATAACAGGTCCCATACCTGTATTACAATCTGCTTTTAAGCTGTGGTGTAGAAGGTGACATTTAAAATACCCAGATATTGCATCTTTTTGCTGGGAAAGACAATATCATGGCACAACTGCCATTGTAACTATTGCAATTGTGGACAGGGGTATTAACTACCCTGGAACCAACACCTAACCCATGGGTCATGTTAATAACGGACACCCTGAATAAATCTGGAGCAGGCACTCAAATAAAGGCAATCTTACATCATACAGTAGACATCAAGTAGAAAAGATTTAGTGTGTCCTCTGCCTTACGCGTTTTGTGTTACAAACACTTAATCATAGGCTGAGTATGTAGAGCTCAAACACCAATATTTAAACAAAAGTGCACCAATCGCAACACTTCATTAATAAAACATGATCCAATCCCTGAATCCCCCATATCAGACCAACCCCTATGTCCAATTATCTCAGGTGTGTCTCTTTAGGAAAATTAGAAAGGTACAGAAAGGTCTTTTAGGTAGGTGCACCTCTACAGGAAATAAGATAACTGACCCCCTTCCTACAACAGCAACAATGTGATTGAATTATTTTCATTATATAAAAATATCATATAATTTTGACGTCCAAGGACTGCATTAAAGAGTTTATATTCTAGACCCTTTACATGGTCACATTTTATAAAAACACACAAGGCATGCGTTGTCGGAAGGTTTATGGTTTGTGTTTGGCAAGACTAAAAGCCAAAGGGCCACCAGTTTTGTAAATTAGTTTTCAGTGTGCTCGATATACCTGAAGAGATCACATTCACTCTAGAGGGAGACCGCGATACTTCTTAAACCTATACTTATATTGAGATTGATTTTCTTTCCCTAGTGCTGAATTATTACCGTAACTTTGCTGAACTTTTTCAAGAACACAGAGGCCTTCTCTAAATCTGAAAGATCAAGAAAAAAAAAAAAAAAGGTAGGAAAAATGCAAATATTGCAAATAATATTTTTACAGACAAGATTCAAGATGTACAGTTATTTTCTTTCTGAAGTGTTGGATTTTTGCTTTACCTGGGGATGAACGTACCTCATACATAATTTACACAGAGAACTTCAAGAGGAAGAGGCAACGCAGTATATGAAGGGTAGGTGAGACGAAAACAGGATTCCGGGTCAGATATGGGTTTGCAATTTAATGAAAAAGTTCAGCAAAGCTATAAGATGCAGTCGAAATGCTTCATTTCTCTTCTGTTGGATATTATTTTTGCGGTTTCTAAAAAGTTCTGCTTCCTTATAGGTGTAAATAATCCCTGTTAATCTCTGCTTAGTGTGTTCAGATGCAACATCGATCATTGGCCACAGTGGTGCAGCAGTAATTCATCTACAACAAGCATTTCTGCACTAGGTTTTTTTCCCCATTGTTATTTCCTCTACTTTCATCTAAATTCCGACACAATTGCCAATGCTATTCATTTTAATACTGTGTAGAGGATATCAATCATTTAATGCCCTGTAGAAAGCAATGGCAGCCATTGATCTGCAAACTGACCAATATCTATAATACATGGATATCAGGTTGGGCTTGGCAATTTGCCATAAAAAATTCAGAATTAAAAAAAAATAAAAATATGGGTCTGTGTACAGCCACCTACCATGCACTAAATACTCCTGAGCTTCAGCATAGCTCCAGTAGTACTTAGCTTTCCACTTTGTGTAAAAAGCACTCAAAAGGCCTTGGGGACACAGTAAGCAATGTTCAGCTAGGCCAAGATCCTAAATTTTGGAGGACAAAAGTTATGTTTATTTAGTAAGGAGCATAAAGTTCTTCTGAGAAATGTGCGTGGGGTTAGTACCACAAAGTTAGTGCCACCTGCTAAGGGACTTTATGATTTTATGAGGGTATATTCCCAGAATCTTCACTAAACTGTCCCCTATAACTGCTGTAGTCTGTTCCTTTCAAGATACAGTATGTGGTAGGGAACTAAACACACTTTCAGTTAATATCATTTAGTAACATTGGGTACTTGCCCAAGTACAGTGACCACAGCAATAAATCAACAAGATTGGTTTGGCCTATTGCAGAAAGAACAATGAAACTGAAAATTAATAAACAATGAACGTAAATGGATGTAAATAATGCAACATGTCTGAGGGTATAATGTTAGAGTACTACAACGATGACAATATTTCATTTGGAAAAGTCATCCTACATTACTAGAAGAGGAGGGTGATATATATGGTAGTGGAGGCCTAATGGCTTCCCATGGGAAAGCTTATAAGTATAAACATATGTAAAGCATTTGGACTCTTTTTGGGGAGGTTAAAGGAACAGTTCAGTGTAAAAACAAAAGCTGGGTAAATAGATAAGCTGTGCAAAATAAAAAATGTTTCTAATATAGTTAGTTAGCCAAAAATGTAATGTATAAAGGCTGGAGTGACTGGATGTCTAACATAACAGAACAGAACACTACTTCCTGCTTTTCAGCTCACTAACTCTGAGTTAGTCAGAAACTTGAAGGGGGGCCACATGGGACATAACTATTTAGTGAGTTTGCAATTGATCATCAGCATTCAGCTCAGATTCAAAAGCAACAGTTATGACCCATGTGCCCCTCCCCCTCAAGTCACTGATTGGTTACTGCCTGGTAACCAATCAATGGAAACCAAGAGAGCTGAAAAGCAGGAATTAGTGTTCTTTCTATTATGTGAGACATCCAGTCACTCCAGCCTTTATACATTACATTTTTGGCTAACTAACTATATTAAAAACATTTTTTGTATTGCACAGCCTATTTATTTAGCCAGTTTTTATTTTCATACTGAACAATTCTTTAATACTAATAAACAATTATTTACTACTACCAATAAATAATTATTCTTTGTCTATGGACTTTACCTTGTCCAACACAAGTGGTTTATTATATTATAAGCAGGTCTGCTTAATGTACACACATACCACCTGAAATGTGGCAACTAGGGATAAGTGAGTGTTTTTGGCCGATACAGATTTGTGGCAAAATTCACATGTTCTTGAGTCACCAACATTTTCATGAATCTGTGCTAGAATTTCAGCATGAATTTTATTTTGCGTGGAAAGAAAAACTTGAGTAAAATATACCCATTGGCTCCAATGAATTTGTCTTGAGCATAAAACACTATTGACTTCATTGCATTTCACAATATTTCAGAGAAATTGTATTATTATTTTTCGCTAATTTTTCTGCAGTTTGCCTCATCACTAGTAGTGACGGATTATTATATTTTCTTGAATAAATAAATAACTTTTTTTTTGCAGTTATTGTTTTTACAAAGGACCAAAAAAGAGTTGGAATATATAAAATTTTTCAATACAAAGCTGAAACAACAGTCACTGGGTAACCAGACCCCTGACCGTTGCATGTTGGAGGCAAACATGCACAAATGCAGCCTTGGCACCGATTACTATAATCTTGTCAACGGGCCTAGGGTGCCACCTCCAGCCACTACATTATTCATTCAGTCCTGACTCTTTTCTGGTTCCAATTTTCTCCATTAACATTTATCATTATATGCCTATTGAAACTCTAAAAATATACATGTTTTCCCCATTTTATTGTATATTTATAGTTGGCTTCTCTGTCTCCTTCTAAATCTAAGAATCTTGCATTCAGGTAGTAAGAAATTTTGAGAGCAAATATATATAGCGAGAACCAATTTAATTGAAATGCTCAGTAGCTGCTTGGAAATGTTTCCCTTTTCATTAGGTGTTTTCATTAATTTGGCAACCACTGTATATGTAATTAATTAATTTTGAAGTATTTATCTGCTTCTGCGATGTTGATTTGCGCGTGATGTTGAAATGAAGGGAAAGAAAATGCATTTAATATTGAGGTGGCAACTCTAATTACAGCCCATAGATGCACACTCGTAATTATTGCCTATGGACAGACATACTCTCAGAGATATTGCAAATAAAATAGCAATTGAAAGCTGTTTTTGTCTGTCATTTTGTCTTTTTGCCATTCCCATTTCATTTTGGCAGATAATAGAAGCAATCCCTCCGTCTGTAATAAAAGACACAAAGTTTGTCCAGGTGCAGAAACCCATAGCAACCAATAAGATTTTGCTTTTGAATACAGTAAATTCTACCTGCTGATTGGTTATATAGGTGACTAGACCTGTAGTTAACTTTGCACCTTTTATCACATACTGTAACTGCATATTTATTAGAAAGCAACTCACTTTCAGCCAAGACTCCAATTCCTACAATACCTTGCACATTTCTTGGCTATAGGAAAGCTGATTACAAATACAAAGTATGGGACCTGTTATCCAGAATGCTCGGGACCTGGGGTATTATGGATAAGGGGTCTTTCTGTACTTTGGATCTTCATAACTTAAGTCTACTAGAAAATCATTAAACCCAATATGATTGTTTTGCCTCCAATAAGGATTAATTATATCTTAGTATCAAGGACAAGGTACTGTTTTTTTATTAATGAGCCATCTTCTTCTCTTTGGAAATCTTCGGAATGAGACCGGCGTGGCGGCGCATGCGCAGTTGGAGCAATGTTCTGTTTTGCAACAACTGCGCATTCATTGAAACTCACGAAAATTGCAGAAGCGCCGGTCTCATTTAGAAGATTACCGAAGCAGCGGAAGATGGTGCCCGTGAACTCCGATGCCTGAATCTGCACCTAGGGGTAAATTAAAACATTAGGGGCATTTGCCCGGGGTAATACTTAGGCTGGGGGGAGGAGGGAGGGGGTCTATGTAGGGTGGGGGGTAGGGTTTTTTATCATTAGGGTTGAATTCTCCTTTAAGGAGTGAGAAAAGTATTCAGAGAGATCATGGGGCAGTCACAGAGGAGCTCCAGTACAGTGATTTTGAAGGTCAGTGGGTGAGACATTACATTACAGCAAAAAATGGTCTACATGTCAAGTGTAAGCAATTTGAGAAACCCTTAAGGTAATGGTTCCCACATATTAACGCTTGAAGTAGTGCCGGTGGCTCACTCTGAAGGCCAGTTAGGATGGTAATTGAGGAGAATGGTAATTTGTTCTCCCAGATACCCCTGAAAGCCCATCATCTTTAAGGTCAGTTGTGGTGAGATTTGGGGTGAGTATTTGCTGTCCTAGATATTCTTCTACTGAACCAGTACACTGATGTTTTCCTGTGCCTGTACTCCTTTCATAAGCTAAAGGGGACCCTGGCCAAACGTTGGACCTTCAATGGGGACTCTGGCCAAAGGATAGACCTTCAAGTGGGGCTTGAGCTGAAAGTTTTACAACCCCTGCTTTAAGGGGATTTATAGACTGTAGTCTTGATAATTATTAAGTTGATATATGGACTCATTTCACAACCACTAGATTATGCAGGGCTTTATTTGGCTGCCTGCAGAAGTGCTGGATCTATATCATTTGAGGTTACATTGCACTTACAGATTTGCTGCAAATGACAACATTCCACCAGGAGTTAGACTTGAAAACAGCAATGTAGGGAGATAACACCATATCATAGTTGATTAATTAATTTGCAAAATAATGCATATGTTCTTTCTTAATAAATAACATATTAACATAACATAATAACATATTAACATATTAACATATTTCTAAATAAATAACATATTAATGACATCGTTTTTCAGATCTGCCAGAAGAAAATAAATTTTTCTTTTCTGACTGGGTTCGGGTAACCAAATTGCCCTATGAACGGTACCCATCTATATTTTACAATGTAGTTCTGGGACAACACATGTTGTTCTAAGCAATTCTTGATAGGTTGCACATGACTCATTGGCTCCAATGGAAACCTAACGCTTTTGAAATGTTTGTTTTATACATTGTTATTATCTGTGCCAGGCTGAATCATTTTTTTAGAATAACCTTTTAAATATGAATACAGGAAAGGCCCGATGGAGCCCTGAGGCAGATTATATTTTTTTAGTGCCACATTACTCTGAAGCAAGAGCCCATAGAAGACAGCATTACTTAGCAGAACTTGGATATTCATGCCCATTTTGACATGACCAGTAAAATGCTATTTACATTTTTAATTTGATATTCCTTAGTGGCAAGGCACCCGATCGTCTACAACTGCGACAGGCAGCAAAACTAACAGTAAACCTGCTTAGGAGATTTCAATATGGAGACAATTCAAATGAATGGAGTAACAGATGCACAGATACACAGATACACTAAACGACATCAAGTAGTAACATTCTCCCACTTTTTGGATCATTTTTACAACTATTAACCCATGCAAAGCAAGATAATAGATGTAAATGAGTGATTATAATGTTTCACTATTAAAGAGACGTGGGGTGCAATGAAATAACAGAACAATTCATAATGCAAATAAGTAAAGTATGCTGCTGTCCTTCCTACTTTAGATCAACTTTATGTCCAGAATACATACATTTATAAGTAATTAATGCATTATAGTTTAGAACAGTGCTGTCCAACTTATTATATATTGTGGGTTGATTATTATTCATACATTACTGAAGACCAGATTCAGTTAAAACAATGATGCCATATAGTGAAGTCTAAGGAGCCTTTAAGTATACTGGATGCCTTAAAACTCCTTTGGAGGGCAATATCTAGCCCAAGAGCCTCCAGAAGGACAGCCCTGGTGTAATACATTGATTATATTTAACGGTTCTTTTTACAATACTAACAGACAAGCACTTATGGGACTCAGAATCATATTCCAAAAGAATAAAAAGAAAGACTATGTTAGCAAGGGAAGGCTGGAGGAAAAAAACGGTTTAGTTAGGGCAAGGTAAATGAATGGTAAGAAGTTTCCAAACACTGGAGTGCTTTATAAATCCAAAATCTTTATTGGTCCATAGTGATGAGCACACAGAACTTCTAGCTTGACGCAAACGTGTCAAGCTCGAAGTGCTGTGTGCTCATCACTATGGACCAATAAAGATTTTGGATTTTTAAAGCACTCCAGTGTGTGGAAACTTCATCTTTTCTTCTTCCTATTCAGTGTGGCGTGGGACACCAAGAGAATCCAGCACCTATTTATACACCTATCTAGTTTCATGCGTATTTTCTGCAGCAGAGATGAAATGTCCCAGGCTTGCAACTGGAGTCAATGGGGGTTCCTAACAAATGGGCAACTCTTAAGTGAATTAGGTGATGAACAAAATAAGTGACTTAAGAGAGTTTCTCTCCAACGCTTCCTTGCCTAGGACATATACCACCCAACGTACAAATGTGTATGATGGCTATGCTCAGCGTTATTTTTTGCTCAAAAGCAGCTTGATTTGCAGAGGGCGGTTCAAATCCCTCAGCATAAATTGTTGCCTGCAGTGGCAGTTTATAAATTGCTTCCCTGTCCTGTAAATCTAGCTTTAAACATCTCAGGACAGTTATCCCCACAGGACAAGGGAGCTGACAGATTTTCTCAATAAGAGAGGTAAATGTACAGCAGGAAGGTGCTCTTATATAAAGGCTGTAAAACTTCGGAAGGGATTAGAATTTTTCCAAAACATCCCTAGTTACAGGACTAAGCACTGATCCCTTTCCATGACCTATATTTCTATCTTTAAAGGACCAGTAACCACACACAAGCCAGAATTAGTCACTTGAATAAAAACAGTGGTTATTTCTAATCTTACATATATACAATGATTTATGTCAAGCAGCAGCACTCCTATTTTTGCAGAGGATTTGCAGCTCTCGACTGCTAACATCTTTTATCTAAGTGATGTTATGTAAATGAAGCACCACTTGATCATAGTAGTCATTGGAAATGAATAGAAGTGTCAAATAAAAAGATCTGGAAATTGAAATATGCAGATTTTTTTAATGTACATACACATTGACATTATGGGGCAGTGCTGAGGCATGTTCTCTTTGCGCCCAAGACCCAATGCCCAGCCAGCTCACCCCCTCCCAGCACCAGCTGCTCAAAAGCCCCTTTCCACCTGCACCACCAATGAATGCTTGCACAAGTTCCCCCCATATATACCTCCTACCCACTGATCAGTGACTTGATCATGTCCCTCCATGCCAGTCACTGACTTATTGCTCCTTCTCCAAGTTGTGCCCCTCCCCCTGTTGCACGCTACCAGCTGCCTATTCTGTCTACCTCTATTTCCGGCCTTGTTATGGGATATATCTACCATAGGTTGAAAAAAGAACACTTTCAGATAAAATCAGACCTGAGCTAGAGAGACATTGTTGGATACATTTTTCCGCATGTAATACATGATGAACAACCAATCAAATCTTGATATTAGGGGAGAGTCAAAAGTAGGAGCAATAAAATATTGAGTCTGAATTGTAATAAAGGGAGAAATTACGCATACAAATGAGATAAGGGTTTGGTCGGTGTTCCTAGCACACCAGAAATGCTCTGTTTGTTGGAAATTAATTTTTTTAGCTGTGAATATGGCTGGGAACACTATCCACCCTTTGAATATCAGGGAAGAATTCTGGATATTTACTTTAAAGGAAAACTATACCCCCAAAATGAACACTTAAGCAACAGATAGTTTGCATCAAGTGACATATTAAAGAATCCTATCAAACTGGAATATATATTTAAGTAAATATTTCCCTTTTACATCTCTTGCCTTGAACCACCATTTTGTGATGGTCTGTGTGCTGCCTCAGAGATCACCTGACCAGAAATACTGCAGCTCTAACTGTAACAGGAAGAAGTGTGGAAGCAAAAGACAGAACTTTGTCTGTTAATTGGCTCATGTGACCTAACATGTATGATTTGTTTGGTATGTTGAATCCTACAATCCTAGGAGGCGACCTTTATTTTTTAAAATGCCAATTTTCTATTTAGGATTACCCAATGACACATACTACTAAAAAAGTATATTATTATGAAAATGATTTATTTACATGAAGCAGGGTTTTACATATGAGCTGCTTTATGCAGTAACTCTTTATAGAGACCTACATTGTTCGGGGGTATAGTTTTCCTTTAAGTACTGGAATTCTGAATGGTTTAAATACAAGATATTTCCTACTTGGTCTGATTAACAAAGATATTAAACCTCAAATGTATGTATACTATAAATGTTGTTCTCTTGACAACAACACATGTTTTGCTATTGATATTGTGCTGTGGTTGTATTTTTATATCTGATGGATATTAATTGTTTTTATTATATACAGTATCTGCTTCTATATGTGAATTATTGGATAGGATGCAATAGTTTATAATTGGAATTGTACATAATCATAGAATTGAAGTTTCCCTCTGCGTTATTGTTGTCAGTATCTCATTAGCCTATGATTAAGGGCACATGTGCCCAAAATGCATCAGGCAGCAGGGCTAGTTGCGTGGAGTTGTTATTAATAGCATGCTAATAAAACTTCACTTTTATGGATCTAAGGTGATGCGATTTAAATTTTTTTAAAGACATATGCTGATCCAAAACACTAAACTACACAGATGAGTCCTAACAACAGAGAGACCAGTCTATAGCTTGGATATGAACAATACTTAACTTTATATCCCATAGGTTGAACAACATGTGAAAATAGGAAAACTTTGAATCAAAGCACAAAGGTGGTCTTCTGGGTCAGAACACAAACCAGTCCCCCCCTTATTTCTGAAATAGAATGAGGCGGTGGGATTACCAGGATCACTAGGGAGAAGAGGTGGGATTAACAGTATCAATGTAACTCTCTGAACTAGAAGTGCTTAAATGATGCAGTGCTTTACAGAGTCCTTTCATCAGTGGAGCTTACAGTAAGGTATATTTCCAATTCACACACATTAGGGTTAATTTTATCAGGATCTGTACATTTTTGGAGTGTGGGAGGAAACCCACTTGGACACAGGGAGAAGGCAAACTCCTTGCAGATATTGCCCAAGCTGGAATCAAAGTCAGCTCCCCAACAGCGCAAGGCAGTTAAAACCTGAAAATGTGGCTCTTAAAATTACCAAGGTTTGTAAGGTTCACTGCATCATGGCAGAAATATCACTGAAAATATAACGTTTTCCCAGAAACCCTATTCAATGTTTAGAAAGCAATTCCCTCTCTGCTCCTTTTCTTTCTCATCTTCCACGTTCCATTTTTACAATTGATTTCCGTCAAGAGGCAGAGCGAGTACAAAAAAAAACAATATACCAGCTTTTAAAAAAAACAAAACATACATTTTGCAAATTTCTTTATAATGTTAATTTTATGCTGGAGAATATTTGCATAAGGCTCTTTCATATACAGTAGGTGCAATTTCTAGTAATAATCTATTAGAAGTATAATACAAATCCAGCCCGCATTTTTTAGTTTATGCAGTGAGCCTCTTTTATAGCAGATAAGACCATGAAGCAGCGTAGATTGCTGTGGGTATACTAAAGCAGTATTCTGCTTCTACAGCTTTTCTGCTCGTCCATGATTAATGTTTTGAGCAAGGATGTAGCTCATACAGAGATCCAATGCTCTATAAAAAGAAATGGCATGATGCATCCTTGTTTGGGAATAGCTGACACTTATCGATAGCCTGCCTTGTTAATAATTCATAGAAAACCATTTGACTGTACAGTGGGGGCCCGGCTGAATTCATGGTTCTTTTCAAATCTTGCTGGATTCTTAATTACAGGAAACATGGCACTCTTCTGAGAATTCATTATTTCAGACACAAGGGTAGAATTTAAAATCCTGTAGGATCTAAAGACAACTACAATCCTCAATTTTAGCAGCTGGTCTCCCAGGAATGTTACTTGTTATCTAATAACACAAAATATGACTAAAAAAAAAAATGTGACCTACAGTAAGCGTGAAGATATTTCTTGCAAAGGAAAAACAAAATACCTGCTGCATATTTTAAGATTTTAAAAGCCGACACAGAGTTCTCATTCAGGAATATCCAGCTCTCAGTACTGCATCTCCTGGATCCACAAAGGGCTCTGGCTTTACCAAGGGCCCGTATAGTGGTGCTATTTTAGCATTGATTTGCAAATTTAAAACACTAGCAAATGCTTTTTCCGTAATGGCTAATTAAGATTGTTTTTTTTCTAATTAGTAGTCTGAGATTTTTATAAACTGAAAAAGTATTGAGTTAATTATTTTAGAAAGAAAGAATTCCTCAGTTAGAGTAGAGTACAGTGGTCCTAAATATGTCCCTTGTGAACTTATTATATAAATTATGGAAATGTATAAAAAAAACAACATCTCCAGAAGTTTAAATATTTGTTACACACAAAAAGGCCATCGCAAACTTGAGAAGAAGGCACAAGGAGCTGTTGGCTTCTCTCAAAACTGTTGGCTGGGGTCCTCCTAATCATATGAATACATGGTGGTACAACAATGTTCTTAAGATACAACAATCAAGGATACCCTGATAAATAACCGTGGCTAGCTTGTGCCTCTGTTTTAAATACATACATATGTAAGATGCCAGAATTTTAATAAACATAAGGAACATGGTGTCAATGTTTGTGTCTGTATTTGGATGTATGGGGAAGTGAGTAAATTGATTGTGAGTTGTACAGAACACAGCTTAATGCAAGTTTTTTTTTAATAAAGGCATATCTTAAAAATGAGGGGACCTAGCAACAACATTCGTGATTGATATCTGGCCCAAGATCCACCAGATAAATACCCTTCAGATCTGAAAGTCCCATAAGGTGAGGAATGCATCAGCTCATACCTTCCTGATGGGTCTCAGTATGTTTCTGTATATCACTGGCTCATGGGCCTCATTTAGCCCAGCACATGGGTGGTGAAGATCCACACTATTGGTGACCTTGACAAACAAGTAGATCTATTATTGTAGGTGTCCACAACTATTTTTACTTGTGAGCCACATTCAAATGTAAAAAAAAAGTTGGAGAGCACCATCAGAATACAAAAAGTTCCTGGGGGTATCAAATATAGGTTGTGGTTTGCTATTGGTAGCCTCTATTTGGACTGTCAGCCTACAGGAGACTGTTTGGCAGTACACCTGATTTTTATGCAACTAACTTCATGCCAGGAATTCAAAAATAAGCAGTTGCTTTGAGGCCATTGGGATCAACATTCAATGGATTGGTGAGCAACATGTTGCTCATGGCCACTGGTCGTGGATCATTGCACAAGTGTGTGCCCAGTGTTTCTTAAATATTTCTATTTACATAGAAAACAAAGTATGAATAGGGATGTCGCGGACTGTTCTGCGGCGAACTTGTTGGCGCGAACATCGGCTGTTCGCGTCCGCCGCAAGTTCGCGAACGTCGCGCGACGTTCGCCAATAGGCATTCGCGTCAAAATCGTTCGACCATTCGACCATTCGGTCGCTAAAATCGAACGATTTTCGTTCGATTCGAACGAAAATCGTTCGATCGAACGATTAAAATCCTTCGATCGTTCGAATCGAACGATTTTCGGATGTTCGAAGTTCGCGAACTGTTCGCGAACTGTTCGCATTTTTTGCCGGTGTTCGCGAACGGCGTTCGCGAACACATTATCGGCGGTTCGCTACATCCCTAAGTATGAATACAAAGGGAAATAGTTTTGCATGAGACTTCAAGTAGTCATAAATAGATGGTAAATATTACCCTCTTAGCATTAGTGAAGAGTTAAAAGAAACTGCTACTTTTTTAATCTCTCCCTTCTCCACCTTATCACACATTTTTAATGGAAATTTCCATTGAAAATATTTAGGGGCCGATTCACTAACTTCGAGTGAAGGATTCAAAGGTAAAAAAACTTCGAATTTCGAAGTTTTTTTTGGGCTACTTCGGCCATCGAATGGGCTACTTCGAATCGAAGTAAAAATCGTTCGACTATTCGACCATAGTCGAAGTACTGTCTCTTTAAAAAAAAACTTCGACCCCCTAGTTCGCCATCTAAAAGCTACCAAAGTCAATGTTAGACTATGGGGAAGGTCCCCATAGGCTTGGCTAACTTTTTTTGATCGAAGGATATTCCTTCGATCGTTGGATTAAAATCCTTCGAATTGTTCGATTTGAAGGATTTTATCGTTCGATCGAAGGAATTATCCTTCGATCGAACTATCTGGGCTAAATCCTTCGACTTCGAAGTCGAAGGATTTTAATTCCTAGTCGAATTTCGAGGGTTAATTAACCCTCGATATTCGACCCTTAGTGAATCGGCCCCTTATTGTTGCTATCTTTTTTTTAAAAAAAAAAACATGGACATATTTATAATGTGGTAGAAGTTATACTAGTACACTGCAATTCCAGGGCTTTGTTTTCTATCATTTTATCCACAGTAATTCAGCAATGTAAAATCTTAATTTTTCTCTAAACCTCCAATACCTTTTCATTTAATGAAAACTCTTGTGCAAACTGCATTCTGCAAATAGCCAAATAAACAATAACAATAAGCTCTCGCCGGCAGTGTAATCAATATTATTTGTATCTGCTTGACACAGCACCTTACATAATTTACATCCTAACAGCAACGTAGGCCAGTGCATTGTGATATTAAAATAATATACTGCTTATACCCCTATACTTTATTTGCATGCTTTCTTGTATATTTTCAGATTTTCATTTAATTTTATTTTAGGAGCTAATTGCAAAGGGGTCTGAGAGTGTTTTATGCTGGTGCTTTTGCAAGCTATCCATGGATCATTCGAGCCACTTGAAAATAATGTGCAGAATCTCTTCATCCACTGGTTTATTAAATATAACCATTTCCTAGACATACATATCTAAATATGTTTTTTTTCCAGTAAGTGTAGCAAAAGCTGAATTTATTAGAAACCTCAAGTGGCAGACGGCACATAAACTCTATAATGCTCAGCGCACAGCAGCGACCGTGGCAAATAGTCTTTCAGGAATACTTTACGCTTAGTGGCTGAGACGTTTTTCATTTTTAAAATTAAAATGACTCGGTTTGGTGCAATAAAGTAATCTCTTTCAATTAAGTTGTAAAAATCAAAATGCTTCCCAACATTTTAAAATAAAGGCAGAACTGGAATGAAACAGGACTTAATTGATGATTGGAATTTAACTCAACAAGCTTTCTACCCTTGAAGGATTAAGGTATGAAGAGAAATGCAATAAGAAATCAAGCTATTATGAGCCTGCATCTTCATTTAATTGAACAAGGTTTCATTTTGCAGAAAAGAAAGGCGCTAATATTTATGAGTAATTAATTTTAAGTTTATGTTTACATTTCGATGTTCCAGAAAGCATTAAAAAAAAATAGCAGCAAGGATACACGATATTTCAGTTGCTGAGTGGGGCAACTAAAATGGAGCCTACGGCTTTCTTTTTTTTTTTTTTAAATGAAAGAAACAGAAGAGAGAACTTGAAAAGGGTATGATCAAAGGCTTTAACTTATAATCCTTCTGGTCATCTTAGGTTCTGTATTAAATACAGCTACGGCTGTAACTTAACATTTCAAAGGCTTGGGAGAATTTCATAGGTTGGCCAAATTTTGTTTAATAGGTATGGTATATATATATTTTTGAGGTTATCCAAGGTTACTGAAGCCAATACTTAAAAGCCTCTTGAAATAATAATCTAAAATACTGTGTACTTTCTAGGCATCTGCTCCAACACACAAATATGCATGGTTGCTATAAATACATCCCAATTAACGGTACATTAGGTTTTCTCAACATACATTAAATATGATATGCATCTTTCGGACAGAGGAACTATACGCCATGGGATTTACCGTACACTTATTTTCATTACTTTAGGACTGCACGATAATCTTTTTTCAAGATTTCTGAGTCATTATTCTAGTCTTTTGCTACATAAGGTAAATAAAGGACTCATCTAGCCAGCTAGACAATTAGAGGGTTATCTAATAAAAGACACTTAGGGGGTTATTTGTTAAGGATCGAGTTGTGTTTTTCATGAAATTCGAGTTTTCCAGTTCATTTTTTTTGGTCAAAATTCATATTTTTGGGTTAAAGAAAACTATTATTCGAGCTTTTAAAAAAAAAAACAACTTGAATTTTCGGAGATTTATTATACCTACACCCTGGAAATAGCTTGAATCTGAAAATACACCATCTAAAACCTGTTGAGATCAGGTAGGAGTCAATGGCAGGGGTCCCTTGAACCATTTTAAGATGTTAATAGTTAATAACTCGATCAATTCCAGTTTTTTTAACTGCTGAAAACTCGAGTTTACTGATTGCAACCAATCAGCAGGAAGCATTAACCGTCACCCGTTTAAAAGCAAACATCCTATTGGTTGCTACTGGTTACTGCTCCTGGGCAAACTTAGAGACTTTCATTAAATGTGGGGGTAAGTGAACGTTGACAACTTTTCCAGTTATTGAGCCATTTTCATGGCATTTTAAAAGATAATCTTGTTTGTGACTGATTTACTTAGTCATCAAAGGAGCAAAAGCAAATAGGTTTTCTCAATCTTTTGTATATTTGTGTTGTCATCAATAAATTGGCTGTACCACGTGACAGCTTATTTTTAGACTGGCGTTTCCTATGATTTTGGCCTTACCGGTTGGCAGATAAGCTGCCAACTTGCTCAGAAGAAAATGGCATCTTAAATCTGCCCCGTTATGGCCACCGTAACACTTTTGAGATTATCTATAAGGAAAAACACTTAATGAGAAAATGCGTTACATAAGTATGTGTAGGTACAATTCATTTAAGAACATTGCTCCTCAAGGTCAGTAAAGTTGAGGGATATAATGGAAAAGAAGAATGGTAATAGGTGAAGGGATTCATAATTAAGATGATTATGGATGTAATATACAAAAGTAAGGAAGATTTCTGGTTACAAAGTAGAGATACCCAGGAATGCAAAATTTGAAAATGGTATACAGAATTATTATTTTTTTTAAAAAATGTCCTATTATTAAACCTTAACAGACCTGCATACTGTTATTTTAATATAGAGCCCTAACAAGAAAGTACAAGTTCCCGACTCATGGGCAAGGAGTATTGAACCCTTCCTTTGGTTTTTTTTCTCGATGGATAACAAGCAACAATTAAAGGAAGAAAATTATCTAGATGAGACAAATAAGTTAAAAATAAAGTTTGATATTTGGAAAATGAGAAAATAACAATAAAACTCATTATCCAGATGCGACAAATTTCAGAGAGGCCATCTCCCATAAAGTCCCTTATAAGCAAAATCATTTTATTTTAAAATGACTTTCTCTGTAATAATGAAATTGTAGATTGTACTTGAGGGTAACTAACCTGCATGAATACATATTGGTGGCAAAACAATCCTATTGATTTTATTTAGTGCTTAAATGATTTTGTATGAAGGTATGGTGATCCCAATTATGGAAAGATCCCTTATCCAGGAAGCCCCAGGTCCTGAGCATTCCACATTTATTCAATAAAGCCAACAGTAAATAAAAATACAGAATAGTTTTTTTCTATAATATCTCACACATTACTGGTATTATTTTGAATTTAAGCTCTGAATTATGAAAATGCCATGTCCCGTGATGTCCTATTTGGACAACTGACATTTTGTCTGTAATAATAAAATAATACCTTGTACTTGAAGTTAATTAAACATATCGATTCTTCTGGGATTTAGTAATGTTTAAAGTACAGTTTAGGTACAGTTCTCCATATTAAGGAAAGAAGAATATCCAATCATTCTGGATAAATATTCCCCTATCCCTACATATTTTTATAGGCGTTTTTTTGAATAATAAAGTGGATTGTTGCTGCATATTCTTTAAGGCCTACATTCAATCTTGGTGCATTGGCTTTTTTTCTTCAATGAATTCATACATTTACCTTTTTAAAGCTGTTTGTGTTCCGTGAACTTTTTTCCCCTAAAAATTTAAATTTGTGCTGTTCACAAATAATGGTCCTCAACCCTATCACCATTCCCTTCCAAACAAGCTGGGCCATTTGGTGCTGAATAGAGTTAATAGGGGAGCACAGTTCTGTAAAATCAAAAGCCTTGACACATTTTATTTCTGCCCTGAAATATTTAGTTGCTCAGAACGATAAAAGCATCTAACAATAGTAACCAAAGCAGTTTTGAATGCATTCCCAGTGCTAACAGAGGGAAATATAGCAGGCAGAAAGTAAAAAATTGACATTTTCTTTTCATATAGGTCTGATATACCCAAAAATAACTACTCTAACAGTTTTCTCTAAAACCTTACCCCTTCTTTCCAGACAACTCCTTTGCTTGGTATCAGTGCCTCAAAGTGCTCATATCCTATACAATAAAAGGGTAAATATCTCTTGTGGGTAGAGCAAATGTACGCAGACCTAGTAGTGCGGTTTCTCATCTAGAGAGTTTTTTTTTACTTTAAATTACCTCCTATTTAAGGATATTGGGCAAATCGTGAATTGTGAACATAATAAAAATGCCCCACATGTGCCATAACTTGATTCCTGCACACTTGAATGGAAAGCCCTGTGGATCTCCCATTACATGTAATAAGTTCTTGGTGGATTTTAGGTGCTAATTATGGGTCCTGGCCAACTTGCACTGTTCCTCATTCAATAGCATGGCAATAATTTGGAACAGGAAAGTCCAGTTTTGATCAGTGCAACAAGAAGCAGCAGCCCTGCACACTATCGCCCTAATAAACTATCCCCCAAAAATTTATAGTCATTCCCTCTGTGATTGTTTCCTATTTAAGACAAATATAAGATAAGGTCAACAAAGTACAGATGGCATTTCCATAGATTTTATACAGCATTAGTGGTGTAACCGGTATGCACCGGCCCCCCCGCTAAAAAAAAATCTTGGAGCAATCCCAATATGCCCCCTCATTTGCTTATTTCCCACCACCTACTCCCCCACCAGCCCTCTCCCACCCCCACTGGCCCATCCTGATGCCTTTCTGCTCCTTCTTTAGAACTATAGAGGAATTGGACCCCCTATTCCTTGCCCCCCCTATAACCATGGGGTCTGCTTCCTCTATAATTACACCACTGTACAGCATATTAATTGCAAAGGATCTATGAGTTTATCCTTATCGAACAATTCACTTCGGAATCTGATGCCGCAGATAAGTCATTTGTGGGAGTCTGATGTATCCAATTCCAGAAAGGCTCAGACAATGTTAATTGTTGCATTTGAATGATTACATTGTCCTATCAACTACCCTATCGTCTTGGTCAAAGTACTAGGACAATTTTGATAAAAGGACAAAGTTAAACTGCCCCCTAATGTTATTGCAAAAATAACAGAATTTCCAAGATGGCATTGGCACAAGTTAATGTGACTACTTGCATAAGGCACAATTGAAGAGATATAACAGCTTGGAAATTGCCCATCTCTTCTTTGTTTCAAAGACATTCTTTGATATGAAAGGAGCTGAGTATACTATTTACCTGATAGCAAAGCTTTAGAAATTAGTTATAAAATACTAACTAATGGCCTTATCCAAAATGTTAATACAGCTTTAGTGCTCAATGACACCGGTCATCTACAGTAAATAACAGCTCTAGTCTAAACTCACACATGTAGCTTGCAAGAGTAGCTCCCATATATAGGGATGTTTACACTTTTTATACAGTATATACCTGGTGGCAGTCAACTAGAGTGTTGAATAAATGATCAGAGCTTGTTTTTCAATATATTTGTCTTCTCACAGTAAGCATTCAGATCATTTGCCACAACATCCCTTCACGTAGGCCTATTTCATTGAATTTAAATGTATATATTGCATAATGTGATACAATATAATTATTTGAAGTTGATTGCATTGGCATGGTGCAAATTATCCTTAATCATATCATTTAGTAACACAGTGAAAAAACACACACACTATATAATGCTTCATATTTTTAGAGTTCACAAGCAAAATAAAATATTTCAATTCATCTGAAACCAAGGAAACAGCACAGATTAAGAACCTTGTCTTCCCTTCTACTGGGAATAGTAGAATGTAGCTTGGAAAGTCTGTTGCTGCAGCATGTTCCCATCATCTATTCAGTTCCAGCCTAATATAGCAAGTTAAAAAGACACTTCTGGGTTTAGATTAGAGTACTCCCACGAGGCGAAGGGACAACACAAACGTGTTCAGCTGGCACTCTATTTTTTGTTTCCTACTTGACCTGCTGTGACATTTTCAAACACAAATTGTTAGACTTCATGGCAAAAGGTCCAGAACAAGTCTGCAGCATCACAAAGAATCATTTGGTGGAGTTATTCACCTCCCACTTCCCACAGGAGACACGATCAAAACTCTAAAAATTGGCAAGAGAAAGAGAAAATCATCCCCAGAATAAATAGATTCTGTGCCTGGGAACTACTTTGCAATATACTGGAGGGCTCGTAACAACCTACCAGTAGAGTCTGGTCATGTACCATGAGTAAATGAATGGACATTTCTTAAGGCCAGCCTTTATAAGACTTCTTGAAGGAGATGGGAAATCAAATGGAAAATTAACATAAACCTGCTCTTCTGAGCACGTTGGCAGTTTTCTTCAAGCTGATACCATTTAAAGGTATTAGCTTATTTCTACTGCAAAACTAGGACCTAGGCTTTAACATCTCTTTCTCTTGGCTGCTGAGCTGGTGGTCACACATTTTTAATCAATGGACTGTACAGGCAGCCTCTCCAATGAAATGCTGCTTTACAAATAATTTTTCCATTTAGATATAAAGCTGTGCAGACAGAGAGAGTGATGCACATATTTCAAAGTTTGGGTCCTGTTAATGAGTGATCTGACAAAAACCTGAAGCAGACACTCACTTTGGAAAAGTGGATAAGCTAATCGAGTCCATGCTACAGTGTTAGAATACCATTTATCTAGTGAATTGGGTATTGTAAAAACTGTGCTAGTTTGGAGGGAAGCAGTTCCTATCCTCCAGCACAGCTCTAAAATTCCACAGGGACACAGAGGACTCTATGAACATCCATTTCTCATTGGAAATGTCACCCAACATAACCTGGTGATCTAGTGGCCCTTTATCCCTAGATTATCAGCCCTGGGAGACAGCAACAGAGCCATACTGTAGGTCAGCAAGTTGATTTACCAGCCCATACCCTAAAATAATCAGAAACAGAGAGCTTTTAAATTCCGTTTTGAACTCATGGTGCACATTTGAAATGAAACTGTATACTCATGACTGTACATGACCTCTCTCTAGTTCTAGTCACAAAAATACCAACTTATGGTCCTTTGCAAAGGCAAATATGTATTCAATGAAAAGCCTTCCATGGAAGTCTCTTATAATGACTTCCTGCAGCTTTAGCAGATTGGTATATAATGATGGAGAACATACTGTATGATGCCAAGCTGGCTAGTTTAAGAATTTAGTGATATAGCTATCAATAAAGTTCATGGAGACCCAGATTTGTGGTAAGGCCACAAAGGCCCAGGCCTATGTCGGCACCAGGGATGCATGGTTCTTTATGTGTAATCCTCAGTGCTTTGTCGCATGCATTATGAGGGTGCCAGACACTAGGACCCAACAGGCCTAGGGGTGCCCAAGCCCGAATTCCAGGCATGGGTTCACTTATAAGAGCAGTAGAAACCAGTAGGGAATACAGCCATTATTGTTGCAGAGAACTATCAATTAGTTGTTCTTGTATGTCTTTCTGGTGGCTTTATGGTACCTACAACAACAACTCTTTCTTACAATCAGTAGTGTTTAACAGCAGCCCTTTTAGGAAATGTTTGTTATAGTGTGTTTCTGTTTATTGCTATGCAGCACTGCTGACATTAGAGGGCACCCTCTACGGCAAGCCAGATAGTATCCTAGGCACTATGTTTGAGCCAGTCATGTGGGGAGGAGCTGACAGCTTTACATTTTGTTAAATACACTCTAAAATCAAATCCTTCTGTTTGTGTGTGTGTGTGTGTGTCAAGACTTTATCTGGAATATACCTTTTTCATAAAGGATTGTAATATTCTTCAGGCAAGCATACAAATTAGTCATTTTTGGACAATTTGGCTAAAATAAACTTCACAATAATTATAGATAATACATATAGAACCTTTATCTTACACCAATGTGTTGTTACAGCTTTATTTAATGAAATACTTTTCCCCCCATTTAATTATGAATTGTTTACTGTTTAAAAAAAATACAGAAATGTCTTATGGGTATACATTTTAGATGCAGAAATCAATCAACGTGTGGCAGTACAAAGCCGTGCTCATTTACTGGAGGGATTCTTTTATATTTTGCAGTAAGTTATCTGCCTTTCTTATGATGCATTCTCTGGACGAAGAGGAAATATTCAATAGAATCAGCTGGAGCAGTGCCGGCTACACAAATAAAACAATAACTCAAATGCCCAATTGGCTTAACAATTACATTTGTGCTCGAGACAGTATTATAACATTGACATCAGCTTGGCATTTATTTCCATTTAGTAAAATAAGAAAGACTTGAAACTGCTGAAGAGGAGAGGATAAAGGAACAGCAACAATGTGTTCCATTTGGCAGAAGCACTAGTGGAGCTAAGCGTCACCTCTGGTCTAGTATATGAACAATCTTTTCTGTGTGGGATGTGGCATGCTTTCCCCCCCACAATTCCCTCAGTACATTGGAAGGATAAATATTATGATTGTATGATATATTTGTATTCTTTATTGCGTTGGGTCACTGCAAGGCTAAAATACTAGTAAGACAATGTTATTCATGGATTGTCCAGTTGTTAGATAGAAAGGATCATGTCCTTGATTCTTTACTTTTCATGATCTTCTTAAAAACAAATCTTGGGGCAAAGGGAGCAAAACAAGTGCCAAGGATGAGAACCTTCTCAGGGACAACAATGATCTGGGTGTGAGGCTTGTAGAAAAGTCAAATAACTCTGTTTTCAGGGAGAAGTGAACTATATTCTCTTTTACTCTAAATGGTAAGAACGTTTTAAAGATTCAAGGGCTGGATCACAATCTTTCTGATGCAAGGGGTTGGTTAGGATGGAGGGTTGTGTTTTATATGCTTGAACAACAATTTTCATTGGTCACAGGGCAGAAATGAATATATGTTCCTGCAGTTCCTGCAAACGTTGCAACAATGCTGCACAAAAGCAGTGCAAACCTCAGAATACTGGGAATTGTGCACAAAGATGCATGCCGGGTAGCAAACCTAAGGGTATAAAAGCACTGACACTCAACAAAGTATAAAATCAACTGATATTCAACAAAGTGATAAAATAAACACTACACTGGTATGATAAACAATATATTTTGTTTGCTTCAATCTCCTCTGTCTTCTGCAATAATAAGAAAACCAATGGTTGGTTGCACTCACTGCACTTCTGGCTAATGTTAGCTGTGATGAAGTGACCCACGGGTCATGAAATATCTGAGCAAATATGTTCTGCTTTGTAATTTTATGACCTCCCCCACAAACATGTATGTGTTCATGAATAACACACTGCATTATCATTAAAGTTCTGATCTTTTATTATGCTCATGCCCTTATGTGCTCACTACATGCTGGAGATTATTGCCAATACGTAAGCAGCTGCCGAGACAGACTCTCAGATCTGAATGTCTTAGGGTAGAACGACACAAGCGATTTTACCTGCGATAGCATCCGTTCTGATGCGCTGAGATAGTCACGTTGGATGCGCGGAATATAAGTTAATAGGAATGTCAGACGTTCTTGCTGTGTGCATCTGCCACGACATGACTTCAGATGCGAACGCTGCATGTTGTGTCTTCATCCGACAGTCGTGTCGGATACACGCAGCGACAGCATCCAACATTTCTATTACTTACCTTAGATTCCGCAAATCCGACGTGATGCCTGCACTTCATCTCGGCATGTTGGAACAGATGCTACCGCAGGTAAAAGCAGTTGTGTAGTTCTGCCCTAAAAATTGCATTATAGGCATGGCAAACACCTATCATTCACAGGGCCAATTTAGACCTGGAAATGCACTCTTGCATGGACTTGGGGAAAATGGCAGCACATTTACATGTATATATTACACATTAATCTTAGGTCCTCGATAAAAATAAAATATGAGGCAAAATACTAAAACAATGCAAGGCACCCTGTTATTTTGCACTTGTCTTGCTTGCTGCACCCTGAAGCAACGCTCTCGTAGACTCTTCTAAGAGTCTCAATCACTGTTTGTGTTGGCAAAGCTACACAAAGTAGGGGAGGTTTCAGGCACATGGGTGTCCCTAGGAAATTCCCAGCTTGTGTAACGAGAGGTTCAGAGCACTTAAAAGACCTTTATTTAATACCTGCAATGGCTCTGTGGGATGCCAAATATTGCCTTTAGCGAGGGCCGTATTTACCATAAAGGTACACGAGGGCCTCTGCCTAGGTCAGCAGCTTTAAGGGGGTGGCCCTCGGATGCCTATATGGTAAATAAATTTTTTAGAAAAAAAAACATGTGGAAGTTATGGCACGAGCTTGTTTGTTACTTTGTGACATCACTTCCACTGACATGCTCTGATGGGCATGAAACGGTTCGGTTTCTAGGTCAGCACCAGATCACAACCCAAGACCTACCTTTAGTTCTCCAGCACTTTCACCTTTACCATTAGTAAAGGATCCCTTTGCAGTTCTATTTTGCATTAGTGCTGTTTTATATAAGGAACAGGTTCGGTCTGTTTTCTTGATAAAGGGGCACGCCTGACACATTGTATTTGTGTATCTGGCTGACACAATACATCACAGGGGTTTTTCTATTCTAAATGGCATCCATGTGCCAGGTCGGTTTATTTTGTATCTGTGTATCTGTTTTCTTCCATCAGATCTCACACTTCCCAAGGTAAAGGTGAACTCTTTTTTTAATTAGAAAAGGGGTTTCTCCCTTTATGCATTAAATATGTGCACGCATCTCACCAGGTTTCATTGCTCTGCCTTTTTGCCTCATAACTGCTACAACATTCCACAGCTTTGCGCCTCAGCTCCAAAGTTATTCTCCAAAGTATTACTGCAAACAATCCCTATTTCACAAATCAAATTACAAAGAGATCATCTCTTAGATTTCTATTCTTATAGTAATGACTGTCATGCCACTCTTTCATGTACTGATAAAAGTAAAAAAAAAAAAAGAAAAAAGAAAAAGTCTTTTGCTTTTTTTCCTTTGTTTGGGTTGAGCACGTTGGGAATTGTCTTGTTTGCAAAGTATTTTTGCTCCAAAATCTCTGAATATCTCTGAATATTAAGACAACACTTCCGAATGGACCTAATAGTGCAAGGTTGTACCAAGGTGACAGGAGACTAGAAAATGATTAGCAGTTGTTAGGTGTTGTTTTATGTTTTAAACAACAAACACATATTTAACAGCAGGTTCAGTGCCTCACTTGTTTGGCAGCAGTGCCTTTGTCTCTTTAGTAGTCTGTGTTTGTATTACAGTATACTGTCTGTTATGTTGTGATGGTAGATTTTATAAACACCTTTAAAGTGACTTGGATGGTTTCTTGGACAAGCATAATATCAACTGCTGGTATATATATCTATATCTATATATATATATATATATCTATATATCTATATATATATCTATCTACATATATATATATATATATATATATATATATATATATATATATATATATATATATATATATATATATATCTATATATCTATATCTATATCTATATATCTATATCTATATCTATATTTATAGACCAATAGAAGGACCCACACTCCAACTTTCCGTGAATCAAGTGTGTTTTATTCTAATGCATATCCAACGTTTCGGCCCACATAAGGGCCATACATGTAACATATATGTTTATGTATGTGAGTATATAGAGTATTTATATAGGTCTGTATAGCAATGTGTATATATGAACCCTGCAAGCCACAATTTATGAGCCCCAAAAGTAGCTATGTAAGAATAACAACAATAATAATATATAACTACAGCTGCCCAATCACATGGAGATATGGAAGGAATATTTAACTAATATCAGAATATGTGACCCAGACACACACTTACTGGTGGCTGGGCCACACCTAGGGGTAGGCAGAGAAGGCACGTGCCTAGGGCACAACAATGGGAATCACTAGGCGCATTACTCTTTTGTCTGCCTACTCCTAGTTTAAAGCTCCTTGAGGATCTTTAGTTTGCTTGCCCATGTGGCACTTTCCCTGCCGTGTATCACTGTGGGAGCAGGAAATGAGAACTCGTTGCCTTAGGCACCTTGAAGATTTGGCCTGGCACTGGCTACTGGACCAGCCATTATCAATAAAACATAATTGCTAAAACATATACTTTGATTGCAGGGTGCAGTACAAAGTGTACAAATGGACACACATTTACACCCACAATTTGCACCCAAATAATTATAACCAAAAGGCAGATGCAAATTACACACACACATTTGTACCTGCAAATTCTAGAAAAGAATGTTACATTGTCGGTAAAAAATGCAGGTGAATTTTGTGCATTACAATTACTTCCTAAAAGATCGCTACTGTGCACTACTATACTGTGTGTACACTTACAAATTGTACTTATTTGTGGCTTCACAGTACAGGCATGGGGCCTGTTATCCAGAATGCTTGGGACCTGGGCTATTCTGGATAAGAAAGTTTTCCATAATATGGATCAACATACCTTAAGTCTGCTAAAGAATAATTTCAACATTAGGGGGCACATTTACTAAGGGTCGAAGTGAATATTCGAATTCAAAAACTTCGAATTTCGAAGTAATGTTTGGGTACTTCGACCATCGAATAGGCCAAGTTCGACATCGATTCGAAGTGAAAATGCTTCGACTATTCGAAAATCTAAGTACTGTCTCTTTAAAAAAACTTCGACACTTCGCCACCTTAAACCTGCCGAATTGCTATATTAGCCTATGGGGACCTCCTAGAACCTATAGCCAGTATGTGGCTAAGTTTTGAGAAGTCAAAGGATTTTTTTGTAAAATCGTACGATCGTACGATTAAATAGTTCGATTCGAAGTACGATCGGGGGAACAATCGTGGTATGATCGTAGTACGATCAAGATCTTTGAATGTCGGACTAGCCTATCCGATAGTCGAATTTTGAAGTTTTTTTCACTTCGAAATTCGACCCTTGATAAATCTGCCCCTAAATAACCCCAATAGGCAGGTTTTGCCTCCAATAAGGATTACTTATATCTTAGTTGGGATCAAGTACAAGGTACCGTTTTATTATTACAGAGAAAACGAAACAATTAAAACAAATTGACGTGGATCTCTGGGAGACAGCCTTCCTGTAATGCAAAGCTTTCTGGATAATGGATCCCAAAAACATATGGATTGTCAAACATTTTCTGTCTGGTTTAATAACTTCTATTGAAAACAAACAAAAAAATAATAAATTTTATGTAAATGCACAATTGTTAAATGTAACGGATACCTTCAAGCGTTTGCCCAAAGTTTATTAGTTCTACCAAACTGAGAACAAGCACCGAAGCCATTTCTAAAGCTGCATTTTTAATTGTATCTGAGTTTTCTTGCTATAAAAAAAAGCACGCCTGCGTGCTTTTGCCAGTTGATTGACTTTCACTGCTTTCGACTGTTAAAGATTGTGTATAAGAACTGAATATACAGAGGGATTAGCAGAAAAGCAATAAGCCATGACATTGATTGGCAGTTTCTCAGAATTATAGCTCCCTATTTACAAAAGTTAGTAAACCCAGAGCCTTTTAATATGCGCTCTGTTATAACATAAAAGAAGAGCAGTATGTTTGGAGTGGTGAGGGAAGGGGGTAGAGTTGCCATTAACCAAACAATGCTTGAAAAATGCAGACTTTGTCTCTCAATCAAACATCTGGGAATCCCCGTAAAGCTTCCTAGTAACCAATGAGACAACACACCAGGACTCACTATAATCCCAGTTGTAAAATGTGGGTAACGCTCTATAGAACAAGCAGATTGCAAAGGGGAATAATGAATACAATTTCAATTTTATTAGTGTAAGTAAGGGGGCAATTCAGTTGAATAATATGTCTTCACACAAGGCAGATTTAACAAAAAAAAATAAAAATAAAAGAGCCCAAACTGGTGAAGAAGAGACGCATAAACAACATAATAATCAAAGCATTTAAAAAGGTGAATTTAAAGTGCATAACACTTTAAATTCTTGCCTTGAGCAGACAAATGAACACAGGATTCATCAATATGATTAAAATAGTATGTGTATGGGATAAAAGGCACAACGTTTGCTACAGGTCTAGGCACGTGTTTACCAGCCACCTTTTTATTCTCATTGGTTTCTATGGTTTGCTGCCATTGGGAAACTTTGCACCTTTTAGTATATATGAGGGTATCCTGTTTCTGCTGATGTTGAAACATAACAGGAAAGTTTGGCCTTAATCATGAATTATAATTAATATTCCACATCATCATCTCTGGGGGAAAATGGTTCCTGCGTCTGCCTACCCATCTGGAAAGGTGCAGGCTACCCTTTAGTTGCAACCTTGCAATTTAAGAATATGGCTTAGGCCAAACAGGAAACCCAGTTGCACATAGAACTCCCATTGGTATTGAATATGATGCTACTGGATTGGACTAGAAAGCACTAAGGGTGTAGGCAAAGTTTGAACATGACCAAAAATAAAAACTTTTTTCCGAGTGTGAGAAAAGCTTATGCTGGAGTGACACTGGGGAAGACCAGTCATTATTTCGTATAGGTGGAGAGTTGACAGTGGGAGAAGGGTTGTTAGTAGGTTTGACAATGGCGAAGAGCTGAATTCACAGAGGAGAACAGACCGTAATAAGGGGCAGATTTATCAAGGGTCGAATTTCGAGGGGTTAAAACCCTCGAAATTCGACCATCTAATTGAAATCCTTCGAATATCGAATTCGAAGGATTTAGCGCTAAAATACCATTCGATCGATCGATTAAATCCTTAGAATCGAACCATTTTTACCGATCGATCAAAGCATTTTTATTCGATGCCAAAAACTTTAAAAAATGCACTGGAAGGTCCCCATAGGCAATATAGCAATTCGGTAGCTTTAATTTGGCGAAGTATTGAAATCGAAGGATTTTTAAAGAGACAGTACTTCGTCGAAGTCGTAGTATCCTATTCGATGGTCAAAGTATCCAATAAATTACTTCGAAAATCTAACTTTTTGGACTTCGAAAATTCACTCGAGCTTAGTAAATCTGCCCCTAAGTGTTCAGCTTGTTTTATAGATGGTAGACTTTAGAAGAAAAGCAGACATTCTATTTGCTAAAGGGGAAGAGATAATAGGAAAAGAGTGGGTGCTGTATTGCAGAGGAAAGTCAACACTAGGGAAGTAGACACTGATTTTAAGTCACTAGGTGGAGAAGAAGAAACTGAGTAGAATACTATTCTGATCAATTTAATGTGAGGGGGGCAAGATTTTTTTTATTTTTTTATTTCACTTTCACTTATAAAAATTTTTTCTTCATGTCCCACTTTATCTTTTTATATTTAATTGTTTTTATGGATTTTTTTTCTCTGTCCTTATTGGTATCAGCTTCTCTTCTACTGAACCCCATGCTCTTATATTTTCAAATTTGTATTCCTCCTGCTCCCACAATTGTCCTTCTCTTAAACTGCTTTAGCCATGTTCTTCTTATTACCTTTTATCATATATCCTTTTCCGGAGAACATTTTTCTTTTGTCATGTCTTTCATATTTCCAATATTTTTACTGTTGTCATTGGTCCCTTTCCCTTATATATGCTCCTTGCTTTTCACTTCTGGTGTACCAAGAACCCCCACTTATGTATTTTCATTCAATTTATCCCTCTGCTTATTTGGTACATGTCGTGTTAACATTATTGTAACTGGTGTAGTATAACTTATTGTTGTTTTGCGAGACTTGATAAGAATTTAAAATGTAAGAAAATGTGAAGGGACTATTATTTATGGTTTGAGTTATTTAGCTTTTAATTCAATCAATTTTGAATTTGCAATATCAGCCATCTGGTTGTTAGATTTAAGATTTTTAATATTTAAAATCTGGAAACAGTGAGTCAAAAACTGTAATAAACAAAAAATTGAGGCCAATTGAGACATTACTTAGAATAAGCCATCCTATAACATACTAAAAGTTAACGTAATGGTAAAGCACGTCTTTAATAGGACCCTTTATATCTTTGTCTCTTGAAATACCCTTCAGAAGAACAGAGTTATCATATTAAACATGTTAGAAATTCACTAGAAGTTTGTACAGCAAAATTGATAATGCACTATAGATTTGTTAATATGCAGGCCACTTAATGGAATAATGGAACTGAGATAAGCAAATGCTTGATGGAGGGGGACTGAGATATACTTTTGGATATTAGCTTATCAGTAGCAACCAATGGTAGGCAGCAGCAGTCTAGTAACACACATAAGGGCATTAGAAGAAGAGATATTAGAAGAAACGAGGTCTCATGCTGAGAAGTTGTAGATTTGTCTCTCTGAAGCAGCTGTACAATCAATTAATATAATGGATATTTTCAAGAAAATACTTTTTGATGTATTTTAAGCAAGTACAAAAATAAAGGGTAGTGGTAGTACTTCTCTTAATACAGTTGTGCTTCTAGGACCAAACTGTTTGCTGTTTTTGGGTCGGGAGGGCCTACCTTTACCTACCTGACGCAAACTCTAGGCAGATACGGAGCAGTTCTTTTATATTTTTGTATCAATAGTTGAGTTACAGAGGTAACAAATACTGGGGGTCATTCACAAAGTTCTCGCAGCACATATTTATTCACAAACGTTTGTATTGCCCATGCTTTTTCCTGAACGCTAATATATTGCACTGCTCTGCCCGCTTTTCCAGTCTTGTGAATACATTTTCGCAAATGAGACAGGTGTTTACGGCCCACTGATGCAAAGTGCACGAAAATAGCGTTGACAATAACTTAAATGCGCTATTTGCGAAAACGGTTTTGCAAATAATCTCTCCGCCGCCAAAGTTGTGACGTAATTCAAATGCGCATAAATATTCGCAATTTGCGATTTTTTGACATATTTAAAAAGCTCTTATAGACATTCGCATTGCGAAAAAAAAAAATCTCAATTCTGTTTGCCCACTCTTATTCAGCTTTATAAATATAACCATGCGCAGGGCAAATATATTCACTGTGCGAACCAATCTGCCTTGTGCAAAGTTTATAAATGAGCCCCACTATGTACTATTTGCATGTATGTACTAAACAAAAATAACTACCATTTAGCTATACGATTGCATGGAGAGTATTTTAGTAATAAGATACTATATACACTAAAACAATACAAAATAATACATTTAAGAATAAAACATACCAAGGTGGTAGTAATATCTGCTCTGCAATTATCATTATTTAAATCTAATCTAATTTAAGTACTAAATGTTACGGCCTTGCAAAGTTGTGTACAGTTACCTACAATTGCCAAGCAATGCAATGGAATCTGAGTAATTTATAGGGAATACAGACTTGATTTCTACTATGCTGGTATTTTTTATTTTAGAAACGACTAAGGTTTAATGTTCATCCCAGAATCCTTCAGTTAATGTTGCACTGCAAAATCTTGGAGACGAGGGTCTAATTATTTGTTCCTGTATATTTCAGGATTATTCCCTAATGTGTGGCCAGCGCGCCATAGAAACAGCACAGCTAAAATTGGTACAATACTCTGTTTATAAGTAGAATTGTTTATTTTTCTTGACTATTTTAGAAAAACACGTGAAATAATAGGAGGATATAGCTGACTGTACACAAAGACCTTTGCTTCACTGCACACATATTGTTGAGGTATTCTCTACAGGTTTCAAATCACACAGGATCCACTTAACTGGCCAAGGAAACTGGCCAAAATGTTTATGTTTTACCCAAAAAAGATTGGAATGTCAGATGCTCAAAGCTGTTTCTTGCTTATGATTTATTATGTAGTAGCCATATTACTCAATTCACATGTTACAATTAAATAAGTTAGGAATGGAGTTTTATAACTTACTATATATATATATATATATATATATATATATATATATATATATATATATATATATATTATATATATATATATATATATATATATATATATATAGTGAATAAGTACCCCCTCTTGTAAAATATAAGGATATTATACGTTACCGAGGAGTTTCATGACCATCAGAAATGACATCAGAACTCACCGTTTATAACTGATGACATCAGAACTCACCGTTTATAAGGATATAATTTACAAGATATTCATGGCTTTTGTGTATTATATATATATATATATATATATATATATATATATATATATATATATATATATATATATATATATATATATATATATATATATATATATAAATTATTTTTTCTGTTGACGGAACATATAAGAAATTAAGGCAATGTATATTTTAAACATTAGATTGTTTTGGCTTTCAAAACAACCTTAACGTTGCATCTGTTTATAATAAAGGAAAAGTAATCCCTCCAACTAAGGAATGTAAAATTGCCTAGATTGCTCAAACACTGCAAAAACGTACATTATTTTTGTCTCTCGTTTTCAAGATATTGCCGCGTTTAAACTGCTAATATAATGAATTTGAATCAACACTGCCACCTGCTGTTCATTTCGACCAATAGGCTATGGCCATCTGAAAATGAACTGGAAAAAGTCTTTGGATGTCGCTTTGCTTAGAAAATGAAGTTAGTAAACATAGAAGAGTCATGGACAGTTTTGAGCAGATTATTATTAATTAAAAGATATTTCTTTTCTCAGGAAATACATTTTCAGCTGACTGTAGCCAGTCATTAGGTGGCGATGTTGCTTTATAATCATGATTTTTGCATTTTATAGAATGCCTAAGAAAATCTGGCTGCAAGTGTATTTTGAGTGCTATGAATAACACACAAAACGAAATTCTCAAGGTGTTAATTAACATTCTCATGTAGCCCCCTACCTTAGGGTTTCTTTAGCAGTTTGTAGCCCGTGCAAATTGTTTAGCTGCTACTGAACAGCATTCAAATATTTTAGAGAATCCTGGTTCAGTCAGATTTGGTGCACTCGCAAACCCCTAAATGGCAACTGCCAATAGGCTGGTTTTGCTTCCAATAAGGATTAAATATCTCTTATTTGGGATCAAGTACAGGTATAGGATCCCTTATCCGGAAACCCGATATCCAGAAAGCTCTGAATTACGGAATGGCTGTCTTCCATAGACTCCATTTTATCCAAATAATCCAAATTTTTAAAAATGATTTCCTTTTTCTCTGTTATAATAAAACAGTAGTTTGTACTTGATCACAACTAAGATATAATGAATCCTTATTGGAAGCAAAACCAGCCTATTGGGTATATTTCATGTTTAAATGAATTTCTAGTAGACTTAAGGCATGAAGGCCCAAACTACGGAAAGATCCGTTCTCCGGAAAACCCCAGGTCCCGAGCATTCTGGATAACAGGTCCCATACCTGTACAAAGTTATATTGTATTATTACAGAGAAAAATCCAGTCATTGTTAATGATTTTGATTAGAATAGAGCCTATGGGAGATGGTCTTCCCATAGTTCGGATCTTTCTAGGTAATTGGTTTCCGGATAAAGGATCCCACTCCTGTATGCATATTCCATAAGATGAGAAAGTGAGACATTTATTCCATCTACACTTGTTAATCAAGCACCAAATCTATTTTGCCACTATACTGTGCATTTCTAGAAATAGTTATCCTAGCTTCCATTCTGCCTGACAATAGCATTTAGCTGTCTCTTCTGCATTCCTAGGAACTTTTCACACGGTACATCTTGTTCAAATACCTGACTCACACAGTGTGAAATAGACAAGGGATTCTGGGTATGTGCAAGCAAACGCGCACAGAAAGTTACTTGTAGGGCAAAGCGATTAATCTCGTCTTCCTGTATATATGACTTCAATTAAGATTGTTGATAAAATGTGAATTATGAAAAAGATACCTGAACATGATTATATTAATATTCCACATTGCAGATTTTTTATTTTAATGAAGTCTATAACCCTGCTGACGCTGGATTGATATAAAACGCCCAAAAGAATTGAAATCTGGAATGTAAGCATTTTGGTTGCTGCCCACAACGAAAGGCAAGTGACCTTCATAGACATATTTAATGGGAATTCTAAAGCAGAACTGAATCTTCATATCTATATATTATGCATCTCTGGAAGAAGCAGAGATACTGTATACAATTCTTCGTGTTGGTTTCTTTCATTTCACCAGCATTGTGAGCAGTCTATGAATTAATCATGTGACAAAGAAGTCCTTGATTTACGGAGGATATTCTGTTGAGAATTTAGCATACTGTGCATAAAACAATTTAACTCTTATTAGTAATGCGTCAGTGATGTCCTGGTCGAATGAAGATGTCCGTGAAGAAGCTTAATAATTTCCTCCTCCACTTACATCAGAGATCAAATACCATTGTGACGGTGTCAGTATCATAACCAACCAGTATAACCTAGCATTTGCACAGATACAGATGCCTACTAAAAGGGTAATGTATTCATTGCGAGCAATTACTGGTCTGGTTACATAGTTAAGTTGGGTTGAAAAAAGACCAAAGTCCATCAAGTTCAACCCCTCCAAATGAAACCAAGGGGCAGATTTATCAAGGGTCGCATTTCAAGGTTTAAAAAACCCTCGAATTCGACCCTCGAAGTAAAATCCTTCGAATTCGAATATCGAATTCAAGGATTTTAGCGCAAAAGCTTAGATCAAACAAAATCGAATAAAAATTGTTCGATCGGATGATGAAATCGTTGGCATCGAACGATTCGAATGATTTTAAGCGATCGATCTAATGATTTTTATTAGATCAAAAATAACTTAGAAAAGTGCTCTGGAAGGTCCCCATAGGCTAACATTGCACTTTGGTAGGTTTAAAGTGGCGAAGTATGAAGTCAACGTTTTTTTTTTTTAAAGAGACTAGTTCAATAGTTGAACAATTTTTACTTCAAAACTTTCGAATCATTCGATTCGATTGAATTCGACCAATTCAATGGTCGAAGTACCCCAAAAAATACTTTGAAATTCGAATATTTTTGCATTTGAATTATTCACTCAATCTTAGTAAATCTGCCCCCAAGTGTCCATACATACAAACACCCACACCAGCTCCTTCATACAGTCACTGAAACTATATATATAGCTATATAAACCAGTATCTATATTAATTGTAGATCTTAGTTTCAAAATAGCCTATGGTATTATATTGTCCAAGAAATCATCCAAGCCCCTCTTCAAAGCAGAATCCGCCATCACAACAACACCCGGCAGTGCATTCCCCAACCTCACTGACCTCACTGTGAAGAACCATTGACGCTGCTTCAAATTAAAGTTATTTTTCTCTAGTCTGAAGGGGTGGCCTCTGGTGGAAAAAAAGATCTCCAGCTACCTCTCTATAATGCCCTCTAATGTACTGATAAAGAGTAATCATGTACCCACTCAAGCACCTTTTTTGCAGAGAAAACAACCCCAACCTTGTCTACTCTCATAATTTTTTTTCCATCCCTCTAACCAGTTTAGTTGCACTTAGTCTCTGCACTCTCTCCAGCTCATTTATATCCCTCTTAAGGACTGGAGTCCAAAACTGCACTGCATACTCCAGGTGTGGCCTTACCAGGGACTTATAAAGAGGCAAAATTATGTTTTCATCCCTTGCGTTATGGCTACCTGCTACAATATGGATCTCAAATGACATTAAAGTACTGGCAGGCTTCCTTCATAATGTATTGTGTGCACATGTTCTGATTAACACATACCTGTACAAAAAACAACAGGGTTTGGTACCATTGTATTGATGCAACAACATTTGGTACAGCTGACAGACATCACAGTTGTCAGGAATAAGGTCACTGCATCCAATTCCAGTTTGATGCATATCTGAAGCGGAAGTTTTGCCTAGAATCTACTTGCCTTTTCACAAGCTCTCGTTAACATTCATACAGTATACATCATTCAGTAGCCCTGCACTTCACGCCGCGCCATTTATAGTCTTTTCTTTCCTCTTTGCAGCATTGAAAAAAGTTTTATCAGTCGTGCCAGTCCTATTATTTAGCCTCTCGATGTGCAGGCAATTCAAAATGAGAATATTGGCAAGAACAATGTTGCCATTTACAAGGCAAGCAGGAGCTGAGAAAAGACTGTGCTTCGTTGACTTTGGCATTTTACCAATGCACTGACAAGTAAAAAGATAAATGAGGAGGTGCGGGGAAGATAGTACAGTAAAAAAATATAAATAAAGGGCACTGATATAAAACCCCTTTATCTAGATAAGGAAACTCTAGAAAAGCTCACTCCAGGGGCTGTATCACTCTCTGCATAGTATATGAGTTGTGATCAGAGCCTAGAAGCAACAGATAACTTAAATTGTGAATATTTAATATAAGTTTCATCTTGCTCAAGTTCTGTGATGTTTATGAAATAATCAAGATACTATTCACTCTCCCCCTCTGAGCAACCTGTCTCATTCATTCTGGCTTCATGTAGTAGATGGAGTCAGTTTTTGATTGACAGTTAGGTGTAATACTTAACCTAGGAGCCCACTCTTTAAAAATGACTGGCTCTGATGGAAATCCTATTTCCCTGAATGTGTAGGGTGTATTCCAGAGCCTGTTGGTTATTTGAGTTTTACTGCTAACAAAGAAAGCCCCCCTAAAAGACATAGTAGACCTACCTGTCAATTAAAATCTGACCCAGACCTCAGCATAAAGAGTGACAGGTTGTGGAGAGTGAGATACTGAAGAGTAACTTGATTATTTCTTAAACTGTACAGAATGTTCAACTGATTGTACTTAGAAAGTGTCTTATTTCAGTGAGATGAAGCTTAAATTAAATTTTCATTTTTGCAATAGATCCCCTTTAAGGTGCACCAGCTTGCCCAAATCCCATATGCCAAATGATACGAGCCTGATAATTACATGATAACTAAACTCAATGGCTACTGATAGTAGCAGGTCTGCTTTATGTGAATGTCGTCTTGCTACCATTGAAAATTAACCCTTAATTAGTTAAAAATACTTTCAAACAACCTATAAAAAAAAAAGTATATGTGTGTGTGATTTCAACAAACCAAACTCTAGCACAAACCACCACTTTACTTATACATTACATTGCTGAACCAAGTAACTTAAGGTGCTCCATCTTGCCACATATGTGGCATTTAGGGGCCTATATAGGATTTCTTGTTCTTTTCGGCACAAGCAATCGTTAAGGAAATCCTGCATTTTTCAGCCCAAAACCCAGCAAGTTAGGAAACTCAAACAGGATTTTTTTTTAAGTTTTCTCATGCTAAAAAGCACCGGCAATCTTAACCGGCCCCTAGGTGGATTTGGCTGTCTTAAAGGATTCCAACAAACCAAATTTTTGAAAAAAGCACTGAGATATGTCATAATTAGTGATGGGCGAATAAATGCGCCTGGCACAAATTTGCGCAAATTTCGGCTGCTGAAAATTACGGTTTTCACGTTTTTTCCATGAAAACGTTCGAATTGCTAGATTTTTTAGTGAAACTGTCCAAAATGCTAGATATTTTTGTGAAAACATTCTAATTGCTCGATTTTTTTGTGAATATGTTCGAATCGCTCGATTTTAGTGTAAATGCTTGAATTGCTCGATTTTATCGTGAAAACGTTCGAATTGCACAAATTTTTAGTGAAAACTTTCAAATTGCACCATTTTTTCATGAAAACATTCAAATGTCATGACTTTCGTGAAAATTTTGAATTTCACAATTTTTCGTGAATTTTTCACCCATCACTAGTCATAATTTAAAATCACATTCTAAATTTTCTAGCATTCATGCATTTGATCAGTTCTACACTTGCAGTAATGAGAGTTGTCAAAAGTAATGCTCCATAAAGGTCTGCCTTATAAATGTTAATAAAACTTATGTATTGCATTGACAATTGCCCTCAGGAGATTATGAAGTGCAGATTTTTTTTTTCTACTGTTGTCCGGAATACCCTTATACAGCGTAATATGTTTTAGCAAATTCTGTGGTGTTGAAGTTTTGCAGGCACCCTTTATGGAACAGAGCATAATGACAATTTTGACAATATGTAGTATGAGAATAAAGCAATATGTGCCTCTTTCGATGCCAGTCGTTTGCCTACCAATGGTGCAGTGTTCCCCATTCCAGCCATCTTTGCATTCACATTTTCCATCTTTGCATGATCCATGTTCCGTGCAGCGAGGGTGGCAAACCCGTTGGTCACATGCCACCCCAGTCCACCCTTCCTCACAGCGGCACGCTCCACCAATGCAAACGCCGTGAGTGCCACAGTCCACAGAGCATACCTCTGTAACATGGAAAATATGAGTATTATAGAAATAGACAGACAGAGCAAAACAAAAATAAAATTATTTTATAACGTCCCAAATTAATAAACATTTTTTTTTTTTTTGAAAAAGCATAAACCTAATTGCATACAACCAATTTAAGGGAAATTTAAGATAATTTGTGATGTCCCTTTTATTTGGAATATTTTAGAAACAATCATGTACAATATATATATAAAAAAAAAGAAAAGGTTTAAGTAGAAAAGTATAAGAACATCTTAAAAATATAAATATAATATTAAGTTTAAAGAGTATTATATAAAAAGTGGGTGGAAGTGCAAAGGCTTGGGGTTATAAGCAGGCCAATAGTCTGATACTGATAACATTCGTCAGGTTAATTGTATCGTAGATGCCTTGATACATTTTGACTGTACACTAGTTTACCTAGGTTTATCAAGAACACCCTTGGGCAAGCAAGTCTTGCCAGCAAGTGTTTACAGAGAAGCACTTTTTGGTGTTTTTTTTCAAAATGATAATTGCTTGAGCTTGGTGGAAAAAACAAACATCCTATTTAATGAATATTGCCAGTGCAACACATAGGGGGAGATAGTGACTTTGCCACTATATATCCTATATTATCAGCTGAGTGGGAAAAGAACCAGAATATTTTGACAGTGGTGTTGATACAAGTGGTGATGCTCACAATGATAGTTCAACCAAGCTTTGCCACCAGATTCCATCGTGGACCTCTGTCGGGTCTTAAGGTGGCCATAGACGTGCAGACATAATCATATGAAAGTATGTACAATTTTCGGACCACCTATGGGCTAGCTTTACTGTTCTAGGGCCCTTGTGATAATGAAGTTTAACATCTGGTGCTCTTGTTACTGTATAACTTTGTGCGACTTCTGTTGAGCTATCAACTTTAAATAAAGACAGTAAATAAGCTTGTTTTGAATGCCTAATACAAGTGATCTTTTTTAAACCAAAAATTCTACGCTATTAGGTTTTTTTTTTTAATACAATATTTTTTAAACTGTTAAGGAATTAAGTTGACACAATATGGGGTATTGCCGGCAATGTTCTCCCCTATTGTACTTTTTGCTTCTTTCGGATTTTGCAGAAATTGTATTTTATGTAGTGACCAGAGAACAACTGAATAGTCTTAGTAAACAATGGCAGCCAACAGAAAATAAAATGCAGTGTTTACTCTGATCTATTTATTTACAATAGCGGTTTTCCAGAATTTGGTATAGGATATTGTGATAGTACTTAGCTCCAAGCTACAAATCCATTGTGTTATCTGAAAAGTGTATTAATTCACCGTTTTTTGTCTTTAGTACTTGTGATCAGACTAGATTTTCCATTGTGTGAATTTTATCACCAGACATCTTCAACATGTTGGAGAGGCTTTTCATGGGATTCTCTTACAGTGTTCTCCATGTACGGCTTTCTACTGATGCAATTTATGAGATAAATGGCCTGTGTGGTTTTATGATTGATAAAGTACCTGTGTTTGATTTTTATCTGTAAATCGTTTTTTTTTTTTACTTTTTTTTTTTTTAACAAAAGAATGAGCTGAGCATAAAGTACAGGGATATGTTCTTTAAAGGAAAAAATATGCCCTACTGGCAAATGGGGTTTATTTTGCTTATTTTTGAGTGCAAGTTAGATTAACTAACACACAATTGAAAGTGCCTTACTGATTGCGTCTGCTCCTTAATTAGATCACCATCTACTCCCAATTAAATTTAGTGTTTAGATTTTTTTTTAATTAAAAACGGATCACATTTCCAGACTTCAAATAAAAATATGCAAATAAATAAGCAAAATAAGACACATTAAGATAAGACGTCTTTTGTTGATATTATTCCCGTTCCAATTAAATGCTAACTTCATTATTTATCTTTGTAATATACTGCCTTTTGGAATAGCTGTTTAAATGGCCCTGACATAATTACATTAATTATTTGAGCACCCCTTTTATGCTGATATATTAGACAATGGACACATTTTTTTTTCCTGATTTACGACCTGTAACACTCCTCACATTATATTGGTTGATCCAAATATCCCTGTGGAATATATGCTATCCCTGGGACATTATTGCTTCCCTAAAGATATCATTTTTCTATTGGAGGGAACCAACAGAGATTACACTATTATTTATGACATTTGTAAGTAGAGAAACTGCTTCAATAGAGACTTAACCTTTGCCTTATGACGTGTACATGAAGCATAAATTATTGATCAATAAATTCCTACCTACTTATTTAACGTTTAGTGGTTGGACAAATGTTTGGGGATCTAACCTAATAACTCTTATCAAATTACGTTCATTTTCAGTTTTTTTGTGCAGTTTTATACTGCTAGGCTGGAATCAGATCAGCAGCTCTTGTTAAAGGCCAAGACTGTCAACGACCCTAATTGTCTATGTTCAAGTAGACCCTATGGGTGCGGACTATAGAATATTATACAGATATAAAACTGCAAATATCTTAGACACAACTAAAACAGAAAATGAATGTAAATGGCAAAAGAGCTCATAGAAGCATCAGTTCGATTTTTGAGCTTTAGTCTCAAGCCAGCCATATAATTAGATTTCAGTAAGCAGTTGAACCACTGTAGCTCTATGTAGTGAACCCTGGCATTTTGTTTCAATAGACTGGTATATTATCCCACCAAATGGAAGTCAGGTTACCCAGACAGGAGCAAATATTCCCACAAAAATATAAGGCGTTTTAGTTGCCATCTATCTCCCAGTACATTCCCTTTCATATAATAAACCCTAAGTTAAATTACTAAGGAATTGCAGAGCTGGAGTAAAAAGGTCATCCTTTCTATTTGCATTTTTTGGGAAACAGATTAAATAAAAAAAAAAAAAGCATTGCAGTTTTTTTAAATTAGAAATTTTAGTTGAAAATATGTGTATATCAAAACTTAACAAATATAGTAGCAATATATAATTTATAATGTCACATCTGACCTGAATAATAATCTCAAAATGATTTCGGATTGCTCCATATTTTTTGCAAATGTCATTTTACCACAAAGCACTAAATGTTCAATTTTCCAGGTTAGGTTTTAAGAGCTTTCCTTGCTTAAGAATAGAGAACAAAAACAAGGCATATTCATTTTGATTGACTTATTGGATTTCAGAGTGAGTTATTTTCAAACCGTTACCTAACTACTCACTTAAGCGCTGTAAATGATAAGCACTGAATTCGCTTTCGTACAGAACGTGTTGAAGTTTGTAACTAGTATTATGTTATAGAAACGCTATTATTAAACTGACATATAAAAACTAAATATGGATTCAATGAGATGGCAACACGGATAGCGTTTCCCAGTTTTCTAATGGCACAAGAGTGTTGTTGGTGAAGGGGCTGGTAGCAATTTGAAAACCAGTTAGAAATATTTTTCTTACCAACAGAGCAATCAGGACCCATCCAGTTAGGATCACAGCTACACAGACCTGTGTCAGTGAGGTACGTCCCATGTCCACTGCACTGATCTGGACATTGTGTTCTTGGAAGTTCACAATTCTGGCCACCCCAACCTGGACTGCAGAGGCATTCTCCATTCACACAAACCCCATGGTTAGAGCACGTTGGGTCCATACAGTCAACTAAAAGTGCAAAGGAAGAATAGGTCAATAACTATAACTTGCATGGCAACAAATATGATATAGTTCATGTAACTTACATTGTATTGAAATATATAATGCCTGTTAATGAGAAATGCTATAATTACATGCAGCAATCATGTTTGAGATCAGTATATCATAATGGAAAAAAGTTTCATAGAACTCTGGGGGGAGACCTGGGAACTCTTTGGGAAATAGCTATAGCATACTGCTTCTAAATCCCACCTCTCACTCAAGAAGCATTGAGCCTGGGACATATCTGCACCTTTGGCATGAGGAGCAGAACACAGAACTTGTGGGTGGGAGCAAGGCAACCCTGTCTTAATGACTAGCCATGGGGAACTGGACAAAAGACACCTACATACCTTCCTCTAATACCTGCATGACTACAACACCAGTTTGGAGCACAAGGAACTGCATACTTGGATTATAAACCATGGAGCACGGTGTAAAGTACATAAAAGTTGCACCTGCTTTTTTCACTATGTGCCCCGCTCATTCATGATAAATTGCCTCTCCAGACTTTTAGCAGTGTTACAGGCTACACCACCACCATTTTTAATCATATCAATTAGAAACTAGGGTCCTCATAATGATCACAGACCAGTTTTATAAATCAATATATTATCCTAGTTGCCTAGAAGGACTTTCTTTAACTGTATATTAATTTCAGTTTTTGTCCCCTTCTGTACAATTAATGTATTGTAAGAAATGTGCAGCACTTCACATACAACTAGCTCTCTATAAATAACAATGTGAACATATTGTTAGGTTAATAGCACCATGGTCAATAATGACAAGTTTTACATTTGTCCTGGGAAAGTGATTCTTATTACTGCAAATACCATGGGGCCTTTTAGCCAATCTCTAGCAATTATTTAGTTTAGCAGTCTCTATAGATCTTCTAAAAAGGAAGGGGGCAGAAAAAAGGAAAAGCTATAAAAGCACAACTCTACCCTACAGGCAAGGATAAAACCACACACAAGGAGGTCAAAGTATTCTCGCAACAATGCGCACTGTAGGCCCCTGATGAACCAAGAATTACATTTATGAAGTTAAATGCCATTGAAAAATGACTCTAGCGAGAACCTGGCGACTGCAACAGTACTAAGTTAACCTAATTTGTCAATTTCACTTACGTCCCTACCACAACACAGCGCAAAACCTGACAAATGTTCCATTTCATTTTCCTTTTGCAAATCTGTTAATAGAGCAACAGTGTTTATGCAGCAGAAAATATGGATCATATTGATTTCCGTGCCACTGCTATTTCAGGTAAATTGTTTGAACGACGTAGCTATGATGAATATCCAAACTAAAAAGCTAACTAAAATAAAAAATACTGCTGAATCAGACGTTCCAATTCCATTTTTGACTTTGATAAGGGCACATGAATGACACAGCTTCATTATTTTTTTTTTTTTTGGAGGACTAATCAATTAAATAAATTGCATCATTTTATAGTGACGGATAAAAATGTGTGCGCTTTTTAAGTTTAATATTTTTATTAACCAGTTTGGTTCTAAGTAATGTGGACAGGCTGAGTTCATCACTTCATCTGTTTTTTTTTTTGCTAAAGGACACTAGTGTCAAATAAAAGTGGTTGTTCAATGAATATAGATCATGTAATATCCCTAGTGATTGAGGTAACAATGTTGCATTTCATAGTCAAGAAGTTTTCTAGTGACTTTGCTTTTCCGAGGAACGTACCCCATGAGTTTACTCCATTGTAAATTCACAGGCACAGAATTTGTATAGTGTGATATCATCCTAAAGAGGTAAAATGCAACCTCCAACATGCTGCATGTCTTCGTCTATATTTTTGCTTTCACCATCTCAAAAGAGTTTTATTTCTGGTGTCAGTATCTCTTTAAGGTCTACGGTTAGTTTCCTATATGTATATTTATGTACAGTTCTCTTCTTTCAAACCAAATTTTATAAAAAAATATTCCTGTCTACCAAACTTTACTGTGTGTCCTTGTTATCCTTAGCATGTAAGCCTAATGGAGAGGAAAGCTCTATCTCTCTTTTATAGTTCATTGCATTTATGCCAATATATTTAAAAAAAAGAATTGGATTTAAAAATGTATGCATATGGTTTTTCATAGGTTTCATCCCTTTTTAGGATTTCTTTAAACAGTGTAAGAGGCATTGCTGGCAAAGCTGTGTTGCTATAGGACATTCCACAAATGGTTATTAGTGAAATAGATTGTCTGCAGGAACAGAAACGGCCTATCATTTCAATCTATTATCATCTGAAGAAGATTTGGCAGAAAAGTGCTAGTGTATTTTAGATTACTGATGCCGACGTTCACAGTTTTCCTCCATTCGTTGGTGTGTAATGTATTCAAATGTTCCACTAAACATAAGGGGATTTTCCCATTTACCACATGTTTCACTGTTAAACGCAGCCCATCTTTCAGTCTTCAAACCTCATATTCTATCATTAGCGCATTCTGTGAAATGCTCTTTTCCTGATGTTTGCAATAAATGTCGTTATCTTCCATAGAGTTGTGTGTGAATTTCATATTTACTGTAAAATACTTTTGCAGAGTTCAAGCTTAGCAGCAGCTTCTTTCAGGGAGATATTGGGTTAGAAAAAACATACAATGCTATCATTGAAAACTTGGGTTTTGGACACATTTTTGCAGCATTATTTTTGTAGAATTCCCAGTATTGTCAAACAATGGATTCAGTAAAATTTGGGCATCGGCAATTTGTTTGCTATGTTTTCCTGTTAAGAGTATTTATTCATCAAGCTAAAATAAATTCACTAAGGGACATGGCTGACCAGCCTGCTTCATCTGGTTATCTGTGAAATAATCTATACACAGACAATTTTTTAAAGAAAATGTGCAGAATTTGGGAGTTTTCTTTATACTTTTATTTCTGTGTCTAAGATAGAGTCAAGTAATTGAGGGACAAAAGGGGAAAATTGTCAAGGAATATGCTTTTTATTATAACATTATCTAGTTCTGCTGTTTCAACTGGTCCTGGGGAAAGTCCACTGTAGTTATCTATTTGAAGTGTCTTGTTGTCCAGGTGTCCTCCATGTGATCTAATTATTTGCTTGGAATATTGACTTTTGATGAAAGACTAATTCAGAAAGCTCAATTTTTTTGTTGAGATAAAATAACAAAATCAAAGCATTTTGTATTGACCCAAACTTTTTTTCGTTCCCTGTTATAGCACAGATTGTTTAAGTTTCTTTTAGACTCAGGGGCAGATTTATCCAGGGTCGAAGTGAATTCAAGGGAATTTTCGAAGTAAAAAAATTCAAAATTCAAAGTAATTTTTTTGGATACTTCAACCATCGAATAGGATACTATGACTTAGAATTTACTTCGACTTTGATTCAAAGTAAAAATCGTTCGAATATTCGACCATTCGATAATCAAAGTACTGTCTTTTTAAAAAAACTTCAACTTCAATACTTCACTACATTAAACCTGCCGAAGTGCTATGTTAGCCTATGGGGACCTTCTACAACCATTTTCTAAGTCTTTAGAGGTCAAAGGAAAATCCTTCGATCGATCGCTAAAATCGTTTGATTTTTATTCGACCGCAGGATTGCCAAATTTGTTGAAAAAATTTCGATATCTACGTTTTTTAATTCGATGGTCGAATTTTGAAGTTTTTTTGCACTTCGAAATTCGTCCCTTGATAAATCTGCCCCTTAGTATTCACATAGTTTTTTAAATAGTTTTTAATTGCATTTACAAAGGTCTTAACATCATTATCTAGAATCATTTTCTTTCTACATGTTTATTGTGTATCCCTTCACAAAAATCCAAAATAAAAAAGACTTTCTAAGTATATAACAAATGAGCAATGGACATAAAATATACCTTCATCACAGTTGTCTCCTTTGAATCCAACAGCACATATACAATTCCCCTCTATGCAAGAACCATGGCCACCGCATGAAGGGTCAATGCACTGACTGTTAGGGATGTCACATTCAGCTCCCTTCCATCCACTGTAGCATATACAGGTACCTTTGGAATATTGTCCATTGCCACTGCACAAAACTGGACAAGCAGCTGAAAAATAAAAACCGCCATTGTAAATATCAGTTGCCTACATGCACATATTGTATACATAAACTTTGCAGTGAAAGTTAATCAGCAAATACACCTGGGGTTTTAGAAAAGCAACATATTGATTCATCTTACTGATCTGTGACCTCTTTAAAAAGTATAATAAATCTGTGTAATATAAAATTCAAATTAATATCGTCATTTCTGCTTTGGCTACAAACTGAACAGATGCTATAAACTGAATTTTTTTAAATATGCTACATATATAACACAAAACTTAAATCTGTTCATACATTGTTTATTCATAGGTATAAACAAAATTACATTTAATATGAATACCCTGCAGCTCAAAGGGGGTGTTCTTTAGGCCAAAAAATGGTGTAAATAGTATTGCCAATTAAATTTCATATTTGTTAGGCTCAATTGATGCTGAATTAATGGTATCACAGTCATAAAAATATTCCCTTATCCAACGAATTTGAGTATTTGCAAAGGTGTGTATTTTGTTTTTATGCCAAATGCTGTGAAAATTTGTGTAAAATGCTCTATAAAAAGCAGCACTCAGAACTAGTTTTTATTTCAAAAATTTAGATCTGCATACACAGTTACATAAAATCATTACACAACGTATCTGTGTTTTTTTTTACACAGTTACAAATATGGACCAATAATCATTGTACAGCTACTTATTGGTTGCTTTTGACAGTACACAAAGTAGGACTGGCCTGGGCTGAATCTGGGCAGGGGGCAGAGTTGTAACGCAATGGGGGTGGGGTTGTGACACTGCAGGGGCGGTTGGTTGATCACAGTGTCGATCATAAGGGTTTGGAAAACCGGGCAGGCAGTTTTGAACCGGGCAGCCCTTCAAAAAAACGGGCTGTCTGGGTCAAAACCGGACTGGTGGCCATTTAAGGATTGATAGACTGGGAATAATCTTTGGACTTGTTGTTACATTACTACCCAAATGAAATGGCAATGGAGGCAACTTCTCCCTGTTTTAACTTTTCTCAGCCATTTCCCACATGTGTTTGTCCACAAATGTTCTCTAAAACTTTGGCTTTTTCTCCAATACAAAAGGGGTGTCGTGTGGAGACTCCTTAACTGGGTAGTCATGACCTTTGGAGAAAGCAAATTCCATACCTCAGCTTGTATGTAATAAAGTATAAGCGCCCATTGACTTTAATGCACGTCAAAATTCACGTTTCAAATTATGGAAGAAATTCTCCCCTCACTTGGGGGCAGATTTATCAAGGGTCGAAGTAGAAAAAACTTTGACATTCGACCATCGAATAGAATCCTCCGACATTCGAATTCGGAGGATTTTATACATCGAACGATCGTATTCTGATAGTAGTATGATCGTACGACTGTATTCCGATCGTAGTACGATCGCACTATCGTATGATCGTACTCCGAATCAAACGATTCAAACTATTTTATCGTACAATTGTACGATTTTGACAAAAAATCCTTTGACTTTAAAAAACACAGTTGGTCCCCCATAGGCTAAACAGCAATTCGGCAGGTTTAAGTTGGGGAAGTATTGAAGTCGAAGTTTTTTTAAAGAGACAGTACTTTGATTATCGAATGGTCAAATAGTCGAACGATTTTTACTTCAAATCGAAGTCAAAGTAAATTCGAAGTCGTAGTATTCTATTCGATGGTCAAAGTATCCAAAAAAATTACTTTGAATTTCGAATTTTTTACTTCGAAAATTCCCTCGAATTCACTTCGACCCTTGATAAATCTGCCCCTAGGGGTCATTACTCAAAGACCCTCTCCAGGTTAAGAATAGTAGCTTATTATAGAGTGCAATCTTCTCTAATCAATTTTGGTTTGGCGTTGAGAGCTGAAGGGTGTTGGTGTTGAGAGTTAAAGGGAGTGAGTACCCCTGTGGATAAGGGGGTGCTAAATACCATACTATAGCTTGCTCTGATGCTAGATAAAATGAGTTCAGTTGCTGTCAGCCACACGTTAGAATTAAGCAATGGCATTCACATTATTTCACAAAAGAACCCCTGATGGGTTATATTATTCTGATGAAAGGAAGAGATTAATCCAAGATTTTCAAAAGGACAAAAAAACTCATCAGGTGTGTCAGATCTCTGACATTCAAAATCCATGAGAGGAAAACCACACACGCTGACTTAAGCACTAAAGTATGGATGCCTTAATTAATCCGGAGTGAATTTAATTGCTTCAGTTAAGTGGAAATCGGGTTAAAAATGATGCAGCGCATGCTGAGGTGTGTTAAAAAACATGACATATGAGTTGGAGCAATCGATAAATTAAAAGTGCACAGATGTTTTAATTAAACCCAGGGAAGTTAACCAAGATCACTCGAGACTTTTAAGCCTATGATTAATTCAATTAATTTAAAATACCTGTAGAGAGAGAGAGAGAGAGAGAGAGAGAGGAAGCCTCTGTTTTGTGAGTTATAAAAGTTTTAGTAGATAAGTATATAAGCTCTTTGACAAACACACACGTGAAATCCAACTTGAAAACATAATTAAAGTTTATGCAGGAAATTATTATTAACTAAAAACAACATGCTAAATTTTTAATCTATGGAACTATTTAGTAACACAATTGTATGATAAACTAAATATGTTAGAATTGACACTGTTTGCATCTTACATTAGATACTGCTACTTGAACAGGTCAAAATAGTCCCTAAAACATATTAAAGTGGTCCGGCTTTGGGGTATGATACATCTCTAAAAATTCGAGTTACCCCCTAAAAACCTCGACCAGAAAAAAAATCAAAAGTTTAACAAATGGGCCACTAAGTTAATCATTCAATAGATCAAGGCACATAATAGTAGCATACTCATACTATTTTATGTTTATATAGGCTCCCAACTATGCAGATGCAGATTATCAACCTAATATATTTCAATTTGTCAATAACTGTGGATTTCTTTGGGGTACATTATGCACTATGCACATTTATTTTTTGCCATTGAGATTGTTTATCAGCTACAGGTATAGGATCCCTTATCCGGAAACCCGATATCCAGAATGCTCCGAATTACGGAATGGCTGTCTCCCATAGACTCCATTTTATCCAAATAATCCAAATTTTTAAAAAATGATTTCGGTGTAATAATAAAACAGTAGCTTGTACTTGATCCCAACTAAGATATAATTAATCCGTATTGGAAGCAAAACCAGCCTATTGGGTTTATTTAATGTTTAAATGAATTTTTAGTAGACTTAAGGCATGGAGACCCAAATTATGGAAAGATCCGTTATCCGGAAAACCCCAGGTCCCGAGGATTCGGGATAACAGGTCCCATACCCGTACAGTATGTGAATTAGCAATGTGATCAGCACAGTTACTGACTCTAATGCTATTGACAAAAAAAAAGTTGCTTGGGTACTTTTAGAAGCTTTTAAGAGCTGAAGGGGATCATTTTGTGATCCTGATCATGAATTATCACAGAATTAAAGACAAAAACCGGCTGTGCCTTTAGTAGTAGTCCTTCAACGCATAAAAAACGTGTTTTATGGGATCCTGGCATATGAAAAAGTACATGTACAGCAGAGTTTTAAATCAAGTTTAGGCTGTGCTATTGATCCTGTGGAGCCAGCGAGGATTTACATTTTCACTCCAATACAAGGCAACTATGTCATAAATATATTGAGACAGCTACAGGTAATTGTCCAGATGACTGAGACTGCAGTGGATATCATAAGAAAATTAGATGATCTCTTGGAATAAGGGATACAAAGGAGTGGGGGTTGGTTATAGGGTTACGTATCCAAAAAAAAACTATTTTTATGGGACTAATACGGGGGGTGGGGGTTCAGATATGGGCAGGTCCCTTTGTGGCAGTTGTGTAAATATCACTACAGTTGCATTGGTGGCTAAAATAAAACATGTGGGGGTTCACTGGTATTAAAGGAAGGTTTAGCTCATTGATATTGGACTAATTATGTAGGAAAGTGTTTCCTCTGGTATTCTACAGACCGAATAATGGGCCCAAATGTATTCCAAAATTGTTAGATCTGACAAAATGCACCACTTAAATAAGACTACAAACAACAACAACATTTTCGACTATTAATCGTTTCAAAACACATCTTAATTGTTATCCTGCTGTTCTGATTTTTTTTTTTTTTAACAACGGCAACATTCACATTGGCATTTACAGAAATCATTATTAAAATGAAAAATTCGGACAAAATTTGGCTGGCGTTCGTGTCTTCTCAAAGGGATATCATAGCTAAAACAACAAAATGTATTTGTGTGTCTGAGATATAAATGGACATGGCCTCATACCATGCATCATTAATGACTGCTGAAACTAAAACCATTGCAATATACAACATTAAGGTCTATGTAAATGGTTAGGAAGGGGCCGGCAATACAAATGTAAGCACAAGGTTTAAATAGCCACTAATAAAATTGCAGCCACGGCTTATCATATTGGAAAAGCAATAACACTAAACTTGAAAAGAGCTTACGTATTAAAGGGGCAGGATGGAAAAGTGCAAGGAATCTTATTTTCTGGATCAGGCACAAAGAAGCAGGCAACTGTCACACAGGGAGTGCACACAGGTAGGGATGAGTGATATCTTTTTTTGCCCCGTCCAGTGTTGTGATGCAAATCACATTTTTGCTCGACAATTTTGTCATGACATTTTTTTCCAGTGGGGAAAAAAAATTACAAAATTTCACAAGTTTTTCTTGCAATTTGGCTTTAGGTACAAGGCTGAACTCCACTGTGCGTATCCGGACATAGAAGGCAGCGGTTCTGCACAGGGACCTGGCACAAAAGCATTGTGTGAATTGCATGCTAATGGCTGCCCAGTAATAATAGATGATCCTTAAAGTGCATTAGTAACAACTATTATGGAGGTCAGGAAGCATGAATGATATATGAACATATTACAAATGACTCTAAAGGGGAAAAAAAAAGACAATTTGCACATCAGATATTAACTGAAACAGACGGAATATTATAATGTATAATCGATATAACTTAACTGCTAAGTGCTACAATAAACACAACTAGTGAGCAGCTAGACCCTCCTAAATGGGAGCTAACAGCAATACTGCAAATACAATGCATTAAATACTAGGCAACAGTTATCATCTACTTTAGAAAACTCTACAAAAAATACTGCAAGTCTTAACTCTGACCAGTTATTGGCTACACGCCGACAGTAGTATGTAGAAGGTATGGGACCTGCTATCCAGAATGCTCAGGAGCTGGGGTTTTTCCAAATAAGGGATATTTCTGTAATTTGGATCTTCGTCCCTTAAATCTACTAAAAAAAATCTAAACATTAATTAAACCTAAAAGGATCAATTATACCTTAGTTGGGATCAAGTAAAAGTGACTGTTTTATTATTAAAGAGAAAGAGGAAATCATTTAAAAAAAAAAACTGAATTATTTGATTTAAAGAGACCTTTTTATTTGATTTAAAGAGCCTTCCTGTAATCGGAGCTTTCTGCATAAAAGGTTTCCAGATAACAGATGCCATACCTGTACAACAAATGAACACATTAATTCTGGCCTGTACCTAGAATGCCTCTGGCATATACAGTAGCAAATGTATTAGCCTCTTATGATTGGGAGTTAGTGTCTATGGCCTCTTTGTGCTAGAATAAATAAATATTTACACATGCGAATCTGAGCAAGTAGATTCTATACATGCCACAAGTAGTGATGGGCGAATAAATTCGGCAGGCGCAAATTCTGCCGCAAAAATTCGATGGCGTCAAAATTTTTTTGATGTGCGATGGATAAGTCTCTTGCGATAAAAACATTGCGCGTCAACATTATTCGAAAGCCCATTGACTAACGCCCGTGTCAAAATTGACGCGAGCGTCAAAATTCACGTTTCGCTAATTTTTCGCTGTTTCGTGAATTTCGCTGGAAATTTGCAAATTTTTCTGCCAAACAGGACAAATTCGCCAATCACTAGCCACGCGTTGTGTTCACACATACAGTACAGGTATGGGACGTGTTATCCAGAATGCTTGGGGACTTGGAGTTTTCTGGATAATGGATCTTTCCATAATTTGGATCTTCATACCTTGTCTACTAGAAAATCATGTAAACATATAAAAAAATGTTTTTGCTTCCAATAAGGGTTAATTATATCTTAGTTAGGATCAAGGACTAGGTACTGTTTTATTATTACAGAGAAAAAGGGGAAACCATTTTTAAAAATTTTGATTATTTGGATAAAATGGAGTCTATTATGGGAGATGGCCTTCGCGTAATCCAGAGCTTTCTGCATGATGGGTTTCTGGATAACGGATCCCATACCTGTGTATGTATAGAGATTGCTGATAAATGTGAGCAGTTAATGCAGAAAGAAATTCTAACATAAACAATTCTGCACAATGCTGCAAAAGAAACATTTCCTCTGATTATGAAGCGCCCAGACAGCGTCACAAAGTATATGGATTTAGTCTGCGCAGGATCCCAGACAGTAAAAACTGAAGTTCTTAAATGAACTAATACTGTATGATGGAATGCTTGTGTATAGTGCTTTGGTTTCTAAATGACAGTATGACAGACATACAACACAGCAACCCACTGCAGAGAGAAGCACAGTATAATCCTTATCAGCTATAAACATTGTCTCCACAAAAGAGAATATATCAATCAAATGGCTCCTGAGACACAAAGCATATCCTTTAAAGTATATCATTATGGAAATGTTTAAACTGTGTTGTTCTCTCATTTTAAAGCACTCAAGGATGCCTCATGGTGTGATGAACAGTACATAAATATAATTTGTTCCTGCTCGCTGCTTTTACACGGGGGACTCTCACTTTTGAAGGACATTAGAATGTATTCACTGATGTAAGTGAGACTGGGAGCTCGGTGTTGGTTGGTTTATTGTTTATGTATGTGTGCCTTTACAATGGGAGGTGAAGAGAGTCAGCTGTGAAATGTCGAGCCTTTATAATGTGTTAATAATCTGCAATGACTGCAGAGACCATAAGGGACAAACTTGCTATTTATTACCATTTGGGGAGGATTGGGGATTTGTGAATATCTTTAGAGACAGAAAGTTGTCTTTTACGCCAGTTGACATTAATGGGGGTTATTTATCAAAGTCTGATTTTATCTCAACATTTTCTCCTGCAAACTCCGCTTGGTTTTTTACGCTTATTTATTATTACATTGTCCTGAAAATTTGCTTTGCAGGAAAAATTCATATTTTCATGTTTTTTTTCGGATTTTTCACCCGAAAACGTATTTCTTATGTTATTTGCCCAACGATTTTAGGGTATTGCACGAAACCCAGCGCACATCAAGAAATCATTGGGACTTCTCCCATTGACTTATATGCAACTTCGACAGGTCTGAGATGCCGGATTTTCACAATTTTTTAAGGTTTTTCACCAGAAAACTCAGATTTTTTATGTTACTTGCACAAAAACATCGGGGTATTGCACAAAACCCAGCGCACATCAAAAAATCATTGGGACTTCTCCCATTGACTTATATTCAACCTCGACAGGTCTGAGATGCTGGATTTTCTGATTCAGACTTTACCATCCTCGGGTTTAATAAATTCTGAAATTTATAAAAAAAAAATTATAAAAAAAAAACCCAAAAAACGAATTTTTTGGTGATTTTTGTATTCAGAGTTTAGTAAATAACCCCCTAATGAGTGGAAGCAAGCAACATATAGGTCCTTGCAGCATCTACCAGGACTGATTTTCTGTTCTGTGTTGTAAAAAGATTCTTTTAAGAGTTGTATTATACCTCAAAGCTGTTTAACATTCAGATTCGAAAATACACTACATCTCAAACCTGTTGAGGTCATGTACTGTATAAGTCAACGGCAGATGTCCTTGAAGTTGTTTCTTGACATCATGATCTACGTTGGATAATCCAAAAAGTCAGGGTTATCATCCTATAATTAGTAATGGGCAAATCTGTACCCCGCAAAATTAGCGAAACGGCTAAAGATTTCTAAAACGAATTGGAGTCAATAGGCGGCAAAATAATTTAGAGGCGCATCAATTTTGACGCAAGCTACAATTTTTATACGAGTGACTATTTGGTCCAAATGCATTAAAAGTCAATGGGGATTTGGTCTCCCTTTTTTGAAGCTTGTTATTCTAATATAGGTGATCAAATAGGACGGTTTCTCCATTTATAAGATGTGCTTTCAGACATTCCAGTCAATGAATGGACATTTTTCTTTATTTCTTTCAATATGTTTACATCCACTGGCTTAGTTAATTTTAGTTAGTTGTTGTCAGTCTCATTAAATGGTATTTAGTTTTTAATAATTTTATGCCATTGTATCGATTATAACTTGTCTTTCATCTGCATAAAATTTGCTGTCATACTGTTATTATTTGTTTATCATGAAAATCAAATAAAATATTTTCAAAATGTTAAAAGTCAATGGGCGTCAAATAATTTTAACGCACACCAAATTTTTTTTTGACGTGGTGGATTTTTCGCTGGTGAATTGTCGCCGCAGTTTCGACAAATTAACAAATTAATTCATTTGCAGCAAAACGTAGAATTTATTCGCCCAACGCTATCTATAATCTGAAAAAAGTTGAGTTTTTGCAGAAATAATTCAATCAAATTGAGTTCTCAATCATACGAATTGGCGCTCGATTATGCTATTTTGTTGCTCCGGGTTTGTTCCAGAAGAATTATTGATAAATGAGTTCAATTCATGGAAGGGCGTTAGGTTGACTTTGTTTACAGAAAAATATTAGATACATTTGAGTTTTAGTAAATCAGCTGGATTTCTCCTGCAATGCAAAAGCACGCCAATGCTAATTGGCTCCTACAACTGACACTAGTGTGCGTGTTATAAGGACCTTAGAATGTAAGCTTTGCTGGGCCTGGGATTTATATGAATAATATTATAAAAACATGGATTTGTACTTTGCTTTGCATGTGCACTACTTAACTTTCAGCAAATGACAAGACTGGTTAATGACATTTGCAAGTTTTAAGGAGTTAAACTAAGCTTTAAACCTTCATTCAGTATCATGTATCAGACTGTGATTAATAGCATAGTAACAAATGTAATGGTTTTATTCATTTTACTGTATATAAATGACACGTCACTTTTTTTTTTTAAACCCCATAATGCGTTTGAAAGTCCAAAATATATGTTCTTTGAAAAGGAACAAAAGAAGATGATTTTCACCTTTGAATCCAGGACGATTCCCTTTCATCTTAATATCCTTTCGTAATTACAGGGGACAGACGTAGGAGTTAATCTCCCATTAACTGGAAAGAGTGTGTTTAAGATTTAGATATCAAATGAATCAGATAAGGAAGATATGATGTGTGAAGATAAGTGTGCATGATTTAAGTAATGGGAAAAATATTCACAATTATGCAAACAGGTATGGGACCGGTTATCCAGAATGTTCGGGGCCTGGGGTTTTCCACATAACAGATCTTTCTGTAATTTGGATCTTCATACCTAAAGTCTACTAGAAAGTAGGGATGCACTGAATCCAGGATTCGGTTCGGGATTCGGCCAGGATTCTGCCTTTTTCAGCAGGATTCAGATTCAGTTGAATCCTTCTGCCTGGCCGAACCGAAGCCGAATTGCGTGACTTGTTGTCTCAGAACAAGAAAGTAAAAAAAGTTTTCCGCTTCCCACCCCTAATTTGCATATGCAAATTAGGATTCGGATTCGGTTCGGCATTGGGCCGAATCTTTCTCATAAGAATTCACAGGTTTGGCCAAATCCAAAATAGTAAATTCGGTGCATTCCTACTAGAAAATCATGTAAACATTAAATAAACCCTATAGGCTGGTTTTGCTTCCAATAAGGATGGCTCAAGTACAAGGTGCTGTTTTATTATTACAGGAAATCATGTTTAAACAATTGGATTATCTGGATAAAATGGAGGATCAGTTTTGGCTTAATGGCACATCTCACTCAAATAAATGGAAATATGAAGAGGAAGAACAGTCTGTGAGCAGCGTATAGTTACACATCAAAGCTAAGGACTGCACTTCGCCTGGCTGTGGCTGTGAAGCTGTCACTGGCGAATTTTCACCGGTTTGTAAATTTGCCCCATAGACATCATTAGAATGAAGTTTTCAGAGGTGAAATATATATAGGCAAAGGTGTAAATTCTTAATTAGGTAGGGCAATCTAATAGGGAACTATTGCTTTTGAGGTAACATGAGGTTACCAGAAGGGGTCACTTGTGCCACTCATTTTGCTTGTTTTACATAAAAGGACAATGAACACACCTGCAATGCTTGTGGTGCCACCTTAAGTAAACTAGGTGTTTTGGGGTTTGTTCATGAGTAAAGAAAGTTTTATTGTAATCCAGGGACATCTATTGCACAAATATGCAGATAAGCTCATGTCTTTGAAATGCTAGGCATTTATTCTCATAAAGGGATTGTGATGGTGGGTTGCAATGGGATTCTTTTTTCTTCATCTATGGCTGATTTTCAAAGGTTTTACATAACATGGCAGCCTTGCTCTTTGTGAAAATGGATATTTGTAATTCTTATCAAAGTCTCTCGGTAGCTATTAATATAAATTATTGCCAGGTACAACTCAATACTCTGTTCCCCTGACTCATACCTTAAAAGCAATGGAGGAATTATTACTCTGCTACATGGTCTGCCATGGAAAAGGTGGGTTATAACATTTTAACATTTCCATCTACTAGTTTAACTCATGAAATCTATGCGGCAATCATGGAAACATGGCATCTGGATGACTCCGCATTGCCAATTACTTCATTACACCTGACGAAGGGGGAACGCCCTCCGAAACGTTGTTTGACGCAATAAACATACCAGGGGTAGGACCCCGGTTTAATTTGCTCCGTGTGCCGGGCCTTTTTCCTTACGTCAGTTTCATGGCAACATGTCCCTTTATGGAAGATAATGATTATTGCTGAATATCGAGGAATACAACATTAGCTCAGATGTACAGACACATTCTTGTTGCCTACTGAAATGTTTCTTAACTGGGAAAGCCACAAAAACATAACTTAAGCTTTTTGAAAAGTAAACAATTTCAAGCAAATTAAATTAAAAAATATGCAGACTTTTCATGATTTTTAATGGTTTCTGACAGTTCCCTAAGCCAAGCCCCCTGCTCTCCTGTTGATCTGTCTGACTACTTTGATGAGCTGACTGACTTCTGTTACTTTGTATCAGCAGCCATCTGTCCTCGGCCTGCATCCCCCAAACTCCACAATCCCCGGCACACGTGATTTCAATAAGGAACGGAACATCACAGTGCAATGCATTGTGGGTTATGTAGTTCCTGCATGCTGTCTGTAAGCTGTGGAGTAGTTGATACAATTTGTAACATCAGTGTTTAGTCCCTCCTTCCCTGCCAGGATTTCAAATGATGCAGAAAGAGAAGAACTGTTAAATAGCTGGATTTCAGCATAAAAAATGGCATTTATTCATACCTTTTGAAAAAACAGGTAACTGTGATGGGCATATAAGGGGTTTCTGTGTTATGTGGCCTCTTTATCAAATTTTGGTTTGGAAGCCGGAGTTCCCCTTTAATATCTCATATACAGTGGATTGCTTGACACAATATAATTATTTACCTTTGATGATGTTCCATAAGCAGGCAGCTCCCTGCCTGGTGACATTGTTTTTTAAAGACCTGCTTCCATAGTTGCTTCATTACACTTATCAGACGGCCATTAATACAGCTGTAGCCATTTATGTGTGAAGATGTGTCGCCCCCAAAGCTTTTTTTTTTCTATTCTGCTTAATGTATTTAATTTAGTTTCCATGAGAACAAATCACTACAAGACAATTTGTCAAAGGTCAAGACAATTATGTATACTTTTGTTTTTCTGCTGCAGAGAGAATTTTTTTTCCTTATTTTGCAAAATGCTGTTGTGCATTCTCATCGACAACAAAATATTTTTAAGCTCATAGCTTCTGAGATGCATTCAAACCAATACATACAACATTGTATGAAAGAAACCTTTGTAGAACTCCACTCACTCAAGAATTAGTAAAAAAGCCATGGAAAATACCGGGAACTTTGCACAATTGAAAAAATAAATCCAAGCTATGGAATTCCATGGTATATCCCATGAGTGGATTTCAAGAAGATTTTTTGAATCATGAAAAAATCTCCCCTTAAGAAGCTACAAGTAGTGATGGGCGAATTTATTCGGCAGGCGCGAATTCGCGGCGAATTTGCGCGTTTCGCCGGCAGCGAATAAATTTGCGAAACCCCCGCGAAAATTCATGGCAAAAATTCGCCGGCGTCAAAAAATGTTTTTTCGAAAAAACGGGCGCTGGCGTCGAAAAAACGGGCGCTGGCGTCAAAAACGAGACGCCGGCGCCGTTTCGCAAATTCGCCCATCACTAGCTACAAGCTTTTAAGCATCTAGACCTGCATTAAAGGGATACTGTCATGGGAAAACATGGGGTTTTTTTTTTTCCAAAACGCACCAGTTATTAGTGCTGCTCCAGCAGAATTCTGAACTGACATCCATTTCTCAAAAGAGCAAACAGATTTTTTATATTTAATTTTGAAATCTGACATGGGGCTAGACATGTTGTTAAGTTTCCCCGATGCCCCCAGTCATGTGACTTGTGCTTTGATAAACTTCAGCCACTCTTTACTGAAAGTTGCAGTAATATCACCCCCTCCCTTTCATACCCAGTCTAACAACAGAACAATGGGAAGGTAACCAGATAGCAGCTCCCTAACACAAGATTACAGCTGCCTGGTAGATCTAAGAACAGCACTCAATAGTAAAATCCAGGTCCCACTGAGACACCTTCAGTTACATTGAGCAGGAAAAACGTTGTGTTTGAGATCCAAATAAAACACTTTTGTTTTAGCACAATTGCAACAGTATGTGCCATCCTACTTCTTCACTATATGAAATAGCAGCCTCCCAGAAAGCAATTCAATCCTAAAGTGCTGGCTCTTTCTGAAAGCACATGACCAGGCAAAACAACCTGAAATGGCTGCCTACACACCAATACAAATATTACAAATAAAAAAACTTGGTTGATCCGCCTCCAGAGTGATATCACTCCCATCCGCTGGTGACTTCATATCCAGTTTGTGCAGGTCCTGGTCGTGTTAAAGTTGTGGGTAGGTTCAGGTAGCCAGGACAGGCACCTTAATAGCAGGGCAGTGGGTCCAGGTCGGGTTAAAATTTAGCTGGTCTGGGTTGGGCATGGGTTTGCCCAACTGGACCCCTGCAGGACTCTATGCCCATGTCCCAAAGGTTCATCTTTTTGATACTTTCTGGGCAAACCTATTTCTGTGTTCACTTCTAATCTGTACTCAATATAAGAAACACATATGTTTAAAATGAACAGGCTTAATTGCTTCTGTATCTGAGAGAGACAGCATTTTGTGATGACTTATGCACAAACTAGATGACTTGGATGGAATGCTAAATTACAGTACTCTTCTAACCTGCAGTACACATTAGCACTGGCTGGATTAGATTCTCATTTGTGTTAGGGGAACGGTTAAGTAGAGGGAAATGAGGCATAGACTGACATGTGGTTACATATGCATGGACAGATGTAGCTCACTTGTATAGACATATTGACAAGAGATTTCTAAAGCAACAACTCGCACAATGTTCAAATAGTCTAAAAAACCGAATGGCCTGGTATTTGGAATGTTCTGAGCTCTGGTCCACAGGGTGCCTGTTCCATTTACCTCAACAAATTAGGTCTAAAGGTAGGAAGAAGCAGAAGAGAAGGGAGTTTTAAACCATCCATCTTGTCAGGCATGCACATTTTTGATACATTTGCACACAAGTTGTGGTGTTTATAGGTATGCCCAACGTTCCTTGTTTTTTTTTGTGGGTGCGTCATGGGATTTCGACGTACAGGTGAAGCCACTTGGATTTGTGTGTTAAATGCGTCATGACTCAGAATAAACTGAAGAAACTATGTTATCTGAAGTCATCTAAACTCATTTAATGCATTTAACCTTTTCATTAGCAAACCAGAGCACCGTTGTTCACAATGGTGTAAGCTTTAATTTTCTGTGTTAAATGGGATAAATAGGGTAAATGCGTTTAGATATTCTGTGTTAAACACACGAGCCAAAGTGGCTTCATCATTCGCAATGTAGTTGAATAGATGCCAAATGTTTCTTTGAGAGCTACTGTAAGTATTCTCTTTGGTTTCCTAAATGTTATGGAGGTGTTTCTTCATTACGTTTAATGTTGCTGATCTTTTTCCTGGTCATTGACTGTGACTCTCCTCTGACTGACCAACCACTGCCTGATCTTGACTTTACATGAATGCAGCCTGTCTTCACATCTTAGTCCTAAATCCAGGATTTACTACCTCTAACTCTTCTGGACACTCCTGGAACTTCTACTAGTCCTTCTATCACAGCAAAGCAGTTCTGTTCCAACCCTACTATAGCTAGTAGATTAGGTTATTACCTTCAGTTTCCAGCTCCACTAAAGTTCTGCCATGACATAACTCCTAATGCCTGATTAGTTAACACTTTTCTGAATTAGATTTTAGTATAGCTCTACAAAGTGTCCAATAACTTTAAAAACTATATCCATCAGGGGGTGATATCACCCCCTGATATCACGGCCCATCCCCATGACATTGCTACCCACCCCTCGGCTCGGAGTTTCTAAAGCTAATAGGTGGCAAACCTAATCCATCTGTTATAATGGAGTTGCCCTGAATTATTTTACTGTAATGTAATACAGGATATAGAGCTATAATTAATGTACAATGTGATTTATAATTAAGTCTTCTTGAAGCAGGTAGACTTGTGTGCAAAGATCATCTGAAAGTGAAGCTCAAAGTCTATAAGATTTGCTCCTCACATGAATTACTGGCACAATCATACTACTCAGTTTAAACATGTGGCATGGATGCCGCATTATGTTACCTTATTGTTTTGAGTTTATTAATAGAATTGTCATGCCTTTCAATGCTCCTATCATGCAAATATTTTCATTCTCTCATGAAGAAGCTGCCACAGAGATCCTTGGTAACCATCACTAGTAACCACAGGTCAGACTGTAAATCTAATCACAACTGTTATTCTGTACGCTAACAAAAGAGGAGACGGGGACAAATGAAGCTGAATTCATGTGTCTGTGATGATAGCACTCCAAGACATGGAAACACAATCAAGTTAAATGGCCTAGGTAGGCAGAGGGACTATATGCTTGTTTTCTTTTCATTTAAACCCCTTTTTTTCTGAATCAGCTTCAGGTAACAATGATACCCATTGACTTTTATGGTGGAACAAGTGATGACATGTTTCACTCACCTTTTAGCTCTATATAAAAACATATAATTCTGCCATATATACTATTATGTTTTAAAGCTGAGGGCATCTAGTAGACCACACAGATCCAGTGCAGCGTATTTTCATTTACCATGTGCAGTGAGGCATCCCCTGCTTCATAAGTACAAAGTCATGTATGATCTAATTGTACTGTAAGATCCTGAACTTTGTATCATGTAACAGAAACCAGAGTGCTAATAATAAAAGGTTGGATACTCTATTTACATTGTGACCAGAGCAGCTCCATAGAAATGGTTTTAAATGGGAATTACATGTAATATTAATTAAGATATAACATGTTCAGCTATCATTTGTCACTGTTTCATTGCCTGAACTTACCCTAAATGGGATGTCAGCTAATTAATTTCCTACGCTGTTTGCATCAAATCTATGTTTGGTTGTGAACATTCATTATAATTATGTTTCTTTACATTCAGTTTGTAGAACAGACAGCCTTCTGGTATTCCATTCCTTCAATTGGTATACAGGTATGGGATCCGTTATGTGGTAACCGGTTATCCAGAAAGCTCCAAATTATGGTAAGGGCATCTTCCAAAGACTCTATTCTAAACAAATAATTCTAATTTTTAAAAATGATTTCCTTTTTCTCTGTAATAACAAAACCTTCTACTTGCTCCTAATTAGGATATAATTAATCTGTATTGGAGGCAATGCAGTCAATGTTTCAATTATTTTTAGTAGACTAAAGTATGGAGATCCAAATTATGGAAAACCACAGGCCCCAAGCATTCTGGATAACAGGTCCCATACCTATACTCAGGTTCAGACTGGGGGCCACTGGGGCTCTGCGCATGCACGAAAGCACGCTTACACGTACTGTTTATGCTGTGACTGGCAAAGGGAGGACGAGAGGAAGAGGAGCAGGGTGCAGATCTGGGCTGGCAGGGCCCACAAGAATCAGTACATGTAATTGCACTTTCGCGCATGCGCGCACTGTTTGTCGTGACAGGCAAAGAGAGGAAGAGACGCGTGTGCGCATGCAAAGGGAGGACGAGAGGAAGAGGAGCAGGGTGCGGATCTGGGCCGGCAGGGCCCACAAGAACCAGTACATGTAAGAGCGCTTTCACGCATGCGCACTGCTTGCCGTGACGGCAAAGAGAGGAAGAGACGCATGTGCATGCACGAAAGCATGCTTACACGTACTGTTTTTGCTGCGACCGGCAAAGGGAGGACAAAAGGAAGAGGAGCAGGGTGGTGATCTGGGCCGGCGGGGGCCCACAAGAACCACCGGCAGGGGCGCTCTGCCAATGAGGCGAGTTGAGACACTCGCCCCAGGTGGCAGTGCCTACCCTGGTTGCCGAATTTCCGGTATTCAACCCGGAAATTCAGCTCATTGAAGGCTACCTTGTGCAGCAAAATGGGCAAGTTTTTTTCCTGGTGTCCAGTCTGACCCTGCCTGTATAGGTTCTAGTAGCTTGTCTTGCTGTAGTTCCGGTACAGTATGTTGCATAATTGTTCCTAATTTTGTCCCTTATGTCTGTTAGGTTCCTAATGGATTCTTTTTTACTAATGTGCAAGCATATATCAAATCGGCTGGGACAGTAGAGGTAAAGAGTCATCTTACAATTAAAGAAAAAAAAGTGCAAATGTTCTAACATTATAATTTACACCATTTTTTAGGCTGTGTCACCCCTATAATTCTTCTTTATCTACAGATGAAATTGTGTAAATATTAATAACTTTATGATCAGGGCAGCCTTGGCAGTCTCAAAATGTAACTGATAATACCAACCTGCTATTAGCAGTTTTGTGTATCTGCAAAACAGTTTAACAATACCTTTTGCACAGTCTGCTCCATGGAATCCTGGGAAACAGTGGCAGACCCCTGACACACATTCACCGTTACCATGACAATTTCGAGGACAATCCTGAACAGAATCTGAGAGGAAAAATAAATAATTTTTTTTTTGTATTTTTTTTTTTTTTTTACAGTACAAGGACATTGTCCTCCCTAAAGGAAAAAAAATAGTTAGGTTTCACTAGAACACATCATTAAAATGCATAAAAAAGAAAATATTTTCAAAGCAAACAATATAAAAATACAAGAGTGCTTATTAACGATAGAAAAAGAACAAAAGAGTTAAAACAATGAAAATATGTGCTTGATAACAAACAGTGGAGGGAAGAAATGCTGCATTCGTTTAGAAAGAAGGAGAAGTCGTCAGGGTCATGGACATCAATTGTATATAAAAGATGTGACTGGAGCCTACGAGGGGGTGCAAGGAATGTGTTCAGCATATGTTTTATTTCAATTTGTCTCTGCATCCAATTGAAAAGATGCAATTCATTATCTGTCAGTCTTTATCAATGTCAGATGGCCCACCACAGTACCAGAACAAAACTAGGTGGGCTCAGTTTCTAGTGGGCTCTCCTGCTCCTAACCCTTTTGCATATATCACAGTCATTCTATATTTCTGTAGGGAAAGAACAGGAGATGTAAATGGCAGGAAAGAAATAGCATTAGGATAATAATGAGGCTGAGCAAAGAGCAGAGTGAAAACAGTTTGGTGAGTGGGCCTATGGGCTAATGCAGGGGTCCCCAAACATGTTTTCCAATGAGCCACATTCAAATGTAAAAAAAAAGTTGGTGAGCAACATATGCATAAAAAAAGTTCCTACTGGTGTCAAATATAGCCTGAGATTTGCTATTGGTAGCCCCTGTGGAAACTGGAAGCATATAGGAGGCTCTGTTTGGCAGTACACTTGTAGCACCTGCTTTGAGGGGTCGGTGAGTAACATGTTGCTCACGAGCTACTGGTTGGGGATCACTGGTCTAATGGTTTCTGGAGGACCCTTGGCATCCAAGTCTGAGCTTTTTATACCAAAGCCATATTCAATTCCTAATTCTGCAATATTCAGGTGCCTTTGAAAATAATAAAAGATATTTAAAGGGAATGCCAACCCCAAAAATATGTTTTGCCAAACAAAGAAAATAATATTCTAAGCAATTTTGCAATATACATTCATTATTAAATGTCTTATGCCAAATGGTATTTAAGTTATTTGTATATGTATTGCTACTGAAAGCAGTGTTTGTCTGTCCCTTTCTATTCTCCACTTTGGTGGCTCAGACTGCTTATATAATGTAAGACAAGTCAGCTGATTGACAAACCTGTCTTTGATTGGGAGCGCAGACTTATGCAACCAGGAGTTATGCAAGTACTGCTTTCAATAGCAATTGTTTTTACATATCACTTAAATTCTGGAAATTATCTTTTCTTTTATTGGGCATTTTTTATTTTAGGGTTAGCTTGCCCTTTAAGGTTGCCATATAATGACAAGTACATTTTCTTCTTATCCCTGTTAAGGTTCAAAAACCAAAATAATTCTTGGCCCAGCATTATTATTATTATCTGCTGGTGTGAATTCTAATCCAAAATACCAATCACATATAGGAGTCATGATCTATAATGTCTCATGAACACAGATATTGTCAATCTCTTTTCTCAGAGATGTTTCGTTGCATGTTGTCCTGTAAATTTCTCCTAGAATTAGAGATTTTGCCTAGCTTTTTGATGGTGTTTTTCCCCTGTAATTCTTATCCTTTTAACAAAAATCACAAAATGTTACATTAAAGGGAATCAAAACATTGAAGATAATATTTATTATTCTAGAATAACAAATATTGGCATCAAATACATTTTACACATTTTTCTGTAAATGGCAATAAATAATCTTATCGAGTACAGGTATGGAATCCGTTATCTGGAAAACCAGTTACCCAGAAAGCTCCAAATTATGAGAAGACCATCACCCATAGAGTTCATTTTGATCAAATAATTCACATTTTTAAAATTCTTTCCTTTTTCTCTGTAATAATAAAACAGTCACTTGTACAGGTATGGGACCAGCTATCCAGAATGGGGTTTTCTGGATAATGGCTCTTTCTGTAATTTGGACCTACATACCTTAAATCTACCGGAAATCACGTAAACATAAACCCAAAAGTCTGGTTTTGCTTCCAATAAGGATTATTAGTGATTGGCGAATTTATTCGGCAGGCGCAAATTTGTGGCAAATTTCGACGTTTTACCAATGGCGAATAAATTTGCCGGCATCAAAGCTTTTTTGATGGCGGTGACAATGAAACGGACACCCATTGACTTTAATGTGCATCAAAAGTCACCAGCGTTTCGTGGCGAATCGAAAAGGGACAAATTCGCCCATCACTATTAATTATATATTAGTTTGGATCAAGTACAAGCTACTGTTTTAATATTACAGAGAAAAAGGCTACAATTTTTTAAAAAATGTATTATTTGTTTATTATAGAGTTTATTGGAGGCAGCCATTGTCTTGTTCAGCGAACATATCCAAATGTTATTATCCAGAAAGCTGGCAACGCATATCTCCCACAGAACTCGAGCCTACGTTTGCAACACATTTAATGCAATCATCCAAGTACTACTGTACTTAAGCAGACTTGACCTTTCCGAGGAAAACTGTTGAGAGCAGTAATTGAAAGGCTCCTTTTGGATTTTAGAAGGGTATTAAAATATTAAAGATAATTAGAAAACGCTGAACACGAATAGGACATGATCTTCTGGCCATTGAGGGAACGGTTTCTTGATGTATATGGAATATGTTTAATTTTTCTTCTTGAGAAAGGAAGTACAGCTGGGAGACCCTAGGCAATCACATGCCACATGTGCAGTAGCCCTAAAGGATTTGTCGGGCCGGCTTCATCTAATCTCCTGGTTAATGAAGGATCAATGGCTGATTATAAACAGGTTAATACTTACACTCTCTTACCTCCATGCTCCATCTGAACAGATGCATTATGCATGGTGGTTTAAATCACTGTTACACTGAATCATTGCTAATCTGCAGGATGTCATTTTCCTCTTGGTGAGGTCTCACAACCCTAGACTGGATCATACAGGTGAAACATTGTGCAAAATGCAATAGTGCCATTCCCTAGCCAACATTAGGATACTAAGGCAGAACATATTTTCTGTCTCGCATAAGTAGTGGGATGGAATTCTTGATCTTAGAACAGTCTGCAGGGAGGTTGAGATATTCAGTTTTACTTTACAACGTCTACAGAAATTATTAGTTAACATATACAAGCCCGAAATCCAGCCTTACTGATCAATGTTACTAACAACCGACTAGGTCCTGGGCACATGGTTCTGCTGAGCGATCACCTCCAAGGAGCATGGGAGAGAACATGAAGCATCCAAACAACAGCTACGTTTTTAACAGTGGGGTTGTGTTGTAGTAAAGGGGCAGTGGCCAGTGGTGTAGAATTAAATAATACCGGACAATAAGGGGCAGATTAATCAATGGTCGAAGTGAAATTTCTTATTAAAAAAAAATCGAATTTCAAGCTAATTTGTGTTTACTTCAACTAGGGAATATTTGAAATTCTAATCGAATTTGAAAAAACAAATTTGAAAGTTATCGTGTACTGTCTCTTTAAAGGAGAAGGAAAGCTACGGAGGCATTTTATAGCCAATAGATTAGCTGCAATAGTGCAGGCTAGAATGCTATATTTATTCTGTAGAATATTTTACCATACCTGAGTAAATAGCTCTAGAAACTCTCTGTTTGTTTAGAATAGGAGCTGCAGTATTAATGTGGTGTGACATCACTTCCTGCCTGAGTCTCTCCCTGCTCTGCGCTCAGATTACAGTAGAGAAGGGAGGGGAGCGGGAAGAGGAGCAAACTGAGCATGCTCTTGCCCAGGGCAATGAGGTTTAAGCTGAAGGCAGGAAGTCTGATACAGAAGCCCATGTGTACACAATAGAAGGAAAGAAATGCAGTGTTTCATTTGACAGGTGACTCAGAGCAAGATTACTTTGGGGGTTTACTGGTATATTTAGATGGACCTTTCTGATAAGGCTTACTTAGTTTTAACCTTTCCTTCTCCTTTAAAAATTAGACTTCGACCATACGCCATCTAAAACCTGCCGAATTGCGGTTTTGGCCTATGAGGGACCTCCTGCAACCAATTTGGAGTCAATTGGTGGACTTTGAAAAATCAAAGGTTTTTTTGGGAAAAACTTTGAATCGTACAATTCGAATGCGCTATTACTTCGTTTCGTAAGATTCAAATCTGATCGAAAGTGGTCTTTTTGAATTCGAATTTAGAAGTTTTCAAATTCGAAATTCAACCCTTGATAAATGTGCCCTCTAGTTCACCTATAACTTTACTCATATGTCACACGCACACACCTATTTACTTCCCTTTCATTGAGCATCTTCATTATTATAACTTTTTCTGAAATGCAGTCTATCCCCACAACAGTCTAGCGATTTTAAAATACTATAGATAAATTCCTGATCTGTATTCACAGATACGATATGTACATGTAAATGGTGGATCACTGGTTATCATCAATGCTTTGACCTGTATGTGGTTACCTTCTGAGTACTCTGGCTTCCTCTCTTATTCAAGAAACATACAGGTAGATAACCTCACTCTTAAACCATTGTATGTGTTTGAACACTTGCCATGGGAATTAACATGGCTGACAACAAACCAGCTACAAAGGTTGCAACTCTGTACAGGTATAGGACCTGTTATCCACAATGCTCGGGACCTGGGGGTTTCCGTAATTTACATCTTCATACCTTAAGTCTACTAGAAAATCATGTAAACATTAAATAAACCCAATAGGCTGGTTTTGCTTCTAGTAAGGATAAATTATATCTTAGTTTGGATCAAGTTCAAGATACTGTTTTTTTATTACAGAGAAAAAGGAAATATTTTTTTAAAATTTTGGAATATTTGGATAAAATGGAGCCTACGGGAGATGGCCTTCCCATAATTCGGAGCTTTCTTGATAAAGGGTTTCTGGATAATGCATCCCATACCTGTAATTAGTGTGGGCGAATTTATTCAGCAGGGGCGAATTCGCAGCGAATTCCTGTGATTTGCCGCTGGCGAATAAATTTGCAAAACCGCCGAAAAAATTCGCTGGCGTCAAAAAAAATGTCGCCATCGAATTTGCGAGGCGCTGGCGCTGTTTCGCAAAGTTTTCACTGTTTCGGGAATTTTTCTGGAAATTCGTGAATTTTTCGGCAAAGCAAAACGCCCCAAATTCGCCCATCACTACCTGTAATAAATGTCCGCTTTTTTCTACTGTTGCATTCTTTTTTAACATCCAATGCCAAGTTTTCTAGTCCATTTCTGTTTGATGTTGGTTTTCCAGATATAACTTCATTCTAAACTACTGATGATACTGTTTTACTTAGTGGTAATAAAATGATAATAAAATTGTACTTTGCCTGATGAAGGGGCCTGTGTGCTCTGAAAGCTTGCAATTGTTACTTATTCAGTTAGCCAATAAAAGGTGTCACCAAACTTTACATTGTCTACTGTTTTAATAGTAATACAAAAAATTCATGGTTTTTAGACAGTTTTTTTGTGTGTAGACTTCATTTACCATATACTGAAGGGCAGCCTTGGATGTGTTCTCTATTGGGAACTGATTTATGTAAAACACTCTTAGATTTACTTTGTGAAATTCTTTGATAAATATGCAGCAAAAGTAAATACTGAATTTAGATTTTCAAGTGTTTATTGTATAAATTTAGCTTAGAGGTGTCTTTCCCACCCAAGGCAAATTTGATGATGATAAATTGGTTGGTTACCAATCATCTTGAGGAAAACTAGAAGTCAAAGTTGACACTATTAAAATCCATATTATACAATCTGGGACAGGTACAATTTATTAGCAAGAAGCTTGTTTATTATTTCCCAACTGAAGCACCAGAATATGTTAAGGGGTTGGCTTATATGGCTCTCTACAAGAACCAGTAAGAAACTTAAAAAAAGGAATGAATATCACCTTTTATTTGCAGCTTTATGGAAATACGTTTTTTTTTATCTCTGTTTCGAATTGAACGCTCTTGTGAGCAGCGCTGTGAACATCTTATTAATCTTGGAAAAATACTTTGAATTAATTAGACAGTAGAGAATACGACTGGAAAGTAGTTGACTATGCAGCAAGTGTATGCATTAAGATGATTCTGTTAGTATTCAACTGGTTCTTCTGACATAACCTTTGGGGCAACTCAAGCTTTCTTTTACATGAAAAGTTTCAATATCTTGACAATTAAAAATGAGGCAGAAATGATGCACACGTAGCAGGACTGACCTGATTAATTATGCATGAAAGCAGGGAAACCATGGAAAATATTGTCTCTCTCTCTCTCTCTCTCTCTCTCTCTCTCTCCATCTATATACATATATATATATATATATATATATATATATATATATATATATATATATATATATATATATATATATATATATATATATATATATATATATATATATATATATATATATAGTCATATGAAAAAGTTTGGGAACCCCTCTCAGCCTGCATAATAATTTGCTCCACTTTCAACAAAAAAGATAACAGTGGTATGTCTTTCATTTCCCAGGAATATCTGAGTACTGGGGTGTTTTCTGAACAAAGATTTTTAGTGAAGCAGTATTCTGTTGTATGGAATTATATCAAATATGCAAACATGTAGGTACCCTGTTAATTTTGCTAATTATGCATGTAACTGCTCAATACTGATTACTGGCAACACCAAATTGGTTGGATTAGTTTGTTAAGCCTTGAACTTCATAGGGAGGTGTGTCCAATCATGAGAAAAGGTATTTAAGGTGGCCAATTGCAAGTTGTGATTCTGTTTGACTCTCCTCTGAAGAGTGACAGCATGTGATCCTCAAAGCAACTCTCAAAAGATCTGAAAACAAAGATTGTTCAGTATCATGGTTTAGGGGAAGGCTACAAAAAGCTATCTCAGAGGTTTAAACTGTCAGTTTCAAGTTTAAGGAATGTAATCAGGAAATGGAAGACCACAGGCACAGTTGCTATAAAACCCAGGTCTGGCAGGCCAAGAAAAATACATAAGCGGCATATGCAGAGGATTGTGAGAATGGTTGCAGACAACCCAAAGATCACCTCCAAACACCTGCAAGAACATCTTGCTGCAGATGGTGTATCTGTACATTGTTCTACAATTCAGCGCAATTTGCACAAAGAACATCTGTATGGCAGGGTGATGAGAAGAAGCCCTTTCTGCACTCACACCACAAACAGAGTCACTTGTTGTATGCAAAGCTCATTTAGACAAGCCACAGTCATTTTGAAACAAAGTGCTTTGGACTGATGAGACAAAAATGTAGTTATTCGGTCATAACAAAAGCACTTTGTATGGCAGAGAAAGAACACCACATTCCAAGAAACCTACTGTCGAATTTGGTGGAGGTTCCATCATGCTGTGGGACTGTGTGACTAGTTCAGGGACTGGGGCCCTTGTTAAAGTTGAGGGTCGGATGAATTCAACCCAATGTCAACAAATTCTTCAGGATAATGTTCAAGCATCAGTCACAAAGTGGAAATTACGCAAGACTATGACCCTAAACACACTTCAAAATCTACAAAGGCATTTATGCAGAGGGAGAAGTACAATATTCTGAAATGGCCGTCACAGTCCCCCGACTTGAATATGAATCTATGGGATGATTTGAAGCAGTCTGTCCATGCTCGACAGCCATCAAAATTTAACTGAACTGGAGAGATTTTCTATGGATGAATGGTCAAAAATACCGCCATCCAGAATCCAGAAACTCATCAAATGCTATAGAAGGTGTCTAGAGGCTGTTACATTTGCAAAAGGAGGCTCAACTAAGATCAATATCTCTGTTGGGGTGACCAAATTTATGCACCTGTCTAATTTTGTTATGATGCATATTGCTTATTTTCTGTTAATCCAATAAACTTTATGTCACCGCTGAAATACTACTGTTTCCATAAGGCATCTTATATATTAAAAGCAAACACACACACACATACATTCATTGATGCCTATTCAGAATCAGAATAGATTGGAAGCACCTGCATGACATTTAATAAATGTAAACACTGATATTTGAGAAATAATGGCTCTGTCAGTGTTTGAAACTCTTCTTTCAGTCGAAGAAAAAAAATATATGAAATAACCGCAAAAAGCTCGGAGTGAACGCATATGGATTAATAAAACAATGAATGTGTCTCATTCTTACAAAATCAATTTCATGTTGTAATACAATCATCCTTTATATGTAATGATTTTTCCAAGGCTGGGGTGTTATGTGAGTGCTTCTTTCCCAAGTTATGACCCTATTCTTCATTTTAGTGCTGAATAAAGAGGCATTTTGTGCATTCCCAGTGTAACTCACCTAAAGGTTTTTATTAACTGTTGCCTCCCCTATAGCAACTTATAACATGGACTGTGAAAGCAGGCAGCACAGAAAGGGTTAATAAAAGAAAAGCCTTTGCGTAATTGTAGTGGGAGCAAATGTTTCCCTTACACTGAACTATGTTTAGCACTGCTGTGGTTTAATTATGTCAAAATCAAATGTATGTTCAATGTCAGGGATCGAATCAAAACAACAGCTCATCCAGCATCACAAAGATGAGAATGAAATATAAAAGGCTATGAATGATAAATTCTGCAGGATTTTGGTACGACTGGGTGAAGCATGACGGTCAAGGGATAGAGTGGAAACAGTGTTCAATATTCAGCCACTTTTTATAAGCCTGAATGCTGGAAAAACACTCTGAACTATGTAGTTTTCCAAGTCAGCTACAATTTTCAATAATAAACAAAACCAGAAAACAAATGAATCACATGAATCCGATGGATTTGATTAATTTCAGTTAGGGTGCACCAAATACATCATTTTTGGATTTACCTGAAAGCTTTGGCTTTGTGTTTTCGAACACTAATTTGCATAATTAAATTTGAGGTGATTAAAATTGCACCATTCGGTAACAAACATTTCCACGTACTTACGCTGAATCCTGGGTTCGACCAAAACCTGTCTAGGTCTCTCTATATACTGTATATTGTATTTATACGTTTTCTCACTGTACTGTAGGTTTACGAGTTTGCATTTGCAACCAATGGAGCAAAAATTTTCTGCTCCCCCCCCCCCACAATAAAGCTTAAGAGGGGCCTGGTGTGCACATACTACCCTCCCCCCCAGCTACTCACCCACCTGTCCACCGGCTTTAGTTGTTCCCCACCAGCTCTCAGTGAGGAGAACAGCCGGGGAGAGTAGATTTCCATGTAACTTTAAAGGTAGCTTCCTCTATAGTTAAACCACTATTTCCAACCTGTTGACTATTTTTTTGGTGGTCTTTCACCTTCACTTATTTACCAACCTTGTTTTCCATCGCATCCATTATACATATTTTCCCATAGGTTCACCTTTGGAATCCTCTGTGAAAATATAATCAAATGTCTACTACCACTGCAGGGGTCCTCAAAGAGTTTCCAGCTATGCCCTCTCTCAAGTAATGGGTCCACCTCCTATATAGAAATATATATAGACGAGTTCAAGAATAAATATTTTGGAAAACATTTTTGTATATTCTTGCTAAATGTACAACTGTGCAATGTTCAAGGCCTTCTGGTGAAGCCTGTTTTTTATAAGATGGTTAATTCTACACTGGGCTCTAGAAAGGCTAGAATAATAAAGTAGATTTATATTGAGCACATCATCTAAAAATGATTTAATAGGCTCTCTAGCTATAGTACAAGAAAATACATGTACAGTATAAGTCTTTTTAAGCTAATTTTCTGTTTTTCTCTGCATGTACCAAATATTTTAATAACTTGTCTTACCCAGGAATTCTTGTGAATACACATTCTTTTACTGACAAATGGCTTTGCATGGATGTACTAGTGAAAAGTCGTTCTTTTCTGTATCTAAGTGCCATATTTATTACTGGTAATAGTTATACGTTAGTTTTGCATACCATATAACAAATTGTAAAAGGCTGGATGCTCATTCTATGGGGCTACATGTCACACCCAATAATATTCAGACCAGAAAAAAGTGAAGGGAGCAGGGCACACTAGTAAATATTTTATTTCATAATAGTTATATACAAAAATGAAAACCCAACGCGTTTCAACCCCATATAAGGGGTCTTCCTCAGGGGCACGTACATGGCTTGCATTTGTAATTTTTGCATGTGCACCTGACAAAGGCAAAAAAAGCCTTATATAACAGACAATTCCCCACACAGTTTGACAGAGGAGAGATCTATTAAATATATAGATGGGCTGCAGCTCACCGTTTAGTTGCTTGGTTTTGGTTATCCTGCGATAAAAGGCCTAGCCCGAAACATGTTGTGTTCTGCACATTCCCAATAAAAGATTTTGCAGTCAAAGAAAACTGCTGAGGATTTGTCCTGCACTTGGATTTCTTTTGATTGACAGAGGAGAGATCTACAAGTAAACAGAGCAATGGAATTCTCCTCTGGTGCCCAGTGCAAATGGTCTGTTCAACCAGTGATAAATGTGGCATGTCATGTTGACCAATTAAGTGCCTTTATACAGAGCATAAAGTGTATGTAACTCGAGGCCATATTTGATAAATATGGCTTACAAGGGGAGACATGTTTCGCATACCATTAGTACTAGTCTAAGCACCACTTTAAAGAAATACTGTCATGGGAATCAGTTAATAGTGCTGCTCCAGCAGACTTCTGTATGGAAATCCAATTCTCAAAAGAGCAAAAAATTTTATATTGAATTTTTAAATCTGACATGGGGCTCGACATATTGTCAGTTTCCCAGCTGCCCCAGCCACGTGACTTGTGCCTGCACTTTAGGATGGAACTACTTTCTGGCAGGCTGTTATTTCTCCTACTTAATGTAATTGAATGTGTCTCAGTGGGACTTGGCTTTTACTATTGAGTGCTGTTTTTAGATTTACCAGGCAGCTGTTATCTTTTGTTAGGGAGCTGCTATCTGGTTACCTTCCCATTCTTAGGCTGCTGTGGGGGGGGGGTAATATCACTCCAAATTGCAGTACAGCAGTAAAGGGTGACTAAAGTTTATCAGAGCACATGACTGGGGGCAGCTGGGAAACTGAAAATGTATTTGCTCTTTTGAAAAAATGGATTTCAGTTTAGAATTCTGCTGGAACAGCACTATTAACTGATGCATTTTGAAAATAAACATGTTTTCCCATGACAGTATCCCTTTAAACATTTTCTTGTTTCAAAAAAAAAAAAAAAAAAGAAGCAGCACATCCACTCGCTGTCACTAATACATACCATAGCAATAAAAACTGAATATTAAGTATAACAAGGCTTTTAGCAATACAGAATCGGAGATGTGTTAATACAAAAAAAAATATGACACAACTTGTTTTCGAGAAATGTCACACTATTTGCTCAGGGTGAATTTCATCTAACCGCGCTCTCCGTTCCTTTGCTTGAAAGCACAAGACGGTATTTTTTCGCCTCCTATATCCAAAGGTGTACTTAGCATGATCTTGGGTTGACATGTGTCTGCTGCTCCCTCTCTTATTACTGATCACAGAGTGCAGAGGCTTTCAGCTTTTTTTTTATCCTGTGTGATGAGGAAAAAATAGTTCTGATAATAGACGTATGGGCAAGAGCCTCTGAACTGAATGAAATGCTGTTGCTTTCTCTTGATATCTGTCCAATTACTGTCATTGCCTTATCTAGATGTCTACCTGGCTATTAGACCTATTACCTCTGACTCTTCAATTGTGGCCCGTCCAAGCTCATGCAAAATGCATTTACTACTAGTAGCCTTGTCACACTTTAGTATCTACATTTTGTGCATGCTTGAGAGAGCCGGCCTCGCGTGGACTCATTTCCATATCTCCGATGCAGGTAGAGGGAATCTTTTGTATTTGTTATGGAATGCGAACGCTCTGCCTCATTATAAATATAGTGACCTAGCGCATCTTGTTATTAAAGCAAAGGTCTCCGTTCATTAATCTTGTTTATATTACATGTGGAAAAAATAAGTCATTATTAACATAGTTTATTTCCAAGTGCCAACATTTTCAGCCACGTTGAACAACACACTAAGGGGAACACGAGGAAAAACAAATGGAAATAAATTAACAGAGGCAAGCTTGTACTTCTCCTGGAGGTATGTGCTTTAGGGATCCTTTGCACAATTACGAGACTGGGCGTCTGCATCTTACAAGTGCATTTTCCTATTTGAAAATTTAAAGCCCCATTTGTATGTGTAGTATAAATCGAAAATGAACCCCGTGGGAGTCTTTAGGCCCTTTATTTTATTGGGGTTAGGCTATTTCAATCATATCATCATGTCTGAATCTATTGCACTTTTATCATCATTAGAACAGCTTACAGAATAAACTGGCAAGGCAAATCAGCATTATACAGGTATGAGACCTTTTATCCAGAACAGGGTTTTCCGGATAAGGGGTCTTTCTGTTATTTGGATCATCATACTATAAAATCGTTTAAATCTGGTTTTTGCCTCCAGAAAGGATTAATTGTATCTTCGTTTGGAACAAGTACAAGGTACGGTTTTATTATTACAGAGAAAAAAGGAAATCATTTTTAAAACTTTCGATTATTTGGAACAAATGGAGTCTATAAAAGATGGCCTCCTGTAATTCATTACTTTATGGATAAGCAATCCTATTCTTGTTCTATGAATACATTAAAATGCTTCAGACAAGTTATTCAACGTCTTTGCTCAGCTGTGCGTTAACAAGGACAACAAAAACTATACAGTAACTTGCATACATTCTTTCACACCTAAAACTTCCTTTAACCACCAGCTGCCACTATTTCCCTCTTTCAGGCCCACAAGGATAAGAATTATTAAATGCATGCTTCTGTAGCAAGTCACATTGAAAGGCAAGGTATTTTTTTTTACCTTCTAGCTAATAAACTGGGTACAGTATGTGGCCACCTTGGCTTTAGATATGGTGAAATAGTGTAGAGTAGTAATAGTGGCCTACTGTATGTAGTCTCTTGTGTGGGGTGTAAATGGCGAGTCTCACTGCATACGCTCCCTTAATCAATTATTTTTAAACTGTCCCACCATATCTCCGTATCGTGAAAGCTCGGTGCTTGGTGAAGAAGGCTTCGGTATCCTCCAATACAGGTAAGTATAATAGATACAAACAGCACACGGGTCAAAAATCAAGCAGGGACAAGCCCTTGCTGCGTTTATTTGCAAAGTGCAACATTTCGGGGATGCTTGACAAAGGGGTTTACCCCGAAACGTTGCACTTTGCAAATAAACACAGCAAGGGCTTGTCCCTGCTTGATTTTTGACCCGTGTGCCGGTTATATCTATTATACTTTCCTTTATTGGAGGATACCGAAGCCTTCTTCACCGAGCTTTCACGATACGGAGATATGGTGGGACAGTTTAAAAAGGATTGATAAAGGGAGCGTAAGCAGTGAGACTAGCCATTTACACCCCACACAAGAGACTACATACAGTAGGCCACAGCACAGGCCAATAAATTCCATCCTGGACGATCTGGATAAACTGGAAATCTGACAGTTAAGTGACAGATGATTCCGTGTTGATAAATGGAAAGTTATGCACTCAACAAAGATCAAAGAAGTTTGGCAAAGCTGATAAAATCAATACAGATTAGACGAGAAAAGAGTTTTTGCAGTGAAATTGGGGAATTTTGTCCCCGCGTATTGTACTGGGAGATACATGAATTGAAAGACTTTTTATAAAGTGAGAAAATAGAGTTACTGAATTGAAAGACTTTTTATAAAGTGAGAAAATAGAGTTACTGATTACACAGTTGATCCAGGGACTGTTATTCTTTTCCTCTTGGGGCGAGGAAAGAACTTCTCGCCACCCCACAAATTGCTACATAAGGTGCCTTTCAGCTTCCTCTGGATTAACCTGCATCCCACAGACAATACTTCATTAAAAATAAACTCCAGCAGCAATTGCTGACAAATACTGTTAATCAGCCCCATAGTGCATCAGATAATTCAACTACATGAAAGCAAAAGTTGGACAGAGGAAGAAATGTTTTTATTTTAATCCCATACATACAAGTGCAGGTGGTGCGTTGCTATTCAGTAGCACGTGCACTGCAATTAACATGAATATGTTTAAATTGCACCACAGGCATATATATATACAAACAGGAGAAGTGACATAAAAGAGCAATAATAAATACCTTAAAAGTGTGCTCAATAAAAACCATGGTGGGACATCTTTGGGACTATAAATTACTAGAGAGAGACCTCATATTCATGACTGCACTTTCCACTTACTCTAAGGCCTATGGAACAGGTCACATCAAATTGTTTTTATCTTCCTTTTATTCCTAGTGTTCCCTAACCTCTTTAGAGTATAAGCTCTTGTGAGCAGGCAGTATTGTACTGCCAATGTTGCCTATTCGTTAACTCATTAAAGATAGTAAATATATGGAATGCATAGAGTTCATCTGCAGCTGTAGTTTCTAGGAATGTCCATTGTGTTCCACAATCAGTAATGTTATTGTTCATGTCCACTAACTGATAATAGTACAGTACTTTACATTGTCTAATTAAGCAGGAAAAAAAAATTTGCTTGTGAATCTTTGGCCATATTTTCCGACAGGGGATTCAGTTCTACATTGTAGTTTTTTGCTATAACAGTTAATAAACACTGTTGCCTGATGTATTCGAATAATAAAAATGATCACAATGGTGGGTTGCAATGTGTCTGTACATGTTGAATGAATATGAATTATGGATATAAAAAAATGAGCTTTATTAATGAGACTCCCTTAATAAAGCAAAACTTTGATATTCATAAGACCTGCAGACAAGTGCAAATCTTCTTATTTCCTTTGAAACTACATTTCGTAAACTGCACCCAGGGCCAGAGATGTTCCTCTTTTCTGAGAGGGGTTGCTGTTGATCAGCTTATTCCTTATAGATGGGGTCCCCAACCTTTTTTACTTGTGAGCCACATTGAAATGTAAAAAGAGTTGGAAAGCAACACAAGCATGAAAAAGTCAATAAGGGCTGCAATTGGGTTTGGTAGCCTTTATATGTACTGGCAGCCTACAGGAGGCTCTGCTTGGAAGTAAACCTGGTTTTTATGCAACTAAAACTTTCCTCCAAGCCAGGAATTCAAAAATAAGCACCTGCCACGAGGCCACTGGAAGCAACATCCAAGGGGTTGGTGAGCAACATGTTGCTTGTGAGCTACTGGTTGGGAATCACTGCCTCATAGCATGTGGTCCCTTGTACCAATCTCAGCAGGAGTTTGATGTTGGGGACACAATTCTCTTAACACCCTCTCTATGACCTTAGGTCTACTTTAAAATCATACAAACATTAAATAAACCAATAGGTTGATTTTGCTTCTAATAATGATTAATTATATATTAGTTTGGATCAAGTACAAGGTTCTGTTTTATTATTAGAGCAAGAGGTAAACGGGGGATTTCCCAAACCACGGTTGAAATTCAAAATAAACCTTTATTGCCAAGCTTACAATAAATGCCTATGAATAAGTGGCTGTGGGCAAGAAACGCGTAAGGCAGAGCATCAATTGGTCTGTATGCCTACTTTTTAATATCTATGCTGAATACAGAGCGATTTTTTCACTTTGAGAGAATGAATATATTGGAATATATTTTTGGATTTTGACTTAAGTGCCCTTTAGAGTTGGGGGCTATATTCCAGCATTTTTGGCCCTTTCTTGACAGGCCTTTATAGATTGCAGCAGTTGACTAATAGCTTTGGAAGCTTACAATAAAAAAATACAGGTATCGTCCATGAGACTTGCCTCCTAGACTATGACATGTGTGGTCACCTGACGCGTTTCATGCCTCATTCTGGCACTTCAACCGAGCTCTGAAAGAGGCATGCAACATGTTATAGAATGGCTAATGGAGAATTCCTGTATGTTTTTAATGCAAGCTTGGCAATAACGTTTTTTTTTTTGGATCCCACCTTGGGAAATCCCTACGTCTACCTCTTGTTTTACTAATCTATGTTGAATTTGGCTGGAGCGGAGACCAGCTTGCGGGAGACAAACACACGGGTAACCTGAGCATCTGACATGTGAGTGTTTGGGCTAAACTGTTTTATTATTACAGAGGAAGTGTATTGTGTTTTATTACAGAGAAATCATTTTAAAAAAATTGGATGATTTAGATAAAATTGAGTCTATAGGAGACAGCCTTTCTGTATTTCGGAGCTTTCTGGATACGTTTCCAGATAATGGATATCATACCTATATATATATATATATATATATATATATATATATATATATATATATATATATATATATATATATATATATATATATATATATATATATATATATAGCATAATGTTAGTTCAGTTCAACTTTTCTTTGACCTGTCAAACACCAGCAATAAACAGTGAAACAGATTTGAAGGCTGCTAAAGACAAAATAAATTGTAATCATACCTAAAACAACTGTACTGAATGATACAATCTCCTTGTCTTTGCCATCATTGTAAAATGCCAAGTGCCAGAAGCCAACATCCAAATACTGAACGAACACAGCTTCGTTTTGCACCAAGGTCTGGATACTGCGGCGTTCCCTCGGAGACTCCACGACACTCCATTTCTCCTTGCCGTCCAGGCGCTCCATGAAATCGTACTGCAAGCAGAATGAACGCAGGGACATTGTCACATTCCAGCTCAGCAATAAGGTACAGTCAGTTCATTGGAATATTAAAGCAGTAGAAAGAAAAAAGATCTGTTTTATACAGTGGCATAGTTATACAATGGACTTTCTCAAAGGTCGAATTTTAGAGTTATGAACTCACAACTCAAATGGTTTCTTATTTAAGAAAAAACTCAAATATAAGAAACTCGAAAACGCTAATAAATCCCTCTGAAAAAAACATCATGATCATCATGCAGGCTATTAATATCTTCAAATGGTTTAAGGGACCATTGGCTCCTACATGATCTCAACAGGTTTTAGATGGTGTATTTTTGGATTTGAGCTATTTCCAGGTTTGAAAAATTCAAGTTTTTTTCTAAAAACTCAAAAAATAGTTTCAAAAACTAGAATTTTGTGGAAAACAACTGGAACCTTAATAAACAACCCCTATAGTCTGTGCATTATAGTCTTCATCATAATTTAAAAGCAGTAATAAACGGAGATGAATTCATGATAATTGTACAGTTTCGTTATAATAAGGGGTCACAAAGGAATGCAGTAACATTCATCAGAACAGGGTGAAACTAAATGGATGTGGATCAGAATGGGTAGCGATGATGACAGCTTTAAGGTAATTTTAACTTTATACAATCTTTCATGGATGAGTATTTAGCAACAAATGTATATTTAAAAATCCACGGAGATTAAGAAATCTGATTTTTTTAAGGCATCTTTGGGCAACTAATATATATATATATACACACCTATGAGCACCACTGAACCTTATGTTTCAGTTACACGAAAGAAAGGTATTACTTTTGTTAAAGAACTAATATAGACTTTTGCTAAAAATTTCAGGAGTAATGAAAACTCCCCAATAATGTTAGAAATATTGCATCTCACATTGCATCAGCAGCCGTATTGAAAGAAAGATCTGAGAACATTCACAATAGAGGACCCAGAAACTCCATTGCTTTATCAGATAAGCAGCACAGTCCCTACTAGGACAACATGTGCAATGTTAAAATGTATTCAAATAAATGCATGGTTGCTAGGGTAACATGGACCCTAGCAACTAGATTGTTGAAATAGAGAACTGCTACATAAAAAGCTAAATATCTCAAAAACCACAAATTATAAAAAATTAAAACCAATTGCAAATTGTCTCGGAATATCACTCTCTACATCATATTAAAAGTTGCTTAAAATGCGAGCAGCCCCTTTAAGTTAACTTTTAGCATGTTATAGAATGGTACCAAGCTAAGCAACTTTTGCAGCTTTCAAATGGGGGTCAACGACCACATCTTAAAAAACAAATTGTCTGTAAGGCTACACATTTATTTTTATTGCTACTTTTAATAACTCATCTTTCTATTCAGGCCTCTCCTATTCATATTCCAATCTCTTATTCATATCAATGCATGGTTGCTAGGTTAATATTAGGGATGCACCGAATCCAGGATTCAGTTCGGGATTCGGCCAGGATTCGGCCTTTTTCAGCAGGAACCAAATCTGAATCCTAATTTGCATATGCAAATTAGGGGCGGAGAGGGAAATTGCGTGACTTTTTGTCAGAAAACAAGGAAGTAAAAAATGTTTTCCCCTTCCAACCCCTAATTTTGCATATGCAAATTAGGGTTTGGATTCGGTTCGGTATTCGGCCGAATCTTTCACGAAGGATAGTGGATTCGGTGCATCCCTAGTTGATATGGACCCTAGCAACCAGATTGCTACTGAATAATACAGATGCACCGATTCCATGATTCAGTTCAGGATTCGGCCAGGATTCAGTCTTTTTTTCAGTAGGATTCGGCCAGGATTCTGCCTTTTTCAGCAGGATTCAGATTCAGCCACGATTCTGCCAGGAAGTAAAAAAAATTAGGATTTAGATTCGGTTCGGTATTCGGCCAAACCTTTTGCGAAGGATTCGGGGGATCAGCCGTATCCAAAATAGTGGATTCAGTGCATCCCGACTGAACAAAAAACAAAATAACTAAAACAAACACGAATTTGTCTCAGAATATCACTCGCTACATCATACGAAAAGTTAAAGGCTGTTAAAAAGTTCTATTTATAATGCACATTAATTAGAACAAAATTGTGGGGCTTTGGTTCCCCTTTTCTTTTTTTTCACTAGCCACACAGATGTACCTTTTATTGATAACAAAGCAGGACGAAGTGCTGCTCTTTTGCTTCAAATAATGTAATTGCTGCAATGAAAGGAGAAATGTTTTGTTCTCTGTTTTAAAGGGAAAAAGTCATGACTGCTGCGAATCTCAGAAAAAGAAACGGGGAGATTGGGAGGGAAAACCCCGACCTCAAGTTAACTTTGACATATTCGGCTCATAAAAAAAAAAAAGATTTCAAAGGGGCAGGAAGGGTGTCAGAGTCAATTTTCTATCTGCTATTTGCCAGAGAACAAAAAGACATGGGAATGTTTCCAGGGTGCCCTTTTCCATCTTGTAAAGAACAGCACGACTGTATATATATATGTAGCCAACTGTCCTTGTTTTGCTGCCAGACACAGCCTTTGCACAGAAGCACAACAGTGGCATTTCACAGCAGTAGGGACTGCAGTAGCAAACAGAAGGCTAGGCCTGTCACTGGCAGCATCAGATATTAATATGCATATAGTGACACCGCTCACCGACACTGGATAGCTTAGTCCTTTCAGCATTCCCTCCATTCAGCTTGTCCATTCATTTTTAATAATGTTTATCTATGAAGAGTTCATTGGAATATTTTCAGGACAATGATACTGTTTACTTTTAACATTTGAACTTAACTCCATTGGTTAGCCTTATGTGATATCTCCTTGGCTTTCCCACTCAGAATTTCAGCCCATTATCACAAGTATAAACAGGCAAGTCTGAGCAAAATGGCAGTAAGTGCGGAAGTTTTGCAAGTTAGACATGTCATCTGCCACTGGGGAAGAGGAGCTTCCAAAAGCCACTGCCCTTTGCTTGCATATTAAATATAGTATGGTAGAGGTATTCTGGGGCCTATTATCCAGAATGCTCGGGACTAGTGATGGACGAATCCGTTCAGTTTTGCTTAGACGAAAAATTGGCAAAATCCATGGAAAAAAATTGACGTGCGTCAAAATTGCCGCACGCATTAAAAATTGTCGTGTGTCACAATTATTCGGGCGCCCACTGACTTTAGTGCATTTGGACCAAATAGTCACGCTCGTGATGCTCGTTAAAATCTTTTCACAGTCAATGGGCGCCAAAATATTTTAACGAGCATCAATTTTTATACGCATGACTATTTGGTCCAAATGCAATAAAGTCAGTGGGCGTCCGAGTAATTGTGACACACAAAATTTTTATGCATGCGGCAATTTTGACTCACGTCAAATTTTTTTTTTTTATTCGCTTGCGCCGAAATGCGGAAATCTGCTGCGAATTCGTGTCTGCCATCGTGACTTGGGACCAGGGGTTTTCTGGATAAGTGATCTTTCTGTAATTTGGATCTTCATACCGTAAAAAGGGTGGTTCACCTTTAAGTTACTTTTAGCATGTTATAGAACGGCAAATTCTAAGCAACTTTTCAATTGGCATTCATTATTATTTTTTTTATTGTTTTTGCATTATTTGCCTTCTTCTCCTGACTTTTCCAGCTTTCAAATGGGGGTCACTGACCCCATCTAAAAAAAAACAAATGCTCTGTACGGCTACACGTTTATTGCTATTGGTACCTTTTTAGTACTCATCTTTCTATTCAGGTCTCTCCAATTCATATTTCAATATGAATTGGAAATGCGGAAATCTGCTGCAAATTCGTGTCTGCCATCATGACTCGGGACCAGGGGTTTTCTGGATAAGTGATCTTTCTGTAATTTGGATCTTCATACCTTAAAAGGGTGGTTCATCTTTAAGTTACTTTTAGCATGTTATAGAACAGCAAATTCTAAGCAACTTTTCAATTGGCGTTCATTATTATTATTATTTTTTTTTATGGTTTTTGCATTATTTGCCTTCTTCTTCTGACCTTTCCAGCTTTCAAATGGGGGTCACTAACCCCATCTAAAAAAAACAAATGCTCTGTAAGGCTACACGTTTATTGCTATTGGTACCTTTTTAGTACTCATCTTTCTATTCAGGTCTCTCCAATTCATATTTCATTTGCTTATTTAAATCAATGCATGGTTGCCGGGGTAATTTAGACCCTAGCCACCAGATTGCTGAAATTTGATTAATTGGCAAAAATGGAGATTATGGGAGATGGAATTCCCGTAACTCAGAGCTTTCTGGATAACGGGCTCCCGGATGCCATTGCTGTATATATAAGATGATGAAGGGTTGTGAAAATGTCTACAGAGTTTACTTAGCCTTATCAGGACTATAAAATCTGGAAATAACACCTTGAGATTTTTTTTTTAAAGTGTTTTAAATCTTAGCCTCTGACCCCAAAAATACTAGCCTCAAACATCATGTGCTGTATAAGCGATAGTAGTTTTACAATAAATGGCAATGTAGTTTCAATCTGTACCTGTACAGTTATGGGATCTGCTATCTGGAAACCCGTTATCCAGAAAGCTCTGAATTACAGGACTCAACAAGTAAATTAAATTTTTAACAATTTGTAATAATAATCTCTGTTACCATAAAACAGTAATTAATTCTTATCAGAGGCAAATTTAATCCTATTGGATTTATTTAATATTTACATGATTTTTTTTTAGCAGACAAAGTGTGGGGATCCAAATTACGGAAAAAACCCTTATCCAGAAAATGCCAGGTCCAGAGCATTCTGGATAACAGGTCCCATACCTGTATTTCAATTTTGCTATCCTTCTCTTTAATTCTGTGACTTTGTATCCATATGTAATACAGCGAATATAAAATAATAGTAAACAATGAAGCAGCCCTCTAGGGATAAAAAAATGTATTATTACTTTTTTCCAGTCTATGAGCCCAAAGATATAATAGGCTTCCTTATATAATGATAGAGCTGAATTCATTCACATTATAGTATTGTCCCAGTTCAGTTTCTTTATTCGCTTCCCAAACAAGCAGCGTAATGTTCTCTCTATAACACATTAGCTTTGTTACCAAACCTTGCAGTCTACCTGACAATGAATTAAACAGATTTGGAATGACTTGTACAAGTAATGTTGCATTTCCAATACAGTTATGAAGAGTCTCTGCACACGAGCAGTTGTCAGACCTCATAAAACAAATGTCTTTTTTTTTTCTGAAAGCTACAGGATCTCCAATAAATTTTCAGCTACCTGATTTTTGCACCAGTGTCAGAATTATTAAGAAGCAGCTTCTAGATTTGCTTCAATGTTATTTTGTCACTCAAAAATAAGTTGTTTCCCCTTACATTAAAGGGGAAGCACAACCTGTTCATAAGCAGAGTTTATCTACAATGCATCTTTAATGTTTATTACTCACAAAGTCCAGCTGCTTTACAATGATCACTACTAGATAGCACTGCCTGTTGAATTGTTCTGTTTCCTTATTACCTGATCTTGTTGTTGCAATATACTATGATTATTATAGACTCAGTGGCACTATGCATTAAAAACTAATGGACATGACCCATATGTTATAAAATGCACTAAGTTTGCCCAGGAGCAGTAACTAGTGATGGACAATTAAATTTGTCCGTCACAAAATCACGGCAAATTTCCACATTTTGGCGCTGGCGAATAAATTAGCGTGAAAATTCTAAAATTTTTGGATGCACGTACGAAAAGTCCCTTGTGTCAAAATCGTTGCGCGTCAACAGTATTCAGACGCCTATTGGCTTTAACGCCGGCGTCAAAGTTGACATGAGCGGCTTTTCGGACCCATGTCCAAAATTGGACGCGGGCTTCCATTTTCAAGTTTCACGAATTTTGCTGGAAATTCGCTAATTTTTTGACGAAGCGAAATGGGAGAAATTTGCCCATCACTAGCAGTATCCCATAGCAACCAATAAAATGTTTGTCTTTTTAAACAGGTGACTACAGGGTTATTACTCCTGGGCAAACAGAACATTTTATTACATCACCCCCATGGTGTTTTATTATTGACGGAATATTCCATGTGCATATACTACACTGTGCCCTCACAAGTTAATGTCTAGATGAAAGCTTTCCAACTTGAGGCCCTCAAAGGAATTATTCCGGTCGCCCAGCCTGCTCAAATAATAGTAATAATTATAAAATAATCTGGCCCTTAAACATGTGGTATTAGGAATAATGTCCCTCTGCATTTAAAAGTTTAAATAGCACTGGATTAAGGTATAGGAATTTTTTAGGTATTAAGTATTAAAAAATTTATAATAGTATGATACAGGTACAGGAGCTGTTATCCAGGTGAACAACCCCTTTAAGTCTACTAGAAAATAATGTAAACATTAAATAAACCTCTTAATATAAACTAAAAATCTTAGTTAATAAACTAAAATCTTGGTTTGGATCAAGTACAGGGTACTGTTTTATTATTACAGAGAAAAAGGAAATCATTTTTAAAAATTTGGATTATTTGGACAAAATGGAGCCTAAGGGAGACAGCCTTTCTGTAATTCAGAGCTTTCTGGATAACAGATCCCATACCTATACCACCAATACATCCATGCTCACAGTGAAACACAAATGCATATACACACACATAACCTGCCAAACATAATTAACATTAAACCTTAGCAACATAATACAATGCATACAGCATCTTCCCGATGCGCTTCAATCTGCCTAATGCTATACATTTTTATTGGGGTTATCCAAGGCCTTTCTTATGGCTTACAATATGTCATTATTATTGAACTACATAAATACTTGCACTGCTTTTTTGAGCAGAATCATAATTTGTAGGAATTTTATGTATAATTTAATAGAAAATCACACTACACATAATTAGGTACAAAGTGTCTTCCAAAGACTGGAAGGTGCCACATTTCACTAAAAAACCAATTATAACTACCAGACTCTCCATTTAATGGGGGAAGAAAGGTCCATAGAATAGAAGGATAACTATCCTGTAAAATCCAGTGAAATATGCCTGTAGTTTCTATACATCATAAAATTAATTTCACAACTGAGAGCTTTGTTAAAAGTTTTGCAGGAAGTGCCAATGACTGACTCATAAGAAATTCCTAATTACCCTCTGACTTTGCAATGGTCCCACTGAAATTTTCGCGGATTTATAGCTCATTACCGCTGCAATATGACTAGTTTTACCGGTGCGTTTTCAAAGTAGCTGCCCAAGGTCAAAGCTGAATCAGTGCCCCAGGAGCTTACAATCAAATCTAAATAACTGAAGCCTGAAAACACAGTACACTAAAATCATTACAAGCCCACAACTCAATTATTTGGCAGACTTATGAAAATATGTCTGCGTCCTGCTTCTAAAATGCAAGAACAGACCAGTACATAAATATTTTCATTTAAAGCAAATGCCGGATGTAAAAATTGAAATATGTGCATTGATCAGAGCCCAATATGAAATATAATGCAAGCATTTATATAAGATAATAACTTTGTGTTTGTCAGGAGATGTCTGTGTGGCAGATCATGGCACAATATAACATTTATAAAAAATAATTCCAGCAGCCAGTTTGATAACTAACAGCAGAAAACTTGAACTTAATCATCATACATTACACAGACCACCCAATTAAAAAGACGTCATCAATAAAACCAACAGTCTTCTATGGAAAGCAGGATCTGGACCCTGATAAAGATACAGCCCTAAACCAAGATGGTGGTTGACAGAGGAACAAAAAACATGATTTGCCTGTAAGCATGTATGACTCAGATCTGTCCAAAAATACTCTAAAAAGGCCCTCAAGAAACAGAAAACTAAATTAAAATAGTTAGAATCTGATTTTAAAAAATATGCCAGACAAGATATTGGTACATCATGACATGCTCCCTGACTCCTAGGCCCTATCACTTCTTTAATAAAATGCCAGATCACAATGTAAGGCTCATGGGAGGTGATAAAGAAGCTTATGGCCAGCAAACCACAGCTTCAAGTCAAGTGTGTTGCACCTTTTGGGTGCTGAGGGAATCCTGGAGCTGCTGCAACCTCAGGGCCAGGCAATAGGTTTAATGAATGGGGTTTTATGCAAAACTGACTGTGCAGAAATTCTTGCGGACACTTTTGATCATAATGGACTCCTAGGGAGTTTGGGGGACAGAGGTCTACCCCTGGATATAGCTTCTGAAAGCTAACATACCAGGGTTTTAAAAGAAATTATTGATATAGGTTTAATAAAAACAACAGTAAAAATAACACCAGCTTTTAATAGTTCAGCTAGACAAATTAAAAACAAAAACAATACATGATAGTATAATCACATTTCATTAGTTCATGTTTAAAATTAACGTAACGTTGGTCAACTTTTGGGTCTATCAAATGTTTTAAAGATAATGGTTAATGTCACGTCCTAATTTTTACTATTATTTTTTTCCCCTGAATCCCTCGATTTTTTTGACGAAAAGTCAGAATTTTTTAGATTTTTGCCATATAAGACCGAAATAGTTGGATTTTCTTACTAATTCCAGTGCAGACCACAGAAACTTCCAAATAGGATAAGGACTTATATACAACCTCTGCAGGTATGAGTATTTTTGGATTCTGACTTTTTGCATCCTTGGGGTATAATAAATCTCAAAAAATGTGAGGTTTTTTTTCCACAAAAAAATTCAGATTTCATAGTTTAAAAAAAACTAGAATTTTTCGAGTTTTTTGGATTCAGACTTTACTAAATAGAGGCTGGTTTAGATGTTTAAATAAACAAAGTTGGTCTAAGTCACAAAGGTTAGGTATCATTAAGTATATAATCATATATATATATATATATATATATATATATATATATATATATATATATATATATATATATATATATATATATATATATATATATATATAATCTACTCAAAATATTGTTCAGATGCGATTTTGACCATCCACAGCTAGCTGAATGCTGCCCAGAGATCTGCAGGCTAAAAGCTTGATTTTAGGGATGCACCGAATCCAGGATTCAGTTCGGGATTCGGCCTTTTTCAGCAGGATTCGGCCGAATCCTTCTGCCAGGCCGAACCAAATCCAAATCCTAATTTGCATATGCAAATTAGGGGCAGGGAAGGGAAATCGCGTGACTTTTTGTCAGAAAACAAGGAAGTAAAAAATGGTTTCCCCTTCCCACCCCTAATTTGCATATGCAAATTAGGGTTCGGATTTCGGTTCGGTATTCGGCAGAATCTTTAGCAAAGGATTCAGGGGTTCGGTCGAATCCAAAATAGTGGATTCGTTGCATCCCTACTTGATTTGGAACAATCCAATTAAAAAGTTGAGTAAGAGAACGTGGTCTTTTACTTGGGAATCTATTAGTAATTTAATTAAAAGCCATCATATACTAGAAATTATTTTAAAGGAATATGCAATGTCTGTCTTTTCCCTAAAAAGACAAAACAGCCAAGCAGGGTTTTTTTTTACGTTAAGCCAGTGGAATAATTTTCAATTTCCATTCCTACTAACATTTATTACTTGCAAGATTGCTACTGCGCTAGCATAACGGTGGCGTGAGTTAAGAAATTCAATAAGTAACTTTATGTCCTTTTTCATGGTTATTACTAATTCAGCTATAATGAGCCTATTAGCATTTTACTGATGGCAGAAAAATAAATAGGTGAGGAAAGTGCTAAAACAGTTTGAGTACTTCTGAAAATGTATTGCACTGTTTCTTGTTGTTAAAAAAAACAACAAATTATTCTAGAAACCCAGAGTTTTTCAAAGCAGAACTCCAAGGTTTTTATGCAAAGACATATGCATAAAAATGAATTAATCGGTAACATTTAGGTTTCATAAAAAAATATCTTCTATGAGTGAAACCTGCTGATTTCTTTTCATTGTTCAGGTGCAATAAGAAGAGTATTAACTGAATAACTGTTACACATAGCACCCTCATAATGGAATCGTTGTCTCTGCTGTCCCACATACTTTCTTGGCATGATTGTCTTAGTATATAACTATGGAGATCATGCCATAATTATGTGCCCAATGCCATATTCTAATGGACTTTTAGATCATAGTATATCCATCAACCTCAAAATCTCAACATGTTTGTCTGCATCACAAAGTTGTGTTTACTAATTATAACATTTTGCTTTAGAAATACATAGGAACCCAAATATGTACAGTTTTATGAAAATGCCTCCTAAACACAAAAAAAAAAAAAGGATTTTTGAGCAGTTCCGCAGATTTTTTTTAGGAAAGCAAAACAGAATACATTTGCTTATCACTAATCCACATTTTTGTCAAATATTGCATATTTTTTTACGATTACCCAAATATAAAGCATGTGTAAATACTGCATACACATTTTGACATGGTTGATACTTTTGGACCCTGCAAACGGAACACACTTCCCAGGTAGGGGGGAATTATTTCATTAAAAACCTTTTCAATAAGTTCACTTTAAAAACCATTGATGTGAGAAAATTAAACGTTCCAAAGAATTCAAAAATTGGTAAATATGCCTGTTTTAAACTACAGAATCTTTGCTGAAAATGTTGTAAAAACTTTTGAAAAATCAACTCAAAATCCGTTGAATGTATTTGCATTATTTCTGGTATGTTTAGTCATCTTTTCTATTTTATTGATATATCTCACCAAGTTTGTTAAGGTCAGTGAGACCTTATACATCTCCTCAACCTGACATTTTAAGCCCAGCCAAATGATACTGCCTATATTTAGAAAAAAAAATGCTGTTTAGAAATGATGCAGAAAGTTTTAAAGGGAAAAAGAGGCTAAGCTCATATATCAGTTAGACCCTAACCCATTTTAGGCATTTGCTGGTTACTGGCTTTGAAAGGCAGTTTAAAGCAATAAAGTCACCAGGTTGTGTATCAAAACCATTCATAAGGAGTTTGGTAATATCTGCCAAATCTGCTTCATTGGATTCATTTATAGTAGCCAAAACATGAAAGTAAAGAAACAGAAAAGTAAGCAAGCAGAAACATGAAAGTAAATCTAACTGATTGATAAGGTGACTACCTTATACATCGTTAGTAAATAAGGCCCAGTGTGTCTTCAGTTGGCCACATACAAAAGTAATTTTCAGTATGCGTATGTCAGATCAACCCATTTTTGTCTTATTACACTAATCTTGTGAGCTGATTGGTCATAATCAGTTCCTTGGTCATCCTATGAGTTGGTTAGTTTATTGTTTTGAGATTAATTGGCCAAATGGTTTGTTGGAAACTCACACATTAATAATTAACCATAAAGTTTCTATTTACTTTTATTAGTATAAATAGATTGATAGATGATAGATAGATAGATAGATAGATAGATAGAAATAGATAGAGAGAGAGAGAGAGAGAGAGAGAGAGAGAGAGAGGAGAGGGAGAGAGAGAGAGAGAGAGAGAGGGAGAGAGAGAGAGAGAGAGGGAGAGAGAGAGAGAGAGAGAGAGAGACAGACAGACAGATAGATAGTTAGATAGATAGAGATAGATAGATGATAGATAGATGATAGATAGATGATAGAGAGATAGATAGATAGATAATAGATAGATAGATAGATAGATAGATAGATAGATAGATAGATAGATAGATAATAGATAGATGATAGATAGATGATAGAGAGATAGATAGATAGATAGATAGATAGATAGATAGATAGATAGATAGATAATAGATAGATAGATAGATAGATAATAGATAGATAGATAGATAATAGATAGATAACATATAGATAGATAAGGTGCATTTAAACTAACCCTGCTGTCTGTCATAGACTGTAATATGGAGCATCTAAAAGTGCCAGTAGGTTACAGCCTAAAAATAATTGAATGTTTATTTTTAGCCCAAAAACTACGAATACAGGCACATTTAGGCAGTTTGCATTAGAGACAAATAGAGGTGGCAGGGGTGGTTCGGTAATTTCTTCGCTGGTTGAAATATGACAGAAGCGAAAAAAACCATGCCTACAGCCTAATTACTTACTCTAAATATTTACATACCCTGGACAAAACCCCTCAAAACAAAGCAGCAGACCTATGCTTAATTTATTTAGTATATCAATAGGTTGCCGCTGCTTCCTTTAAAGTAGCAGATAAATAACAAGCTTGATGTTTTGACAATCACACTGGAATATTATAGACTTCACAAACATGTTTTTAAAGCAATTTTAGACTGACATTGCCTGCCTGGGGAAATTACTGTTTCACTAAGCGTTTGTCAAGAAGATTACTTAAAAGAATAATTAGTAGTTAAAATAATGTATGCAAAGCGCGTTGATCATTCTAGGAATGTAAAAAATTCAACGGCCCACAAAATCGGCACAAGTTGAGCTTTCATGATTACGCTTTGCTACTTGCAAACTTTTTGCTGCATGTGCAAAGGCAACATATGGCATGGATATTTTTTCAAGTGGTTAATTTGCTTTTGTCGAGGTGATGTTCATAATCCACTTAAAGAGAAACCTAACCATGAGAAAGTACTACATGGCCAGTCAAGCAGCATCTCCTGTCAGTTTGATTAAATGTCTCTTCTGGAAAAGTTTCCAATGGTACTTTAAAACAAAAGGTCTACACTAATACACTATACATTGTACAATTGCCATATTATCTTGTAAACGTATTCGTACCATTGACTAATTCTCCCATTTATACGGAAATATTGCCTTTTGGGATTGTTTTATTTTCAAAACATTGACACTCAAAATGTGTTTTTTTGAGAGAGAGGAAAACCTTAACAAAAATTAATGAATAAGTATTCAATTTCAGAGGGGTCGACACTGAAGACAGCAGCAATAAAAAGCTGACATTTCTTGCTGGCTACATGCTGTTCTACTCAGCTGGCTTTGGCAGCACTTGCTGACTCCCCAACGCGTGCTGTCAATTTGATCTCAGATGGCAGGGCAGGCTCAGCAGGTGGTCTAATCGAAGGATAACTGCAAACTAAAGCAAAAACTTTTTGCTTCAGTCCTTTCCAAAAGCTCCATGTTGACTTTTGGTCAAATCTAGAGGGGGCCTGGAATTTACAGTTATTATGGTAACAGATGGGCAGGCTTGTCTGAAGCTCTCTCACCCAACAGGTTCCTTAAAGTTTAATAAGGCTCTCTGGAAACAAGTGGTCACTAAAATCAATTAAGGGACAATGCAGAATAAAATTCTCTTGAGAAATACATGCCGGCAACCTAACAGAACCTAACTAAAACCATGTTTTAGCTGATCCAGAGGAACTAGATATTATTTGCAAAATCGAAGACCATAGATTCAGTTTGATGAGAAAACCATATCTGCTAGAGTTTCACCTAGAATTTGTGGACTTTAACAATGACCTACATTTTTTTCACTGGATTGAATCCAACCTGATTCCAGTTTGGGCAATGGTGAACTTGCAAAGAGTTTGAAATAACCGTATGAAGTGGTAAAGAAAACATAATACAGGTATGGGACCTCTTATCCAGAATGCTTGGGACCTGGGGTTTCCCTGATAATGGATCTTTCCGTAATTTGGATCTTTATACCGTAAGTCTACTAGAAAATCAAGTAAACATTAAATAAACATTAAATAAACCCACCAGGCTAGTTTTGCTTCCAATAAGGATTCATCTTAGTTTGGATCAAGTACAAGGTACTGTTTTATTATTACAGAGAAAAAGGAAAACATTTTTACAAATTTGGGTTATTTTGAATCTATGGGAGATGGTCTTTCCGTAATTTGAAGCTTTCTGGATAATGGATCCTATACCTGTAAATCATATGTTCTATATACTGGAATACAAATGCTTTCTACAAGTGAAGATTTCAAATCTCTTCTTTTACAAATTAGGTAACATACGTTTTGAACTATTAGAAGAAAATCTAAAGCAACTGCTGTGTAATCATTGAAGATGTCTCACTACTCATCCGAGCAGCTTCTTCAGTTCTGACTGGTACAGGAACTACTTGCCATATAAACTCTTCCAATAATCCAATCACAATGGCGTAATGTAATTATCCGGAGCTCAGATGAGTAGTGAAACGTCTTTAGGGATTACTCAAGCAAGTCCAGTTGCTCTAGATTTACTTCTAATAGATATAACCATGAACTGGATGAATTTAAACCTTCATAGATGCATTGTGATCAAATGAAACATTTCAAATAAATGTAAAAAGGAAGTCAAGGGAAAAGGTAATCACGAAAATTAAATGTGCAGAGTTGTTAAGGTTATCATCACTGAATGATGAATCCCTAAAAAGTAATTTCTGATCTAAGTTACTGATGGAAACCATCAGTATCTGGATATCCAAACACAGACATTTCTAAACCTTTGTCACATTCTTTTTACTTTCTTATTACAGTCAACACACAACAACAGAGTTGAAACAAGACTTTAAGAAATACATATAAGGTTACCAGTAATGTCAATTTGAATGTGATCATTTGGACTCACAAATCTAAAAATAAAGTCTTTAGTCAGGATCCATCATAATACTAACAATAAATCTATCTGGGTCCAAGCAAGATTGGAAGTGAGCCTTACAAGTGCTTCCTGGCATATGTCTCATACTGTATGTCCCTAGCTGAATAAATCAAATTTGCTTGGTAAGTCTTACTTCTGCTTTCATATATTTATTTAAAATACTTTATGATACAATTGGTTTCAACTCTAGTTATATTAAAAAATAAAAGCATCAGGTCTAAGCAATTTTTAACAGACAAGGAACATGATTTCTAGCTCATCTTTTGGCTGCCCTGAGACAGTATATTTAATTTTCAAAATAAGGTAACATGTATCAGAGTGACAATTCACTGAGAATACACAATTGAAAATTCCACAATCGTGTATGAAATTTTTATACTTATTGATAGGGATTTCTATCAATTAAGAAGTGTTAAGAACTGATGTGCAGAAAGTGGCACAAAGCTCCATGGGGCAAATTCACTAAGATTCGTAGCTGCGCCAGCGTCCGCTTTGCCGCACTTTGCCAGGCGTATTTTCGCCAGCGCTACGCAAATTCACTAAAATCCGAAGTTGCGCTCAGGGGAAGCATAAGGTTGCGAAGTTGCACTAGCGTTAATTTGCCAAGCAAAGCGAAGTTACGCTAGCGATGCTTAATTTGCATACAGCGCCAAATTGAAGTTACAATGGAGGTATATGTAGCATCACTACATATGCCTGGGAAACCTTCAAAACAGCAAATAAAATTTTTCTTTTGCCCTACACATGTGCCCATTGTATAGTTAAGGTGCCATGAGTTAGGAAATGTAGGGGGGAAGGAGGGTATCCCCAAAAAAAAAATTCGATCTTTTTCAGCCTATCACCCATAAAAAAAGAAAAAACGTCAGCGTTTTTTGGGACTTAGAAATTTTTTTGACTTTTTTTGAAGCAATCCCTATCTACTCTATTGCACTTCGCCTGTTCTAAGGTGGCGAAGGAAGTCTGGCGTAAAAGGTAGTGTTCAGAAAAATGTGCACGTCAGTGAATTTGCGTAGTTACGTAGTTCGCCAGGCGTAAGGGTGCGAAGTAACACTAGCGAATTTACGCTAGTGTCCCTTAGTGAATCAGCGAGTTAACGAAAATGTGCTACGCTAGCGAATTAACGCTAGCGTTAGGTGCTTCGTCCTTTAGTGAATTTGCCCCCATGTGTTTTGGCCACAACATACTTTGCATCTGGTGCCTTAAGGTGCAACTCTTTGCACTCTGAGAATGAAGCACAAACAGTTGAGCCTCTCTGTATACTGCACTGCATTACTGAGTGATGGCCATGGACAGAACAAGGACATTTTTTGGCATGCTCCTACTTTAATTATAATTCAAAAAGTGTAGAAGTGTCTAGAGATGCAATGGAGCCCTATATTTAATGCCTTCTCAGGGACCGCATAAAGTGCAGAACTCCCTTGAGTGCTGTGTTTGGTTTATGGGCTCTTGAGGAACAATATTCTAGGTCACTGGTCCTTTATTACACTTTGTACTTGTGTATGTTGAGGGGGGCTGGTGGACATGAATAGCACTACTAAGATAAAGCTATGCTTTTCCTACTGGGCTATTGCTGCAAACTTTGCTCTTATTCTAGCCATGTAGTCATATGTAGTCATCATGTAGCATTTACAAAGCTGAGGATATCAGGGCAGACATCTAACTGCTTATATGAGTTCAAATTACCTTGAGAGGGGTGGCAGGGATCTGAAAGACTAGTAGTTCAACTGGTGGAGCATCTGGATTTTGGCAATTCATTAATGGTAACAATAGTAACAGCATAGCACAAAGAGATTAACTCTGGCACAGGTGATTGGATCCTTCTGAGACATGTAAAGGTGTTTCTTTTGATATGAGAAGACAAATTAAATTCCTTTGTGAGTGAATATACCTTAGCGATCAGCAAATTAGACATAATTAGAGTACATAGTGTACATAGTGACAAGGTCACTTATATAGGTCTTCTCTCTTGATCCCTCAGAGATTTAACTTGCATAAAGTGGTGCTTAGTTGGTAAACTAAGTTTGTAGACAAAACCAACTTAATGAAACACTTACAGCAAGGATTCTTTTAATGAACACACCACATTTCAATAGAACAGGGTTATGTAGAAAAATGGGAAATTTTGCCTTGGCCCTGCAATCCACAGAAACTAAGTAAGTGCTGTTGCTCTTTTACACGTCAATGAATAGTAGCTAATGATTTCCTCCAGGGCTTGGGGAAAGTGTCTCACTATACAGAGGATGATGGACAGCAAGCTGGAATTTTCAATAAAATCACCTTTTTACTAAAGATACTAAAGTGCTGTCCATCATACTTCCATCCTTCTGCTCATTGTCTTGATAGAAATTGGCTATCATGAAATGAGCACCAGAGAAAGTTATTAGCAATGTGGGTGCTGACTACTATCTCTGAAATGTTCTCATATTATTAATGCAATACCTAAACATGTTTTCATTTTAATGACTGCTGCAATCCTTCTATAGTGCAATGCTTTCCAATTTATTAAAAACTGAGAGTGATATTATGCCACAATTCCATATTGAAGGAAACGACAACAGGAAAATATAGCCCTTGCTTGTTTAAATGTACAACTGCAAGAAATGAGCAAACATCCACACAACTATTAAGTCAGCCTTGAAACAAATGAACTGACCCTGCCACATTACTATTAGCAGATATAGCATCCAAATCCGGAGTTTTACAACCACTGCTTTGGACCCCAGGCAACATAACATTACTTTTTTCAAAAAAGTTACTCTTGTGATGCTACATATCCTCATCCATCTCTAAAAAAGTTAATCGAAATACAAGTATATTTTGTATCAGATTTTGAAAGGTACTTATAACCTACAGTATTTTTTACAGGTGCTATGCAAGTTAATAGAAGCACACATATTTCTAGGTGCATTTAACTGGTTTACAGTATATAATGAAAAGTGTATTACCTGGGCATGTGATGGTGGGAGTCCCCTTCGCATGTAAACACCAAAAAGAGCATCCTTCCCTAATGAGATATTAAATTTGAGGAACTGGGGCTGAGTGATGTGGATATGAGATCTCCAGAACACTCCTGCTAGGACTTCTTGTGTAATCCTGCGTCCGATCTCAATTTCTCCAGTCTCTATACTGCTGTTTCTTGTAGTAATCCAAGGTCCTGCAAGAAGAGAAGAATGCATAAATATTTCTACTGCTCTGTACAGGCAACGCAACTTGTAGCGGTTACTATCAGTTTGCATGGATATTGTTTGTTTGTAGGAGTCATGCGAGACTGCATTTATACTGCTGGTGGGTATAGATAATATAAATGTGTATATACAGTGCTTATCTGCATGGGTTGAGCTAATGTGGATGAATAATGATTGTTGGAATACAAAGAGTTCGTAATGTAAGCTTTAATGTGTATGTGCATTATTTGTCCACAAGCACAATCCTAGCTTGTATTGTTAAGGCTGGACTTCATGTGTATTTTAGATATGTATGTGTAATGGTAGTTTGTATGAATAGTGCTATTGTGTGTATGTAGAGCTGGTGTCCATGAACATTAATACGATTTATTTGCATGCATGGAAAAGCCAAGTCTGTGTAGGCAGTGATGTTCTGCATGCTTAACTACTTTGGCCATGCTAGTCTATTTAGGTACAACTATTTGCATTTACTATATGTTTAATGGTACTGTGTATTGGTAGTGCCAACCTAGTATGTGTATAGTGCCATTCTGCATGGGTAAAAATATTCTTAGCACCAGCTTTTAAGTCTTTATTGCTATTGTACATGGATTAGGGTGGCAGTAGGTAGTTGCTAAAATGGTCACACCCTGTCCAACATTTTAGACTGGCAATGTGGCAATCCTTTACATATTGAAGAAATTGCAACACACTAATGACCGAACTGCTCTTATTAAGATATAAATTCCAAGGGTAAATTCACAAGATCCTTACAGGGAGGCAGCCTATTAGCTCAAGGCCAATGGGGCCAACATGGCTTTCTTTTAGCGCTAAGGTGCAATATCTGTAGAAATAAGTAAAATCAACTGGACTCGCTGTGTTTTTCTTGAAGCAGTTTCACCAGTCATCCAACTGGCTTTCTCAATTCAGAATGACTTGTAATGAAGATCTTTCTGGAATACTGTAAATAAGTTAAGGTTCAAATGGGCAAATGTCTAGGACATACTGTAGGACCATCAGGTCTAAGCTGCGTGTGTTGGGCTATCCTTTAATGCTGGGGCTACTTTGTATGGGAAATGTTAACTGTGTGCATTATGCTATTCTATGATTAGACCTAGTCATATGGATAGTACTATTTTATATCAATACATATCTATAATCTATTTTGTCTGCATGGCTGGTGTTCAGCAGAATGTGTGTGCTCTCCTGTATGAGAGGTGATCTTCTAATGCAGTTCATCTTCTAGGGCATTGGACCTCACTGGATGGAAATTATACAACAATGTAAAGTGATAACTTCAGCTCTACCCCAAAATGTAAGAATTACAAGAATTGTAGTTCTGCAGCTGCTTCAGTAACAAAGATTCATGGCCCTACAGATCATAACAAATGTCAGTTGCGGAAAGATTTTGCTATGCAATATGGACGCTGCCGAAGCATACATAAACCGAGGCTCAGATCACTTGTTATTACCATATGCATGACCCTGACTGCTCCTTTTATGTAGCCATTTAAATGCAGCCTGTATGAATCCCTCAGTAATTTGCAAGATGGTAACAAGGTGGTGCCTATGTCAATGCAAATGATTATGAGGAATTTTTATTGCAGCTCAGGGAAAATGTTTTAAGTAGCACATTTGCATAAATGCATAAAGCACACCACCTTAATAAAGGTCTTTTGTACTTTTACGTCGTTAAGGAGATATATTCTAGTCCATAAACTAAAGTGATCTTTTAATATGCTTATTTGTTTTTTTTTTACCAAAAGCAGCATTATAAATGTCCTGATGGCATTTGCCAGATCCATTGTAAAATTAGTGCAGATTTATATTTTCTTTAATTTACTATACATTAAAACATTTTTAATCAGCCTGTCTTATTTTGGTTTTCAGCGCTAATCATTCCCATTTTCCTTTAACCATCAAACCTGCACTGCAATTAGGGAAAGTAACTCTCTATGAAGATTGAATTGAGATGTGTCTACATTTAATGACACTGATGTACAGGGAAAAATGCTCCGTGCTGCTTTTGCCACTGATTTCTTCTGTCACCTTGGTAATTAGGTTAAAGCAGCATTTTATATTTAGCAGCCAAAATAAAAATAAATTAATTTTAATGTAATTCTATGAATCCGCTTTTCACAAAGGAATACGTTGAAAAGACTAAAGAATATCGTGTAAAATGTGTACACTTTCCTTTTAAATCATTTACAATGGTACTAATAAAATAAATAGATAGGTTTAAGGTTGGCTGTACTGTAATTGTCATTTACTTGATATGAACACTGAGTGATGATTTACTAACGCAAGGGAATGTGCCATTTAATCCACAATGAAGCGTTTTCTTTGAGTTGCCTTGAAAAATAGTAGGGGTCATTTACAAATGTACCAAGTGAAGGTGCTCTAAAATGTACGCAAAGTTGAGCACATACAATATTGATGCAAGGCAGTGAGGAACTTGCCTCATTATGCATTTATGTATGTCCACATGGTTGCCAATGCATCCATTGTGCTTCTTATGATGTATGGTGAGCAACTTTGCCTATTGATACTGGGGAATCCTGGACCGGCCACCAGCCTGGACCTGTCACTAGCTCTAGGGTAGTTCAGTGGGTGGCATCAATAGGGGCAGCAAAGACCTGTGAAGAAGATGCAAACACCATTTTGAATGCAAGCTTTGGAAGTGACTCATCCCTTACTAGATGCAACCTGCATCTGATTTGTGCAAAAACACAAGTACAATTGCATCTGTTTTGACACACTGGCCACAATTCTAGCAGAAGCAACTTGGCATGTGGTCATAATTGACCTGGGATTATGGGGGAGTTGTAGTATGGTTGATTGGCACCACAATTTGAACTTTGTACAATGAATTTGTGTTGTGCTCCACAAAAGATGCTGGCAACCGTTTTACTGTAGTTGGTGCTGGTACAAAAGGTGTTACTTCAGCATAATGGTACAAGCATTAGGTGCCATTGTTTTTCAAGTTAAGCCAGAACATGAACATGAAAAGGGACCTGAAACGTAACTAATGCTCAAGGAAGGTGTTATGTCTAGGGTTCCATTGCATCTATGAGCCCTAAACATTGAAATTTGCATTCAAATCTTACATGAAGGCAGAGTCAGTGCATTTGGGGTAAGGGCAGCAGCAAGAACTATGTATATTGGTGCAAGTACCCTTATAAATATTCTTTCCATTTGTGCAATGATGCATGCAGTTGAGGTGAGGTTGGCACTTATGTTTGCTTTAGTAAATAAACTATTAGCCATGCATATAAGACAATAAAGAAAAAAAGCACCACTCAAAAAAAAATCATAGTTTTAGCAGTTCAGGTCTATACTAGACCTCCTAATTAAAGGCATAATTCCAAAAGAGTGGAGAAAAATATGCAATACAGGAAAATATTTGCTAATATTTATATATAAAATATTTGACATTGTGTCTTCTGGAATGTGTTTTACTGAGCAAATGTAATACAAGGAAAGATCTTTGCCGAGTACATCTCTCTATTCTCTTTCCATTCATCTCGGATGTGATCAGGTTCAGATCAACATTATTAACAAGTGTTGCATTTACTAAATCTGCCCTGCTTTGTACATGTATAGTGTATATTAATACACGGTTTATATTTTCTGTTCAATGGGGATGCCTTTCAAACTCTTGTGAAGCAACATTCTACATTAGTGGATGCCTAAGCAGAGCGGATATATGAAAACAAGCTTAATTCAGGAACTGACATTTACTGTATATACTCGAGTATAAGCCAACCCGAGTATAAGCCGAGGTACCTAACTTTACCTAAGAAAACTGGGAAAATTTATTGACTCAAGTAGACACTACTAGACTAGCCTAGACACAACTACAGCCCTGTCTCCCAGCAGCGCACATTCCTCCAAAGTGACCCCCCCGCGATCAACCGGATTTCTTTGCAAAGTTGATGGTGACAGAGAATTGCCAAACGGATTACTGTGTGCATTGTCCCACTACCATGTGCAGAGGGTGCTGTGTGATATTGCCATCACTGTTAATCTTTCATATAACCAACAGAGGGCGCTGTGTGATATTGCAGTCACTGTTATTCTTTGATATAACCAACAGAGGGCGCTGTGTGATATTGCAGTCACTGTTATTCTTTGATATAACCAACAGAGGGAGCTGTGTGATATTGCAGTCATCGATACTTTAAAGCCCAGTAAATTTAAGAGCTATTTACAAAATAATGAAACGCTATCCCTCATATGTAATAAAAGGCACTCAGTTTGCCCAGGTGCAGTAACCCATAGCAATCATTAAGATGTTTGCTTTTAATCAGGTGACCAATAAAAGCTACCTGTTGATTAGTTGATATGGGTTACTGCTCCTGGGCAACCTTAGCGCAATTTATTGCAAAACCCCTTATGTACTGTGTGGCTGAGTAACAGGAAATACACCCTACAGTTAAAGGTGTATTTCAAAACAGAAACTTTCCAAAACAGAATTTTTCTCCAAACACTTTACCACCATCTGGTATTGTTTTACCTGTTTATCTATTCAATCTACTGCAATGTTTTCGGTAGTCAAATACTGTCCAACGTAACGCATCAACAGCCAGCTTTTTGGTTCTTAAAGCAAGAAATGGCATCAAGGGTAATAAAACACAAAGCAAAAAATAGACCTTTACAGAATCAAGACCACCTTCTTGAACGTCATGGTCTATTGAGGTTTATACTTGGTTTTGATGCCTCTTCCATCATCTCTTGATTCATGTTCAAAATAAAATGGAGCCTTTAAGGGTCATCTTTGTTGATAATGTTCTAAACCTCATCTATCACTAAGTCAGATGTTATCCCTGAGGCTTCGGCAAAACACATATGAATCTGCTAATTAAAGCTAGCAGGAGTTTAACTACATAGAACAAGGCTGGGGGGGATTTAATTATACTGTGGCTTTCTTTATATTTATTTCCATTCCCGTGTTACTTAAAAAAAAAATCAAGACGAAAGCGAATCGTTTTCAAACGCAGACTTTAAAAGAAGGTGTATAGTTGTATCAGTGGCAAACTCAATCACACAAAATGAATTTTTCCCCATCAATGGATTGGATTCTTTGTCAAGCACTCACAGACTATCACCTCTTCATGAGTCCCATTTAACAATGGTTACTTTCATTCATTTAGTATGAGTGTCGGGTAAGTTCGTATCACGTGTGTTAAAAATTACAGCTAGGAGCCTAATAATGAAATGTATTAGCTACAATTAAAATGTTAAAGTGCCTCTTTAGTGATTATAATTAGCATTATTGGTATAACATTATAACGGAAAAAATATAACAACTTGGAAAATGTGAATCAAAAAAAAAAATCCACTTAGCAACACCAATCATGATACTTAAATAGCTATTGCTTTCCATAAATAATAAACAATTTGTACAAGTGCTGTATGTTAGGTTGTAATTAAAGTCACTTGTGTTATTTTCCATATTAATACCAGGAATAGAAAAATAAAAATATTCTGAAGGGCTCATGGGGAATTGTAAAAAAAAAGCACAAACTTTGCCCAATTGCAGTAACCCATAGCCAATAAGATGTTTGCTTTTAAATTATCAATATATGCTACATGTAGTAGTAGCAGCTAATTTGCACCTCGTTTAAGCTTTCCTTATGTGTGTGTGTGTGTGAATATATATATATATATATATATATATATATATATATATATATATATATATATATATATATATATATATATATATATATATATATATATAATACACAAAAGCCATGAATATCCTGTAAATTATATCCTTATAAACGGTGAGTTCTGATGTCATCAGTTATAAACGGTGAGTTCTGATGTCATTTCTGTCACGACTCACTTAAATTTGTGTATTATAATAAATAAAGTACCACCAGTGTTTTTATATGGTCATGAAACTCCTCGGTAACTTATAATATCCTTATATTTTACAAGAGGGGGTACTTTAGTGTGTGTGTGTGTGTGTATATTACTAATGAAGCAAAGGTTTGGGGGGGGGGTTTAAATTAAAACAAGCTCTGTCTTTGATTCACTAAGCAGCCAATAAGCATGTGGTTAGAATCAATCACTTCTAGTGCATGGTGTTAGTAAAGCCATTAGTGCCCTATTCACATTGCACAAATTAAATGTCAATGTGAGCACTTGCCTGTAATTCATCAGAACAGCCTATGGGGCAGCTTGTCGCAAGTTTCAAAGGAAAATGTATGAATGAAAGTAACTTTTTGCATGGCATGTTGCCCTTGTGTCCATAAAAAAAGCCTTAAAGGAATTGCTTAGTATAAAAATAAAAACTGAGTAAATAGGCTGTGCAAAATAAAAAAAAAGTTTCTAATATAGTTAGTTAGCCAAAAATGTAATATATAAAACTGGAGTGACTGTATATATAACATAATTACCAGAACATTACTTCCTGCTTGGCAGCTCTCTTGGTTTCCACTGATTGGTTACCAGGCAGAAACCAATCAATGACATGGGGGGGTATATAGATCATAACTGTTTGCTTCGAACCTGAGCTGCCTGCATGCTAAGGATCAATTGCAAAATCACTCAACAGTTATGTCTCATATGGGCCCCCTTAAAGTCACTGACTAACACAGAGTTAGAGAGCTGAAAAGCAGGACGTTTTGTTCTGTTCTGTTATTGTAATAAAGGCGAGATGATGCAATTTTCCTAAGCTTCCCTGGGCTTTTGCTTCTCATGTTCTAATAAAATGATTTTGTATTTTTAACTTTTTTTTTGATATTTTGGGAAACACAACATCTTGCCTTTATTACAATTTCAGCACCTTTATAGTGGGTGTGAACTGTGAGCTCTTTCCCTCATCTGTATTGAATTTCTTTATTTGGACTGTGTTTTACTTTTTGGGGAGTGCCTTTTCCGCTTTTTGTTGCGGCATATTGCACCAGTTTTTCCATTTTGTCGTTCTGTTATGTTAGACATCGCTCACTCCGGCCTTTATAGATGACATACTTGGCTAATTACCAACAGTTATTTTTTTTAACTATTTACCCAGTTTTTATTTTAAAACTGAATTGTTCCTTTAAAAAGTTATATCTCAAGGTGGGTTGCACCTTTAAGCAAAACCTATTTGCCAGCAAGAAACATTTTTAACCCTCCTAAAGCAAAAAAAAAAGATTTGTTTTTGCTAGTATTCTATTTCAAGCTAGAATTGAGTTTCTATTCTAAATACATTGGGGCTTGGCCACAGCAGCTGTAATTGAATTCGGTGAATGAGCAGCTCACAGATTGTTTATATATATATCGTTTTGGTCTGAGAGGCACAAATACGCAGTGAGAGATAAAAATACCCAAGGTGACTGTTATTGTAATATGTCTGTATAGTAGTCTATATAGAAGGCACAGCTGTTGACTTTTGTTGATTCACAAAATTGAGGTTGGTTTTATTCAAGTTCTAAGAGCGCTGTGAAAAGTAACAGTAATGAGGCCATGTTACTAGCTTTCCGCCTAATAGATATTTAGCTGTTATGTTCAGGGATTTATTAGTGGGCAGCTTGCCATTTAACACAATTACAACTGTAATATTGCATATTGCATATTTATTCTTTGCTTTCTGAAATCTATTTTTAAATTATGAAAGATGTCTTTAGATAATGGGTCCTATAAAACAAATGTTGCATAACATAAACACTGTATAAGTGTTATGTGCACAGCTCAAGCCCTCAGTGGCATTTACAGACAGGGAATAATACATTGCTCATTTGGAGATTAATTTAGGTAATTAGTTACTTGGGGGCAAATTTAGGAAAGGCAGGACAATTCATTCCTGCGCAGAATAAATAGTTAACATAAAATTAATAGTCAACTTTTTTAATTTTATTTTTACAAGTTTTTTTTTTTATACATCAGTACCACAAAAAAGAAAGATAACTTTAATAATGTTATAGCATTGCAACCCTTTAGGTTTTTAGGTTACAGTGATTGTGTCCCTGGAATAAGACCATATATATATATATATATATATATATATATAGTAGGGGATTCTTTATCTGGAAACCTGTTATCCAGAAAGCTTTAAATTACGCAAAGGCAGTCTCCAAAAGACTCCATTTTAATTAAATAATTCACATTTTTAAAAATGATTTGCTTTTTCCCTGTAAAAATATAACAGTACCTTGTAAATGACAATGAATCCTTATTGGAGGCAAAACAATCCTAATGGGTTTATTTAATGTTAAAATCCTATTTTAGCAGACTTAAGTCACGAAGATCCAAGCTACGGCAATTATCCTGAAAACCCAAGGTCCTGAGAATTCTGGATAACAGGTCCCATACCTGTATATGGAGGATGCAAAAGTTTTGCATGGCATTATATACACTGCTATGCTCAGTACAGGTTATTGGGCTCATATACCATTGACTGGAAAGCAAATGCAAGATTACTAAGAGGCTCAAAATTGCTTCCTTGAGTGTCCATGTACAGAGCATATGTTTGCCGATCAATGACTGTGATCTACATCTTGTGTCAGATAAAAATACTGGAACAAAGTGCAAGAGCATCCCTGGACTTAACAATTGTCAATGGAAGACAATACATACTGGTCCCTCCTGCTTCTTCTGGCTCTTGAGGCTGCTTAGCCTGCAAGTTTTATTGGTGTGTAATTTTATTAACATGTATTTATATAGCGCCAACATATTGCGTAGCACTGTAAAGTAAATGTGATTATACAACTAAATCACATGAATTACCGTGTACATAGAACATATGGAGGTACATACATCAAAATCAATACAGGTACAAAAAAATGAGGAAGGCCCTATGCATAGGCATACACTCTAAAGGGAAGGGAGTAATACACAAGGTGTGGGAGTGGGCAAGATCAAATTAAGTGGGTGAGAAATGTGGTATTGTATGTGGTGTTGCGTTTGGTAGTTAAGCAGAGTGAGGGTAGGCTTCTCGAAAGAAGTGTGTTTTAAGAGATTTCTTGAAAGCGGAAAGTTTGGGAGAAAGTCGGACAGACCGTGGGAGAGAGTTCCAGAAAGAGGGGTGCAGCCCTTGCAAAGTCTTGAATGCGAGCATGTGAGGAGGTAATGAGAGAAGAGTTGAGTAGCAGGTCAGTAGAGGAGCTTAGTAAGCGGTTGGGTGAGTATATAGAGATGAGTTCAGAGATGTAGGGTGGGGCAGAGTTATGAAGTGCTTTGAAAGTCAGTGTCATTAATTTGAATTTGATTCTGAAAGGTAACAGAAGCCAGTGCAGGGTTTGACAGAATGGCGAGGCAGAGGAGGAGCGGTTGCTGAGGTATATGAGCCTCGCAGCAGTGTTCATTATGGACTGGAGAGGTGACAGTCTCTGGAGGGGAAGGCCAATTAAAAGAGTTACAGTAGTCTAGACGTGATATGATGAGAGAGTGAATAAGAACTTTGGCAGCATCTTGGGTGATAAATGATCGTATTTTGGATATGTTCCTTAGGTGGAAGTGACATGGTTTAATAAGTGACTGGATATGAGGAGTGAATGACAGAGCAGAATCTAGTTCTAGAATAAGTTGAAGAGCATTACAGAGGATGTCCATATTTCACGACCTTCCCCCTCTAAATGCAAAACTGGCCAATGGGGTGTTTTATTCAAGGCAATGTGCAACTCTTTGCACTTGATTTCCAGGAACACAAAGAGCTGCATCTTAGAGCCCAACTCATGGGACAGTGTGAAACATACAAAATACAGGGTCACAATTCTCTTTTTTTTTTTAAATTTTTACATGGTCCCTGACTTCATAAATTAGGGCTAGTGCTTAAAGTGCACATAGAAAACAGAAAAGTGCAGAGCTAATCTGTATAGGGGAAATTGAGAAATGGATGTGGGTTTGAAACCAAATGCAAAATAACATGACAATTCTTATACACAGTATGCAGCTGGCTTTGAGGCTGATTAACGCTACAAACTGCAGAACAAATTCGACACACTCCCACACTTGTTTTCCTAGTAAAAATTCATGCTGCGCTGTGTGTTGTAATAGCTAAATGAGAAAATAAAATGTGTTCCACCTCTAGGTTAAATTGCAATGATAAAGGGTATGTCAGTAATGCATCCATATGATAATTATGTAGTTGTTCTTTGCAGCAGGTCTTTGAAGCCCTTAGATAGCAATAGCACCATCGTTTATGTCAAACACCAGAAAGCACTATCTCCCCAAACAGGAATAAACGTTGATTCCCCTAATGCCTTTTAAAGGTTATTCATTTCTAATTATTGTAAATGATTACAATATTGAGCTTTAAGACATATTGAACACTCCAATTCATACACATGCAAACCCTCACTGTTCTACTAATCACTGCAATCACACACCAGATCTACAGTTTCTGCAATATTCAAGGCACACGAGAACAAGAGAGAAGATGCATCCATTCCTAATGCCACCAGACACCACTACCCCTATAGCTTGTTCCCAGAAATATTTTGTCATTTGATATAAGCAACATTCCCTTCACTACATAAAAACTCACGTTTCTTTCTTATGACTGAACTGTGCAGTGCCTACCTGGCTCCCCATACATTGTAAACACTATCCTGCTTTCATAGAATTTTACAGCACTCAAGGAGAAAATGAATATAAAATTAAGACTGTGAGGAGGTATGTGTGATTACTGTGTGACATGCTAATTTGTTGATAAAAAATGGAGACAAATAAATCCTTTATGTGGGTGAGGGTCGGCCACAGCTTTTATTTGAACATGTTATTATTCTTCCTATAAAACAAAAACTTGCCATTACATCACCAACCATCAATTTCCAAATGGCAGCTACCGCAAGCCGTGGAGGGCAAGTAGGTTACGCCAAATACAGCATGCATAACATGGCAAGGACACTCTTATTACCCCGCAAGCTGTGACAAAATAACTGTATCCACTTCTGCAACTTAAAATGGAATTTCTTTTTTTTTACAAAACATACATTACTCGTATATTAACAACCAACTGCTGGAAAGGAAGGGAGGATGGGCAGGCAGCTTCACCAGAGCTCCAGGATCCGGAGGGAAGAGGAAGCAGAAGCAGGTAAGGGATTTCTTGTATATATATCTGCCCTCCCCTTCTGCACCCACCAATCCTCTCTAGCCTATCATCCCTGAGATCCAATCCCCCGGCTGGCCATCCCTCATTATAGTCATTGGCACCCTCGCTATACCCTTTGGTGCCCTCCATTCTGCTCTCTTTTTCCTGCAGCCACCCACCTCCTAAAATTTGCATGAACCAAACATGGCCTATTCCAGTCCAGTAGCTCTCTTCCCTTAACCTCTACTCACCATGCTCCAGAGATATTGTATCAGTCCACCTCCCTTCTCTTTTACCTTAATCTGGCCATAAATGCAATGATAGTCATTGAAACGTAAGTTTGTACGATGTTCACGTGGTTGTCCCAACATTGGGGCAAATTTACTAACCTCCAAAAATTCGCCAGCGACGGCTTCGCTCACATTGCAAAACTTCGCAAGGTGTAGATTCTCCAGGACGCTGCTAATTCACTAAACTCTGAACGCTGGCTAAATTGCGGTATCGTTACTGCGCCAAGCAAAGCAAAGTTACGCTAGCGTTGGCTAATTTGCATACGTTAAAGTTGAATGGACGTATATGTTGCAGCAAATACTTTACACTACACAAGCCCAGGAAACCTTAAAGGGATAATGTCATGGGAAAATTTTTTTTTTCAAAATGAACCAGTTAATAGTGCTGCTCCAGGAGAATTCTGCACTGAAATCCATTTCTCAAAAGAGCAAACAGATTTTTTTATATTCAATTTTGAAATGTGAAACGGGGCTAGACATATTGTCAATTTCCTAGCTGCCCCAAGTCATGTGACTTGTGCTCTGATAAACTTCAATCACTCTTTACTGCTGTACTGCAAGTTGGAGTGATATCACCCCCTCCCTTTTCCCCCCCAGCAGCCAAACAAAAGAACAATGGGAAGGTAACCAGATATCAGCTCCCTAACACAAGATAACAGCTGCCTGGTAGATCCAAGAACAACACTCAATAGTAAAATCCAGGTCCCACTGAGACACATTCAGTTACATCGAGAAGGAAAAACAGCTGCCTGCCAGAAAGCTTTTCTCTCCTAAAGTGCAGGCACAAGTCACATGACCTGGGGCAGCTGGGAAACTGACAAAATGTCTAGCCCCATGTCAGATTTCAAAATTGAATATAAAAAAATCTGTTTGCTCTTTTGAGAAATGGATTGCAGTGCAGAATTCTGCTGAAGCAGCACTATTAACTGATTCATTTTGAAAAATTTTTTTTTCCCATGACAGCATCCCTTTAATGAAAGAAAATAAGAGTTGTTATATATTTTATGTCCATTCGCCAGATCGCAAATTCGCCAGGTGTTAGGGAGCGAAGTAGCACTATAGTCTATCTCCTTCGCTAGCGAAGTTACACCAGTGACTGTTAGTAAATCGGCGAAGTACCGAAATTACGTCCCACTGCCGAATTTTCGCCAGCGTTAGTCACTTCGCCCTTTAGTAAATATCTGCATGTATTGCCTATCTGGTATCAATGGATGACTACTACTATTTGTTGGACATAACTTTAGTATGATTGCTGTCTATCAATTAATGGCCAAAATATCAAATGATTTGTTATTTTTAGTACTTTGTTGGTAGCAGATCCAGGAAGGAATAATCATACGTTGTACGTGGGAATAAAATCTGCACTTCTATGGCCAGCCTTAGCCTGTCTTTCCATATTATCTAAAAAAACATCCTTCAAAACCAATGATTCTTTTATAAAACACCTTCCAGGTACTTTATGTGTCCCTTGGTTTCTGCTCAAGTATGCATTCTAGTCACGGCAAAGTCTCCTTTTTAAAACATTTTTTTTACAGGCGTTCTAATGGGAAGCCTTATTTTTCTGTTTAAAATGTACTGTTTAAAATGTATTCCGCATCGTTCCCCTGTTCTCCTGAGAGACTTGCCTGATCTATGTTTGTGTTGCTCGTAGATTTCCTTACTTGTTATGAAAGTTATTAATGCAACAGACACCGTGGATCAGTTGAACATAAATGCTTTTGTCGATAGCGAGAGACTTTATGGAAGAATAATGGCACAATACAGGTAGACTTCTAGTTGTGGTACTTAAAATAAATGCAGCCATATGTATAAATATTTATGAGCACAAAGGCAAACGTAGCGTTAGATGGATTTAGACGCATCAGTATAATGTACTTTTTTTGCAATATTTTTTTTTCCCTTTAATTATTTTCTTTAGTTATCATGAATAAATGTATTGGTTTCTCTGTACGTGGCTTTTTCCTCCCTTCCCTGTATTGTAGACAGCTTTGACTAGGCAGGTAGCACTATCCAATTAGGGATGATGGGGAGGCCTATGGTGAGACTGGAAGCTTTCCCAACATTTTGTGGACATTCCAACATAACTAAATTTTGAAAATGCCTTAACAACCCCATACCAATGTTGCAGCCTGCGTTTTTTATTGCCGCGGATGTAGAAGGACACTGTGTCCTTCTGCGATATGTTCTCCTTGCTCTCATGAAAAAATACTTTCACAGAGCCCATTATGACGGATATTTAAGTCGTTGCTTGCGATTTTAGAATCTTTGGAAGCCATGTATGCGTTTTGGGCTTTAGCTTATCCCCAGCAAACAACCATTTTGTGCAGATTATCACTTTCAAAAGCTGCATCCAAACAACATAAGTGAACTCTGGTATTTCCCAGCATCTGTTTTTTAGGTCCAACAGGACAGTCTGTTTCTGTTGGAGATGCTCTCTTAATGGGCTATTTAAAGACCTGCGGGCAGAGGTACAGATTAGTGCTAAAGTACAACAGATGCTTTTAGGAAGGGGAAAGTAATTTGCTTACATACACGCTGAGGATGATTATAAATGAGACAATTGCAAGAAGGCTACATAACTGTGCCCCTCAGGAATACTTTACTATATATATATATATATATATATATATATATATATATATATATATATATATATATATATATATATATATATAAAAACAAGGGAAAGTTGTGCTCACCACTAGTTTTTAAAAACATTAGGCGGGGGTGCAATGAGTCTTAAATATATTGATAATGGGTTGAGTGCAGAGGAATCTTGTATTTGTCTATATATATATATATATATATATATATATATATAAATATATATATATACACACACACACAGTGTGTATATATATATGTATATATATATATATATATATATATATATATATATATATATATATATATATATATATATATAAAATGCAAATATTCAGTCACTTTTTTTTAATTATTTATTGAATTGATACATAGTTAATAGTTAAGGATTTAAGGAAAATAGTATATTATTAGTTTACGCTACAGAGCATTTCTACAAGCTCATATCTCTGACCAGAAAGCAATACTTATTAGAAAAATAGAGACATATATGAGTGCTCTTATCAGCATAAAACAACATATACAGGTAAAGAAATCCGAGAACCTGTTATCCAGAAAACGCCGAAATACGGGAAGGCCGTTTCCCACAGACTCCATTTTAATCACATAATTCAAAATGGTTTTCTTTTTCTCTGTAATAATAAAACAGCATGTTGTACCGGATGCCAACTAAGATATGATTAATCCTTATTCACAGCAGTACAATCCTATTGGCTTTAATACATGTTTAAATAATTATTTAGTAGACTTCAGATATGGAGATCCAAATTATGGAAAAATCCCTTATTTGGAAATCCCCACCCCCCAAGCTTTATGGATAAGAGGTTCCATACCTGTACATAAAGTAACACTGCTCATGAGAATACAAAGCCATTACCTGAAAATATTGTGTAAAGTAGCTTAGTTTTGGACATGGACAAAACATGTTTATAAGAACCTTATTGGTTAGGGAGAAAAGGACTAGTTTACTGTTGGAAACACTGCTGCCACTTCATGCTTTGTTTCCATTGTGGCAAACAACAGAAGCCTATCTTGCTTTATGGCAGGGATTCTAGATATAGGGGCAGAGGAGTATAGGTAGTAATACACACCCCAATAGGGGATGATCTCTGAAGTGCCAAATGTACAGGGCCACATGCAGTATATCAGTCTTTCTATTGATCCTATCATTTGGGCAAAGAGCATTAGCTATTGGAAGAGCAGGACATAAAGTGAAGTTGTGGCTGCTTTTAACTTCATCTGCTGAATCACCATGCACTGGCCAATAGCATACCTCCCAACTGTTCTGTCTTTCATGGGACAATCTAGATTTTGACAGCTCAGCCCACAGTCCCTGTTTCATATTGAAATGTTCAGAGTTTCTCTTTGATCTCCTGCACTGATGCCAGAAAAAGATTTTAAATAAGAGGCTCTTTGGCAGAAAGCCCAGAATACTCAGCACCTGCTCTTAGATATATTTGTAACGAATAGATAAGCAAAGATACAATTGTAAAATGTACCTTCATTAGAAAAACTGTATTAACACAAAGTATGACCCTAAAAACCCACAGAAATATGTTCAGACTTTCCATAACCTGATACAATATGGTGCACCGACAAGATCCACGTTTTCGAACCATCCAAATGATTAATTTGCACGAAAAACTGTTTTCCGTACAGAATTATTGCTGCATGTATATCCAGTTTATCATCAATCAAATATCTGAAAGGCTCATTAACCACGTACCACATTACTACTTGGAATGTCTGTGGCTGAGAGAAAGGGAGAAAGTGGCTTAGTTGAGAAACAACAAAAATATATGAAATCAGAACCTCTGATACAAATAAAATAGGTGAATCCTGTAAAAGCTTGTGTGTAAAATAAAGTAATATATGAACCTTTCATAAAACCCTCCCATGTGTGCTCCTAGCTCCCACAAGCTTAATTACAGAGACATGAACATTCACCATTAAGAACCGATCCTACCACTTTAACATTCGTCATCCCATTGTTATTTAATATAGTCTGATTACTGTGCAGTTTTTGCCATGCCAGAATTACACTGTAATCAAATCAGAACTGCCATTTAGTGGTAGAAAAAAAAATGCCTGATCCCTTAAGAGACAATATCATGAAAAAAGGAAAAATGAAAACCAGTGAGCCGGGTGTACATAGAGCAGATAGGATTCTCACTGGAGGATGCTCTTGCATGCACTGGGGCTTCAACCTTGGAGAGACATATTCTTATTTGGATTCGGTTGAGCTATTTATTTTTGGATCTTTTAACAAATAAGTAGACATTTGTGCTTTTTTTAAAATGCGAGTTTAGATGGGGTTGAAAAAACTTCGACAACAACACAAATTGTGATAAACAGGCCTCTCCGTATATGTATTAGGTATTATAATAAAAGCAGGTCATTATGTGACACAGTAACACAACAACCGTGACAAATAGCCTTACAATAAGAGAGACAAGCAAATTAAAGGAGAAGTTAATCTTCAGTTCTTATTCATTTGTATTGGCTGCCAGTATAATCAATGGTATGAAAAAAAACAAAAACAAAGAAAAGAAGGGGCTAAAGACAACAATTTGAAGCCCGCTCTGCTCTTCATACCATAGCCCCTCATCCAGTGGGAAAGGCTGAACTTGAGGTTCAGTGAAGTCATTAAAATGATAATTTCTTTATACTTCTCTTTTAACAATGCTTAGAAAATCCATCAGACTGGACTGCAAATCCCAGATGATAACCAGTTTGGACATTCCTAGTTTGTAAATATTTCAACCTAAGATGAGCGTCTCAGCTTTCCTTCATTGCCAAGGATCTCCAGAACAGAATTCTTGCTATATTTAGCAAGTTGTATCACACCAAGATAATAGTGTCCCCATGCAACGAAAGATACTGTAGAGGTGAGAATTCATAATATTGGTTTGTGGCTTGGTAAGGGAAGCATTTGGCTTGAATTCCTCACTCTCATTATTTGTAAGTGAGAAAGATAAAGAGCGCGTCCCTCTCCCAGTCAGATAAGAAAGAAGAAATATAAAATATCAAATTATGTGTGTATTGCAGCAAATATGTTTCTATAAACCACTCCAGTCTAAGGCATTCATTATCAGTTATTCATACCTTTCTAAAGAGGATAATCAATATAATACCAAGAACAATTATTTGAAATTGCAATTTATATCTCTAAAAATATACCTTTAAATACTGCATGAATAAAAAAAAATCCACAAAAACGTACTAGCTGTGCCGTGTAAGAAAATGCATCCTGCAACAGGCTCTTACTTACCGGTAACTGCAACATTCCAAGTCCAATTTGATGGCACTGTCATGGAGTCCACTTGAGATAAAACAAAAACTTTATTTCACACAAGCTCTGTGGATTCTAAACTCTCAAGGCGTCAGAAACCCAAACAAATGAGTTTTATAAACATGGGACTATATAACATGAGATCATACAAGAGTGAAAGGGAGTTACCGGTGGGAGACCATAGAGATATCTGTTCACAGCCAGGGTTGGACTGACCCTCATGGGCCCCCGCTGGGCCAGACCTCCTCTCCCGATGTTTGGGTTGAAAATTTTTTTTTCTTCTGGCCCTGTGCAGCGCCATTTGCACATGGCGCATCACAGTAGGGAAGTGGGGGGCCTGGACAGCAGTCCCGGTGGGCCCCCCCCACTCCGACCCTTTTTACTGCACAGAAAAAGAACTGATCTTACAGCCAAGAAAGTGTCTCTGCCTCAAGGCCAGGGTACTAGTGGCTAGTGATGGTGAATTTATTCGCCAGGCGCGAATTCACAGAGAATTTGCGCGATTCGCTGCCAGCTAATAAATTCTCGAAACGCCAGCGAAAATTCGCCCCATTTCGCAAATTTCGCGCAAATTCTCCCATCACTACTAGTGGCCAAGGCTAGCTTGAGAACAGTATTACTCTATTACTGTATAAGATAATGGACAAGAGAAATGCCCATCTCCTATTTAAATTCCAGATTTTCCCACAGATCCAGATGCAATTCAGTGAGGAAAACTTATATCACTGTTTATCACATAAAAATGCTATTGGAAGTCTATGGGGAAAAGTGTAACAGGACCATAAAATAATGGTTTCTCATGGAACTGAATCTAGCTCAGTACTGTACAGCATACTTGTTAGGTTGCTCTGCTTCTGCAACAGAAATAATATTACATATGAGAGAGAATACAATTATGTGTATTCAGATTCCTTACTTGGATGGATTCTGTTTTCAAGCTAGCCTTGGTTACCAGTACCCTGGCCTTGAGGCAGAACCACCTGATTGGCTGTTAGAGCAGTTCTTTGGTTTTCTGTGCGGTGGATCAATATCTCTATGCTCTCCCACCATTCCCTTTCATCCCCAAGTGCGGATGTTCTCATACCAAGTCTATAAAAACGTCCTTTGTTTTATTACTCTATATATTATTATACTGATCTAGCCCAAGCAAGACTCAATGATGTTGGTATGGATAAATATTAATGAGCAAATTTGTCCATCCACAGGGTATACACGTGTTTTGTTCTGTAATAGTTTTCAATAGCTCCCTAGCTGTAATATTGGGTAGCATTAGTGCATTACGTGTACTTTAATAATCTAGCCAAAGGCAAGGAAAGCCCTGGTTGCTTTAAAAATCTTTCCAAATTGACTGAAAGCCTATATTTCTAATTTACATATTTTTTTTTTATAATCCTCCCTTACTGCAATGAACAATTTGGGCGAGCATACATACCTGCTCTAGTATTTATTCACGTGCATTCAGAATCCGTGGCTCTAACAGATGGTCATGCCTGGATGATAATTGAAAGTAGATTGGAGCCAAAGTGGGCTGAAGAGGACACAGTGCAGCAAGAGCTAGTTATTCTTGAGCAAGCAATGGGATGCGCAGGAATTGATGACAAGGTTGATGAGGACATTATGAATAATGTAGATGGTGGCATTTGTTCAAGACTGGAGCATAGAGATTACAATGATACCAAAAAATGACAGCAGATGCCATGAGAGTGTGGCATTTGTCCTACTTCTCATTAGAACAAACATAAAAAATGCATTGCATTTATAAGGTTTTTACACTGGATAGCACATGCCATAAAACAGAGAGGGGGGAATCAAGGCATTTAAATAAACTTTCCATTGGCGAAGCTCTTCTGGTAATCTCACATTTACAATCTATTTTCTGTGAAAGGATATTAAATGTTTTAGGCTCACCAGGCTGTTTTAAATATATCGCGCCGTTGTTTGTTTCCAGTTATTTGGTAGATTTAGATAGAAGGAAAAGAATAACTGCTCGGATAAAAATTGCCGTATGCTGACTAGGAATAAAATAAATTGAGGGTGGTGAAAAGCTTTTTCTGGCTAACAAACCTGTCATAGAGGAAGTACAGCAACACATTTTTTTTTTGCATCTAAAACAAAGCCCAGAAGAAGAGAGGAAAAAAATCTGCTTTATGGAGCATTTCTGCCAAGCTAGCTTTACATTCGAAGGAATCAGCTCCTGTTCTCTTCATGCAACTGCTCCTCTTTAATTAAATATACAGCACCATTAAAGGATGGAGAAAGACTGCTGGCACACTGAAAGGCCCTTTATGTGTTCATTGCATTGGCTCTCAACTGACTGTCAGCAATGGGGTTAAAGTCAGTCGAAAAAATGGTTGGTAGCACAATAAGTGAAGATTTTTTTCCACAGCTCATGCCATGCTGCTCCATCTAGGCTGTTTATTTAGCTGTGAATTAAAGTGTCCAAATTTAGGGTTAAGTTAAAGGGGGCCCGTCACCCCAAAAAAATATTTCAAATCCTATTTTATCATGTTAGTCAAGCAAAATGAACTTAAATTACACTGTAAAATTATTTGAATCTTATTTCCATCAGTCTGGGAATTCATAATTATCGCAAGCAGGCAGGAGCCATTTTGTGAACACTGTTATTAAGGCAAGCCTTGTATAATCTCAGAATCTTGTTTGTGCACCAGAACTGGGGACCCGATGTCCATCCCCATGCACTGGCTACACAATTAAATCGTGGAGAGAACTGGGGGAATGTGGGGAGAGCAGTGACATTTAGGAAGTTCTGAATGGAAAGTGAAAGTAATTGCTTGCCCCGTCTCCATGCCTAAGGTATAGAGGAGGGGCAGGCTGAGATTTTTAAATGAGCTTACAACAGCTTTGAATGCTTTAATAAAGCAAAAATTAATTTGTCATTAAAGCATTTGATTAGACATATTCTCGGCAAGCCTTTTGGGGGAGCCCCCAATTCCTTATGTTCTCTTGACTCCCCCAAGACGTCTGCTGAGATTTCACCTAAATAAAACGTTTTGAAGACCTGCACAAAACCTGCTACTAGGCTTTCCAGATACAAGCACCCCTTTTATTGCAGGGTATGCGCAACAATGGGCAATTATAGCCACAAGTGTCCCACGGTATTTAACTCGACCACATGATGTGGTTGCAAAACTTTTTTCAGGGACTTCGAATTTAACCAGGGGCAAAATAACCTGAACAGAACCTGAGACGGTGATTACATTAAATCACTACTGTAAACAAAAATGTTAAATGATTAAAATAAAGAACTTTTATTTCAGTCTGATGATTGCTCTCAAAAGCATTTCATTAAAGAAGGGCACATATTTTACTCTACAGTTGAATACAATAAAGACTTCCTACTAGGGCAATACTATAGGCACTTGAAGCTAAGGGGCTAATTTACTAACCTCTGAAAATTTGCCAGAGACGGCTTTGCTCACAGCGCAACACTTCGCCAGACGTAGATTCGCCAGGACAACGCCAATTCACTAAAATCCGAAGTTGCGTCCAGGGCACCGAACGCGGGCGAAATTGCACTAGCGTTACTGCGCCAAGCAAAGCCAAGTTGCGATAGCATTTCCCAATTTGCATATGGTTGCCTAATTTGCAAGCGGGTTACCCCCAAAAAAATGTACACTCTTGTAAAGCCTATCACCCTGAAAAAAGTAAAAGACGGCAGTGTTTTTTGGGGAATTCCTATCTACTCTATTGCACTTCGCCTGATCCGAGGTGGCGAAGGCAAGTCTGACGCAAGAGGTAATCTGCATTTTAGTGAATTTGCATAGTTACGTCCATTCGCCAGAGCGCAAATTCACCAGGCGTTAGGGAGCGAAGTACCGATAGTGAAGTTACGACAGTGACCGTTAGTAAATTGACGTTAGTCACTTCACCCTTTAGTAAATTTGCCCCTAAGAGTATATTGCTGAAAAGTCATTGGATTAACTTCCCTGGCTTCCAAGCGTCTGAAAATCCCAAACTGCCTTAAATGGGATTTGCAATGCATTCTTTGATGCTGTTAAGAAAATAGTATATGCATTAACGACAAAGATTTACATTCCTAACAATAAATGTCACTGCAGAAGTAAATCTCACAGACTTCATCACATGCATAAGGACTGGTTTACACCCAAGCGCTTACACAGTTTACTGTAGGGCCATTATCACCCAAAGTAAACTCTCCAGTACTTGTGGTTTTCTTCTGTGTAAAGTGATTCATCATGTAATCGTTTCTATTGATCGCTATGGAAGAGTAGTTTCAAGGGGCAACATACAGTTGTGTTCAACATGAGTTTGAAGAACAAGGCTGGTGTTGGACACAATCTCTGCCTATTGTTTTATTTAAGAAACATGTATGGCTGTTTTTATTTCTTTTAGTGACGTTGAAAGTTAAATCTTTGTTTAAATGCCTTGGTCTTCAAAGCAATTGTGGAGGGGGAAAGGGGATACATTTAGGGTCGGACTGGGCTGACAGGACACCGGGAAAAAACCTGGTGGGCCCTGGCCCTCATGGGCCCCTGCCAGCCCAGACCTACTCCCCGGCTGCCCCATAAAGAACTTCATAGCAGTGCATTTACACATGAGTTTTATGGTTAGGAGGGCCCCCCGGGACTGCAAATAGGGCCCTTATTTTGCAGCCCAGGTGGGGCCCCAAGGCTACAGTCCGACCCTGGATACATTACAAGTCACAGTTAGACTACTCCTTATCTGTAAACCTGAGACACTGTCAAAAGTTATGTTATAGGAAGGGTTTGTTTATCTAATGACAGGGGGGTTTAAGGATAAAAACAAATAATCATGCATCAACACATTAAAATGTTAAAATATTAAGGAAATGTGTTTTTTTTCCTTAAAAGAATAGGTGGAGTTCCTTCTCAGCACAGACCCCGATTGATTTTGTACCTTTACACTTGTAGTGTTTTCAGGTGTGATTTTCAAAAAACTCAATCATAATATCTTATTTTGAAATTGGCTTTTTAATACAGCAACAGCTAACAGAGGTTGAAAACACTACTAAATATATATTACTACTGGTGGCAGCAGCAGGAAGCGGGACTCCTCACCCCAATATCTACAAGCAGTTGAGTGTCGTCCAACATCATCTGCAACTACAGGTATGTGTTTCATTATCCAGAAACCATCCGAATTATGGGAACATTCCTCCCAACTGTCCTGTTTTTCGCAGGACAGTCCCAATTTTGACAGTTTAACCCGCAGTCCCGAATTTGTCCCGACTTTCTCTTTGATCTCCTGCACTGAACAGCCAGAAAAGGATACAAAGTTTCTAAAACCTAATTGGCTTTTAGCCTAGAATATGTGCCAGATGGAAATTGTTACTTTTATAACAATTTAAGATAAGCAAAGAAGCAATTAAAACAATTTATAATAAGCAGGTCTCTTGGGGAAACTGACTTGCAGCTTAAATGGCAATTCACCTTCAAAATCAAAACTGTAAAAACACAAACAACACAGAAATGTGTTCAAACTTTCATAACCTGCCAAATTTTGTAAAATGAACATGATAATTATAAGGTGTGCCCACAAAATTGCTGTGGCCAAAATATTTTTGTCCCTCTTTCTATTTCCAAAATGTTGCGAGTGATCTAGGAAGGCCATCTACCATAGACTCCATACTTATATAATATTATATTAAATACATTTTTTAAAATTTTTTAAATATAATTTACCTTTTTCTCTGCAATAATAAATCAGTACCTTGTACTTGATCCCAACTAAGATATAATATATAATAGGCAAAATAATCCTATTGGTTTTATTTAATGTTTAAATTATTTTTGAGTAGACTTAATTTATGCAGATCCAAATTATGGAAAGCTTATTTGAAAAACCCCAGGTCCTGAGCATTCTGGATAAAAGGCCCTGTACCTATACTTGAAAACATACAGTTGCATTGCATAGTTAATTATTTAGTCAAATATGAATATGAATCTATCATAGAGACACAGAAAGGCTTACATTACATTCACTGAAAAGTGAAGCTCACTTTGCCCTTCTTTATGGGTTCCAAATCATTTCAACTCTAAAATGGAAGTGAAATTGTTTTGATAAGAGATTATTTATCGGTTTTGCTCTCTACTTTCTTTCAAATCTTTTAAGAGCATAAACCTTTCCCTCATTCAAATTAAGTGTAAAATGAGTTGCCTGGTAAAGTGTCAGTCAATCTCTTCATCAATTGCCACCTGCAGTCAACAGCCGCATTTCCCCTGCAACACTCGGCTTGACGTTCGAATGTCATTTAAGTGAAGGTCAATAGCACCAATTTAAAACCTCCTTTTTCAAACAAATTCCAATACAAAGGTCGATTTGCATAACTTACAGAAAAGGAAAAATGAAAGCAGTGACTACTGCTTTTGTTATCAGTGACTTTGCTTTGCTTTTTTAAGTGTAAAGCATTTATTCCTTTGAAGGTTGAAATCCAAGAACCAGGACCAATAAATAGAGTGTGTGTCGCTTCTTCTTGGAGGAGCTCAGTTTATGGCAGGTCTGTATATATAGCTTTGGAACAAAAAAGGGATGATTTGTGATTCTAATGAATGCAGTTTTGGGTAAGGCATGATTTTGAATAATCAATGGATTCTAGGAATAATGGAAATTTGTTAGAAATTAAGTATTATGTGGGTGCATATGCTTGTTCTAGTAATATGTGGTTTAGTCAATGTGATTTACATTATTCGTTGGTTAGCAGAGGGTGGAACTCTTTTGGGTCATGGGTTTTTATTGCCTGTACATACGTATGGGTCATGGGTTTTTATTGCCGTACATACGTATGGGTCATGGGTTTTTATTGCCTGTTAGTACATTTAAGTGATCTTGTGTTTGATAAAGTGAAACCTTGCTACAATGTGAAAAGTATTAATACTAATACTAATCTCTGTTCCAGTGTTTTGTTTTCTAAAATCTCTTCCTTAATGTTGATCACAATGTGTACCCAATTGCGTGGCATACCATTAAGACTTCTTGTTGTGTTATCAAGGCTTCCATATCCAGTAGGGCATTTTTTAAGCATATACACCTTGCATGTCTCTCACTATTACATCCAAATCACATGGAAACCTCCTGCTAAATGGGATAAACATTTAGGGGTTATATGAAGTCTAATAAACAGTGTCGACTGGAGTAGGCAAGACCCACCAGATAATATGAGGAAAGGGCCCCACCAATCCGGTTGCACCCTTCCCTCTCCAGCCAAAGGCCCAATGATGAAAATAATTACTACAGCATTCTGGCCTCCTAGTGATCCATAGATGTGCCAACAAAACACCACCAGGTCAATGCCAGCAGAGCCAATGCCCACCGGTTTTTCTTCCAGTGCCCGTCGGGCCAGTACAAACCCTGCTAATAAACCTTAGCAACCAATCAGATATTTGCTTTTAACAAGTGAGCAGTAAATGTTACCTGCTGATTTGCTGTTTTGGCTGCAAGACCTGGTTCAAACTTTTACATCATTAGGTTCTAATTTCTTCTCAAATTAAGAAAGCCAAGTATAATGAACAGAATTCTTGAACATCTTCTAACAAAATAAGCTAGCAGCCCTTTGGATACTGAAAGAATAGCATACTATTATCTTGGTGGAGCCACGTGCTTTGCTCTTCTAGGCTCCCTACTTATTTAGTGGTTTACTTGGGATTCCTGGATTTCTTAATATACACACTCACACCATTAACTCTAACAACCATCTAAACTTCAATATACTGCAAACTTTGGAGCTGGCTACACTTTTTATTCAGGGTAAATACAGGGATGGGATCTCCTATCCAGAAATCGGATATCCAGTTACAGAAATGCCATCACCAACAGACTTTAAAGCAAATTTTTCTCTGTAATAATAAAACTGTGCCTTGTACCTGATGGTAATGGCATAGTAATCACATGGGAATAACGAAGGGAAGCTATATTCTTCCATTATAACCAATAACCTCCAATATGGGCTTATTGGAGTCAGTACCGTAACTAGAGGGGGGTGGGCCCTCGTGAGTGATGTGCAGCTGGGCCCCGCCCCCTCCATACGGCCCGCCTGCTCCCCCGGTAGTTCCGCCACTGATTGGAGTCCACATGCTGACAGACTTGGTCATGGTCCTTTCAGTGCGCATCAGATGCCTCACAAACTGAGCTATATTTATATATTTTGTGAAAAAATGGTATGCGCCAACTATCTTGATCTAGCTTTAGTACAGAGTACAGAGTACAGTTAAATAAAAGCCTCCCCAAGATACACTACTTAATGCTATATGAAATAGTAAACAATATCAAGGCAAATATATTAGAGAAATGTCCTTGTCGGTAACACTGTAACATCTCTCAGAGAACCCAAGCAATCTTCATTGTATACCAATCACTCTTCCCTCGGGTCAGCCTAAAATCAATATGAAGTCAACCATTATAAGAAAAAATATGCAACATACCATGCAAGCGCCGATAATGGCTTTGGTTATATATAATATACCATAAATTCTTTTCAACTTTGTAAACTCCTAACTAAAGAAAAGCAGTAAATTGAAGAATAACCTTCACTGCTTTCACAAAGTACTGTAACAAAGAAAAAAAAATATTAATGCAGAACACTACCTTATAAAACCTTCAAATATATATATATATTTTTTTTATTACTTGAAGTTACTTTTGCAGTGTTAGTCCAGGCATGCTGTTGCGGGGTCACAAAAATGTTGGAATTTGTCATTTAAAAGATGGCCTACTAATGGTGGCTTAGCTTTGGTCTCTCAATGTATTTAAACCACATCAGCAATGGAGTTTTTAATTAACAAATAGAGCTTGTAGAATATCTGTACATTATTTGCTTGCAAAAATGGCCACTGGAAAAAGGGGGCAAGTTTCTTTTTGAACTGAATCTGTCCTGAAAATGGTTTAAGGTCGTATGAGTTAAAAGAAACTAAAATAAAAATGTACCTGTGAACATTTTTACCTGTTTTTGTGTATTTGAAAATGTATTCTCTGAGACAGTGACAACTTATAATTTAAATTGTTTCCCCATGGCTGTTTAGTACAAGTCATGCTGTTTTTTTAAAAAAAAAAAAAAAAAAAAGAAAGAAAAAGTTTGGTCTCTAATTTTACTTTCAAGCTATGTATTTACGTGCCTTTGTCCTAGCTGGGATATGGCCTTTGATAAATGTTCCCACTTGACAGTTGTGAGTACAATATGAGTGACAGCATTTTAACTGAAGGGCCTCAGAAATGTGCTGGGTTCTCTGAATAAGAAAAATCACATTGGCAGAAATTGGTAGGCACAGCACAACAAACAACTTGTACATTAGTATTGATGATTGCATTGACCAACTAGTAATTGGAATTGAACACATTAGCTAGAAGGCTTTTTCCAGATGGCTTAAGGACCTTAAGGGGTTGTTCACTTTGTGACACTTTAAAATTGGTTTTCATTTTTGTGGCTTTTGAGATATTTCGCTTTTTATTCAGCAGCTCTCCAGTTTGCAATGTCAGCAGTCAGGTTGCTGGGGTCCAATTTACCCCAGCAACCATGCACTGATTTGAATTAGAGATTGGAATATGGATAAGAGAGGCCTGAATAGACAGATGAGTAATACAATTTAGGTATACAGAGCATTTGTTCTTTAGATGGGGGTCAGTGACTTTCATTTGAAAGCTAGAATGAGTCGGAAATAGGAAGAAAATATTTTTTTAAAAAAAAGAAAAAATAAAAAAAAAATTGAAAAGTTGCTTAGAATTGGCCAATCTTTAATGTACTAAAAATTATCTTACAGGTGAAACACAGCAGTTTATGTAGTCTGCAGCACAGGGACCACCCCCCACACCATGAACTGGGCCCCCAGTTGCAACCCCCTCCCGGACCCCCATTCAACCACCAATCTCTCCCCCCCCCGCACGCTCCACAGTTTTCTCCCTGTCTTGGCAATCAGGGAGGGAGCTAAGCAGGAGTACAGGGAGCGGGTCTGGGCTGGCGGGCCCAAAAGAGCCAGTTCCCGCCAGCCCAGTCTGATTTAAATGCAGGCACAGTGAGGACAACCCCTAGCAGCATAGCAGGGTCCTCAGCAGTTCAGCTCTAAAGAAGTACTGCAGGCAGCAATGGGCAGAAGAATCGGAAGTGACAGAAGCAGGAAGCGGTGGGTGGGTCCACTGTCAATCACTTACTTAACCATTGCGATTTTAATTTTAATGAGGCCCACCACCTGCATGTGTGTCACTAACCCAGACGGACCCCACTATACAAATTTAATTATCTTATTATGCCCTCGCAAATGAACTAAAGCAAGGGCCTATAGACCCACCAAGGCTGGGGCCCACCGGGTTTTTTCCCAGTGCCCCAGCTGGCCAGTCTTTTTCATTTAAATTTAGGTCATAATTTCCTAATTGCTAGGACTCATTGGATTTAAGTTTATATTTCAAAGTGTAAAAGTTACAAGTGGAGTATGAAGGTAAAGGATTTTGTAACAAGACTAAAGCCAATTAGCGGTCAGTCATTTTATAGTATCATTAAAGATAGGTACCCTTCATTAAGAGCTATCATGTATCAAGAATTCTTAATGAATATCCTTCAAAAGATATTTCTGGCTAAATGTTAATCTAAAAGACTTTTAAAAAAATGGTTGAATTGGTGGATTATAACATACATACTGACAACACAGCCACATGAACCTCCCTGCACGACTCAATACCAGTTAATGACAGGAAATAGATTTAATTACATTGGCCGCATTATCAACGTAAATGGAAAAAAAATATCAACGTTATTTTGTTCATGACGAGATTTTATGGGAAAAAATAGCAAAAAAAATAGCAGCAAAATGAAGCATCTGAAAATATTTGGCAAATCAGTTTGTTTCCTTTGATTCCCTTTTCATTCTAGTCTGTAGAATAGAGATGTCGCGAACTGTTCGCCGGCGAACTTGTTCGCGCGAACATCGGGTGTTCGCGCTCGCCGGAAGTTCGCGAACGTCGCGCGACGTTCGCCATTTTGGGTTCGCCATTGTTGGCGCTTTTTTTGCCCTCTCACCCCAGACCAGCAGGTACATGGCAGCCAATCAGGAAGCTCTCCCCTGGACCACTCCCCTTCCCTATAAAAACCGAAGCCCTGCAGCGTTTTTTCACTCTGCCTGTGTGTGCTGAAGAGATAGTGTAGGGAGAGAGCTGCTGCCTGTTAGTGATTTCAGGGACAGTTGAAAGTTTGCTGGCTAGTAATCGTTTTGATACTGCTCTGTTATTGTAGGGACAGAAGTCTGCAGGGGTTTGAGGGACATTTAAGCTTAGGTAGCTTTGCTGGCTAGTAATCTACCTTCTACTGCAGTGCTCTGTATGTAGCTGCAGTGGGCAGCTGTCCTGCTTCAGATCTCATCTGCTGACTGCTGCAATAACAGTAGTCCTTGTAAGGACTGCTTTTATTTATTTTTTTGTTGTTTTACTACTACTACTACTACTACTACTACTACTACTACTACTACTATAAGAGCCCAGTGCTATTAGTCTAGCAGTGTTGGGGAGTGGGACTGGTGTCCCTGAAATCACTAACAGCTCTCCCCCTACACTATCTCTTCCAAGCACACACAGGCAGATTTTTCAGATACATTTTTGCCCTTGATCCCCTCTGGCATGCCACTGTCCAGGTCGTTGCACCCTTAAACAACTTTAAAATCATTTTTCTGGCCAGAAATGTCTTTTCTAGATGTTAAAGTTCGCCTTCCCATTGAAGTCTATGGGGTTCGCGAACCGTTCGCGAACCGCTCGCATTTTGCGCAAGTTCGCGAATATGTTCGCGAACTTTTTTTCCGACGTTCGCTACATCCCTACTGTAGAATTGTTTTAGTTGGATTTCACGCTTTATACTTTCTTTTTCTTGCTATTGTACTGAATAATGAAACATAAAAAAAACGCTAAGACAACAAATATATAAAGAACAGGTGTAACACCGATAGCCTATGAATCATTCAAGCACCCTCCGTTCTGCATGCAAGATTTCCAGAAAATCACAGGTGTATGCTGCACAGGCAAGTGGAAAAAGCAATGAAATGCTATTGTAAGGTTGAGCTGACATTTATTTGCCTGTAAACATTTATACTAAGAGCCCCCTGTGTGTCTTTCTTACAGCGGTAATTTATTTTGTGCAGGAATTGTTAGAAGTGTAGCAGAATATTTGCAAAGGTTAATAAGGATCTGTCACTACAGAGGAAACATGCGGATATCTATCAACTTTTTTTTCCTCTTTGCTTACAACCAATAAAGCATCAGGTTCTAGAACAGAGAACTCCATCCATTGCTGTTGGACTACAACTCCCAGAATCCAAAGCTGGAGAGCTCATGGTCAGACATCCAGAGTCTAGAAGCAGGCATGGTTGCACAATGTAAAAATCACTGGGGGAGGAGGCTATTTTAAAAGATTTATACAGCAAAATGGTGTGCAGAAACTGGATTCAAATACATGGCAAACTTATAAAGCTGTGTATTTTTTCTGAAATTGCAATCAATGAAATCAACTATAAACAAAAGTAGCTGTGTTGTGTTTGTGTTGCCCAAATGTTGTAATATACGTATTATTTTACACCAACTCAGCTGGCATAGCTCTGAAAGACTGTAAAAAGCTGTAAAAAGCGGTATATAAACTAACATTTTTTTTTTTTTACACAATATTGTTAATTATCTAACTTCATATTAATGTTCTTGGTTCAGGAATGAAATGTTGGAATACAGGTGTCCACATACTTTTGACCATGTAGTGGATATCACTTCTGGACTGGAATGGATCCACGTCGAATTTCCGCATTTCGCCACCTGCAAATTTTTCTGCAAACCTGCTGCAACAAAATTTGCCGGTGACAAAAAATTGTTTGTGTAAAAATTGTCGCTCATGTAAAAATAGTTTTCCACTTTTTTTTTTGTGGAGTTTTGCAAATTTTTTGCAAAGCAAAATGGGACAGATTCGCCCATCACTAGTTCTTACAGATCGACTTCTTACAGATATAAAACACGTTTTTATGGCAAAATACTTATATGTCAGTGTATTGTGTACACAATAGAAGGAAAGAAATGCAGTGTTTCTTTTGGCAGAGGACTCAGAGCAGCATTACTTGAGGGTTTAGTGGTGTATTTATATAGACCTTTATGATAAAGCTTACTTAGTTTTAACTTTTCCTTCACCTTTAAAGTGGACCTGTCATCTACACATAAAAAGCTGCATAATGAAAGTCCTTTGAAAATTAAATATGAAACCCCAAAAATGTTTTTCATTAAAACATCCATACCTGTTATAAAGGTGTTTAAATATCTAAACTGTCAATCAAATATTACCTGCCCCGCCTCTATGCCCGTGGCATAGAGGAGGGGCAGTCAATTACTTTCACTTTCCATTCAGCACTTCCTACATGTCACTGCTCTCCTCACATTCCACCTTCCCTCCTCAGGCTCTATAATTGTGTAGGGCACTGCACATGGACATTAGGTCCCCCATTCTGGTGCATACACAAGATTTTGGGGTGATACACAATTTCTCTTAATAACCGTTTCCACAAAATGGCTGCTGCCTGCTTGCTGTGATTGTATAATTCCAAGACAAAATTTTAAATAATAAATACAGTGTTATTAAAGTTTATTTTGCTCAACTAACATGATAGAAAAGAATTTGAAATTATTTCTTAGGGTGACGGGTCCCCTTTAACGGGGAACTCCACAAAAACATAACTTACGCTTTTTGAAAAGTAAACATAATTTCAAGCAACTTTGCAATATACATCAATTGAAAAATATGCAGACTTTTCATGATTTTAAATGGTTTGGAACAGTTTCCTAAGCCTAGCCCCCTGCTCTACTGCTGATCTGTCTGACTACTTTGCTGAGCTGACTGACTACTGTTACTTTGTATCAACAGCCATCTGTCCTCAGCCTGCATCCTCCAAACCCCACAATTCCCTGCACATGTGATTTTAATAAGGAACAGAACATTACAGTGCAATGCATTGTGGGTTATGTAGTTCCTGCATGATGTCTGTGAGCTGTGGAGAAGTTGTTACAATTTGTAACATCAGTGTTTAGTCCCTCCTTCCCTGCCAGGATTTCAAATGATGCAGAAAGAGAAGAACTGTTAAACAGCTGGATTTCAGGATAGAAAATGGCATTTATTCATACTTTTTAAAGAAACAGGTAACTGTGATGGGTATATTAGGGGTTTCTGTGTTATGTGGGCCTCTTTATCAAATTTTGGTTTGGAGCCAAAGTAAGTTGCATGAATCCCTATTGGAGGCAAACAATCCTATTGGGCTTATTTTAATGTTTAAATGTTTTTAGCAGACATAAGTTATGGAGATCCAAATTACAGAAAGATCCTTTATTTGGAAAACCCCAAGCATTCAAGGTAATAGAATAATACTTGTATTATTAAAAATATTATATCTTCTACCAAAGTTCCCTTTTTATCATAGTCTGGTCACTTTACTCCATGTGTAGGCACATCAGTAACTCCCTCAGGATATTGATTTAACAGTTTATTGTGACTTTTCGGCTCCTTAATTCGAGCCGTCATCAAGAACTTCCTGATGCCGGCTCGAATTTAGGAGCCGAAACATCGCAATAAACGTAATGTCTTTTTTCACTAAAGTCCTGTGAGTTTATATATTTATATAGGCAAATAGAGTTAGTTTATCCTGCATATATAGAAATCAAAAACTGGTATTTTTATTGACCCTTTCTTTAGTAAATCTTCGCCCTGAGTGCAGATGACTAGACAGATGGCAGGTAAGATTGTGTGCCGCCTAATATCTTGATTTTGACCTTCAACAGTAATAAATGTGATTTTAATTCAGCTTTGCTAATTGCTGAGTGTTTTAAAGAACTACTGGGAAATGTGGAGTAACTTGGGCAGAACTGAACTTTTGACCATTAGTTATTAACAAAGAGAATGCTGGATTTAGGCTGCTTTTTGCTAACTGTTATATCTAAACAACAGCTTAGAGGCTGCCTTGTGCCAGGGTCATAAGATTGATTTTAGTTTGATTCTAGAGCGTGGGTTTTCTCTGGTTAGCTCCCACTCTCCAGGCATACAGGGGAGTTAATTGGCTCCCGATCAAATATACCATTGTATGTCAATTTTGTGTCAAAATGCCACATTTTTAGCACATTGCATTTGCTGAGCCTGCTTAATTGGAACAATATATATTTGTAAGACCTCAAAGAACTATTTGGGCTATCTGTACAGACTATAATTATATTCCACATAGGAATAAGTAAATATTTTTACAGCAAGTCATCTTTTTTTTTTTTTTTTGATACAGTAAGATTTGTCCTCATGGATATAAAAAAAATTAGATGTGAGTGCTTAGTAATGGAAAAACATATCCCTTTAAAGAAACAGTATAAACCTAAAAACAACTTACCTAAAAATGACCACAATATTTACAACTTAAAATTAAAGTGTGCCTTTTACTTTAATTAAAAAGAAATATGTATTTTCCTATTTTTTGCCATAATAATGCACTAATTTGTAAGTCACTAAACTTACCCCTCGCACAGTTCCTTTATAAAGTGAGCTCCCTCTCTACCTATAAACAAACTAACCCTTCCCTACTCAGAAACCTTTGAGCAGCTCATTGTCATGGGGCTTCTCGGTGGACTGGTTATTCAATTTAACTGCTTATTTGAAGTTCTTTGGGATCAGGAAGTGACAGGAAGTGCTAAAGTGAAATCGGTATTATATTCTTGTTTAGTGCTGGTGTTTAGCACCAAAAGGATTTAACATGGAGAAAAATGACCCATACCTCAGTATGGACAAGGACACGCTTGCCAAGTAATTCTACAAGAGGATACACCATTTCAGGTCCAAACCAGGATTAAAGAGTTGCTAGGGATTGCAGCAGTCATTTTCCAGTGTTACTAACTGAGCCCCAGTGTGCAGTAAAGTGTCATGTTCACATGAGCTTGATGTCTGGTATAACCTATACTGGAAATTACAGCATTTCAGCAAAACGATATATGAAAAGACCTTGAAGTAGTCTCCAAAGTATGTGAACGTGACATTGATGCTTATTATTAAAACCAATTGGATATGTAAAAACATTTTAATGCCTTTAATGACTATGAATTTTATAGTGCGGCAGGTTTGCTATATATATATATAATACACAAAAGCCATGAATAGCTTGTAAATTATATCCTTATAAACGGTGAGTTCTGATGTCATCAGTTATAAATGGTGAGTTCTGATGTCATTTCTGTCACATGACCCACTGAAATTTGTGTATTATAATAAATAAAGTACCCCCAGTTGCAAAATATAAGGATATTAGAAGTTACCTCGGCGTTCCATGACCTGTATAAAAACACTCGGCCTTCGGCCTCGTGTTTTTATATGGTCATGAAACTCCTCAGTAACTTATAATATCCTTATATTTTACAATAGGGGGTACTTTATTCACTATATATATATTATATAAAGAGTACGGCCCAGCAGTACCGCTCTGATCTCTGATGTGATTAAAAAATTATTGATTTTAGGAATTCTCCAGCTCTGAACAGGTGTTGCATTATTGTCTAATTCATTTGGCTCTCCAAAAGAAATCGAGGGTGGCCATAAAATTCTCACAGTAATTCCGTGCACTTTGGGGATACCATCTGACGCACCTGGTATACGTGTAGTATAACAAAAATCTGCCCTTCTCAGATGAGACCAACTGCCGTCTATCTGTATGTAATGAACGGATCTCTGAGAATACAGCACCATATACACATAAAACAAAATGCAATCAACTGATGTGATGTTAAAGCTAATTTCCTCTGCAAAAACAGCTCTTTAGACACCAACTTGACTAGACACCAGCATATTGGGGTACCTTTTTTAAAGATACATTAGGGGGCAGATTTAATAAGGGTTGAATTTCGAAGTTAAAAAAACATCGAAATTCGACCCTCGAATTGAAATCCTTCGTTTTCGAATATCGAAGTCGAAGGATTTTTCACAGAATTTAGTGTTTGAACGATCGAAGGAAAATCGTTTCGAACGATTCTAACGATTTTAGCGTGCGATCGAAGGGTTTTCCCTCGATGTACAAAGACTTAGAAAATGGTTGTAGAAGGTCCCCATAGGCTAACATAGTACTTCGGCAGGTTTAATTTGGTGAAGTATTGAAGTCAGAGTTTTTTTTTTAAAGAGACAGTACTTCGATTATCAAATGGTCGAATATTCGAATGATTTTTACTTTGAGTCGAAGTAAATTCGAAATCGTAGTATCCTATTCGATGGTCGAAGTATTCATAAAATACCTCGAAATTCTAACTTTTTTAACTTCGAAAATTCACTCGAACTTTAGTAAATCTGCCCCTAGGACTCATTTTGCCCTTCACTATTTACAAACATAGGACCTCCTTTGCACAATTAACCAATAAGCAATGGGTTTTAATAGAACCGCTACAAGTCACACTATAAGCTGCCAATTGCACTTATGCAGTTTAGCATCCATTCTAAATACACACCTAATATATTAACTGCTGGAGTTCTTTAGGAGGACAAAACTATGTAGGAAAGTGCCTAGTTGTGAATACATTTATTTAGATACTATTGCACTCAATGTAGACCAGAGTAGGGATAGCTTAAATATATGTATTTCAAGGATATCACTTTTTACGAGTTAAGTCACTTTAGTAATGAAAGTAATTGAAGGCACAATGTCTTTTTTCACTAGCAGCTACACTATCGTTGCTGCTAGTGAAATAAAAAGCATACAGTACCATTGTGATCAATGTGACAAGTGCAATGTTGTAGGATGCAGGCCATGCCTCTCCTTAATGCCTACCAATAACAGTACCCCAAAAAACATTGAAGCAATTATAATTAAATTTTCATAAATTAATTTGGGGTCATCACAAACAAACTTTTTAGGGCTGTTCTCACAACCTCCCGTAGCAATAGTGGATTAGGGGGAATCGGGGTGCCTCTACTTTGACACAGCTTCTGGTTTGGTGCATTTGGAACCCTAATGACTAATGAATATCATTTAATTTTCTTAATTTGGAACTCCTTCAATGTTGCAAAACTTGCTATAATTTGCTTTCTCCCACTAAACACACCCTTTAAACACTGCCCTGGTGTTCAAATTCTGGTCAAACTCCTAAGTTAGCTCCTAGTCTCGTCCCAAAATGGTGATCTTACATTTCTGCTAGACAAACCCCTTTTCTAAAATAGATATGGTCAGGCACTAGTTAATAAAGTCCTCACAGCTACAAGATTTAATATAGTGGTCTACTGGATCACTCCAGAACTCCCCCAATCTTGCTTAAATAATGAAATGAGTGGCAATAAAATCTTTGAGGCAGGAATAGTAAAGATTCTGAAATTACTAATTAATAAGCGTCTTGTCACCATAGAAACATTCCAACTTGTCTACACATCACATCCTCCTCAACCAAACCAAGATAACTACATTCTCAATAAATCTTCCCTAAACACATGTTACAGTGTCTTGCAACATGTTTTTTTATTCTTTTCCGGACACATTTACAGGGGCACATCATCTAGTCACATTAGTAGGCAGAACAAAAACAAACAACATTTGACATTAGACATTAGCTCTCTGGTGTAGCCTTTTGAGTGGCAGACCATAACTGGTTGAGGGGGAACATCATTTTATTAACGGAGCCAATTTTTTTTTCACTTATGTTTTATTGTTTTTTTTTTCTTAATTAAAAATGTTTATCTCACCAAAATTAAAGATTATTCATTTGACAACATTTACCTAAATTAAATCACTGTGCATCTAGATAGCACAAATCAATGGCTATTGATTGCTTGTCAGCCATACCAGAAAGCCAGTTGGGACATATTGACAATTAGGTAATTAAATACTGCCCTTCCCCCTTTATACTGCTTTATTAATTAATCTGGTTCTACAATGTTGTAATCAAGACAGATCACATATTTAAGAGAAGTAATGTACTTAAACAACTACTAGAAAAAAAGTTTTCAGGCATAGATTATAACATGCTTTCCACTTTTCCGCATTAATCGAATAGGAAGGCTCCTGAAAAATATCATGGAGAGCTATACTGAGATGGCTGTAGCTACACATCAGGTATATTGTATTTGACACCCAGATATACAGTATAGGAAGATGTAAGTGAGTAATAAACAGAATGTGGGACTAAAGAGGATTTGGCACAGGTTGGCTTAATGCAGGGGTGGTTACAAAAGATTTGGATTATGTAATAAAAGCTGCAACTTTGCTAATATCACCAAGCAGCAGAATTTACTGGTCAACTGTTAAAACACAAACATTTTATTGTTTGTTATGGGTTACTGCAGACAAATGTCTGCCTTTTATTACATATAGGGGATTGTGTTTTTTTTAATTCTTGAATTCTTCTTTGCTTTGTTCCATGATGGTTTTATGAGTTCCAATGACTTCCTGGAGTCAATCAATCAATGTTGCATTCCTAAATGCTGTCCCCAGCACATATATTCAGACCGAGAAGTGTCAATACACTTGAAAATATGTATTATATGTATGTGGTCTTTTTATGATTATATAAATAACTATAGAGGTTGAGATTACTATAGCCCTGGATAGTGTGTTCGTCCATAAAATCATCCAACAACTCACTGCCTTCTCCATAAAGAACCATTTGACTTGCTTCAAGTGGAAATTCTGTACATCAAGTCTAAAGGGATGGTCTCGTCCTTCCTCTTGTCTTCTGTTTTTTTCTAAAAAAGGATGCCCCGCTATCTGTTTATAATGCCCTCTAAGGTAAAGAGTAAACATGTCCCCTTGCAATTGCCTTTTCTACAAAGAAAACAACCCAAACCTTGAAAATCTTTACTCCTTTCCTTACTTCCATTCCTTGTATCCTTATAGACACTGCCTAAAGTTACACAGTTTGTTATCCACAAACATCCCAAGATGCTTCTCAATAAGGAGCCCCCAACACATATATTTATTTTTGCACGAGTGCATAACCTTGCATTTATCAACACCGCATCTCATTTGCCCTTCATGTTGTCAAAAAATGTTTGCATCTTATTCCTTCAACCCTTATTTCAACGTTGCAATCTCATTTTCAACTTTTCTTTTGGCAAAAACTTGATAAAAATAAATGAAGGTTATTTGACACAAAAAAAAAATGGGGAAGGAAATGAAATTTTGTGACATAGGAAGCCTGCCATGAAATTTTGTGACATAGGAAGCCCACCATGAAAGCAAGTTTTCTAGGAAACAGATGGAAACTCAGCCTTCATGTTAGGAATGGTTTTATGAAATCCAAATCTATTACTCAACACTTGCTGTCATTACAAAGCACTCTCAGTTTTGCTAAATTTCAGCAAATTGATATGAAGTGATGAGCAGTCAAGCAACAATACTAGAGGTCATCCAAAATTATAATTGCAAGAATGATGGGATATTATCTCAAAGACTTTGTATTTATTACCTACCTTTCTTTTGCATATTCCTCAGGCGAGTATCAGGCTGCATTATGAAGTAGTTCAGCCACAAAAATATATCTTACTACTTATCACTGCAACGAATACAGTTTTGCTAAGTGATATATATAACATTTGTTCTTAGCATAATGGCCAGTATAATGGCAAGGCAAGTGTCACTGGGCTGAAACAGCTCCTAACGTATTGCTCTTCTTGGCTAAACATAATGAAGTCATATATCTTAATTATGTGTGCATGAGTAGATTAGATACAGGTTAAAAAAATAAGCCATAGGATTTTGGATGTGATGAAAAGGACCATAGTTATGTTCTCAGCTGTACTGAGTATTAAACAGGTAAAATATATAAATATATATATATATATATATATATATATTATTATATATATATATATATATATATATATATATATATATATATATATATATATATATATATATATATATATATATATATATATATATATATATATATATATATATATATATATAAGATTTCCGCTAATTAATACATTGAGTTTTTGTCCCAAAATGTAACCTTTATATATTTGATTTCAAGTAAACCCAAATCTTAAAGAACGTGTTGCTTAATCTGCAAACTCTCTGATAACAACTGTGCCAAGTTCAGTTGTGAAATTGTCATATTTCTAAATATGAAATCACCTTTAATTTTCTTATAGGTATAAAGGCAAAATGAACGCCTGCCTTCATTACAGCCATCTCATCAGTGGCTTTCAACGACCCAATATGTTTATGTTAATTGCATGTCTAATGTAAGCTCTTTGGGACAGGGTGTCTTATTCTTCGTTTGGCTGATTTTGTCTGAGTTACTTAATTTTTGTTTCCTGTATAATAAATATAAGGCCAATTTTTGGCAGGCAGGTAGTTGAGAAGGTCTCATACAGGAACGGAGACAGTAGGTTTTAGTGGGCCTGTGCATGGCCACCTTAAATCCTTTCCAATGACCATAACATAAGCAGAAATACAATATAATTTTTGGAGGATGTAAACTAGTTATTTAGGTGTGAATGCTAGAGCGTTGAATTTTACACAGGCTTTGTTTATTTTAAACAAAATTGGAGTCAACTACCTCAATTTATCTGCACAGCTTAAATATCTGTAGCTTTGTGATTTGGAGACACAATCATTAGAACTAAAAAAAAATCTGAGTTTGGTGCCTGTGGCAGAACACAACTACTCCCAAAAGTATTTAGTCCACATTAAAGCTCACTCCCTGAACCGAACATTTCATGCCTTTGAGGGCTATAATCCCAAATACATCAATCCAAATATAACAAGTCCCTTTCTGCCTCTGACAGTAGCGAACTATATTTCACTCGTAGCCTACTGGTCAGTATGTTTTTTAGCCAGGAAAGTGTTTTATAAAACAGATGAAAATTGAGGATTGTTGTAACACAAATAATTAGCCGGTTTACTAGGGTGCTTTGAAACAATTTTTGGTGAAATTTCCCAGAGTGATTGCTCTTTTTCTTATTACTTAAAATGTGCAACAGTTAAAAACAATCCTGGTGACAGCCTTTACTGCAATGAATTCTGCACACCTGGGACATGGCAAATAACTGGCCTGGGATTTTTTCACATGAGACAAAACATGTCACAAGAATTAAGCAGATACTTTGTCTGGGCAGATGTTTTTCATTGATTAAATCTAGCTTTAATACAACATATTGATGATTAAAGTACACTGGACAACCCATTAAAATGATTGGCACAAGCTGAGCAAGTGTGCCATGAAGCTCTACAGAGCTAACAGTATTTGAGTGATGGGTCCATCTGTCCTGTCACAATATCATTTATTACTTGCCCTCCAACCACTTGCCTTCCTTTTAATTGTACACTGCTCAAGTTTGCAGAAAACTCACTTCAATACACTTACTCGTTTCAGAACGGCTTAATCATATTCTGTGGGACTTGGAATTTCTATTTGAAGCCACCCGCTTAATAGATATAGAGCTACGTACTGATGCTTATCTTGGATGGAGTCTCTGAAGACTACAATGAAAACTGAGCAGTGAGACTACCACTTTTTGTACTTCAGTGTAAAGATATATAAGCTAATTAAAGAGGTTGCTACTATTATCCAAATATAACACTTTTTTCACATTTTCCACCCAATGGCCTGATTATTTTATAAGTCCTGTAGCTGGAATTTTGAACTCAAATATTTTTTTATATTTTAGCATAAAAGGTGGTTTCTATCAAAACTACTACAGCTTGGAGTGGATTTGGCACTTTTTAAAAAAAAGCAAATCCACAGCACTTGACAAATATGTAGGATAAAGCAATGCTTTTAACAGCCATGAGAGGTGCACTATCAAGGCACCTGTATATAAAAAGTATAACTTGCTCACGGGTTAAGGGGTATTGATAGGGAGTGTGGGAGTGTGGGAGTGTGAAAATGCATGAAACAGTACATTAGTACAGTCAACTAAGGTTGAGAATCCTTTAGAAGATGCAAGTGCAAGACATAAAGAAATTGTAACTAAGCAAAAGCATCAGACACTTCATCCAACATGTGTCTGAAAGTAATCAGAACAGAAGCACTTTTGTTGGAGGCCTGAAGGAAGGTTAAATGCTTGAGCGTGTCAGTCTTGTCCTTGAACGCCATGAGTGAGGCATTTGGTGTAGGTGGGAGGGCAGAGACAAGGACAGAGCTGTATAATGTACTGAATTATGTGCATGTTCTTTGTGTTAAACTTAATAAAATACATTTGTGGAGTGAAAACACAGAGTCACCCAGTCAACAATTCTACCTCTTAAGTAATATATAATAATGGCTATTAGATATGCTATTGGCTGAAACAAAGAAGTATTAGTACTTATCCATTATTAGTTATACTGAACATATGTATAATGTATATTTATCAGGGATGCACCGAATCCAGGATTCGGCCTTTTCAGCAGGATATGGATCCTTCTGCCCGGCCGAACCTAATGCGAATCCTAATTTGCATATGCAAATTAGGGGCAGGGAGTGAAATTGTGTGACTTTCTAACCACAAAACAAGGAAGTAAAAAATGTTTTCCCCTTCCCACCCCTAATTTGCATATGCAAATTAGGATGCAGGTTTGGTATTTGGCAGAATCTTTCGCAAAGGATTCGGGGGTTTGGCCAAATACAAAAAAGTGGATCCGGTGCATCCCTAATATTTATCAGAAATAAGTCTTTTTCACTGTTTATATGACCTTAAACATTTAAAGAGCTGTGTTCAAACTATGCCCTTTCAGGATCTAAAATATAACTTATAGCCATTGTTTGCTAGGTGACAGGTAAGATAATGCTACATAGCAGGCACCCCTAGGCCAGCTGCCATTCATCGCCCTGTCCCCTCCCCTTTCTTTGTGCACATGCACAACTTTTCCTTATCAGGTTGAGAGTACTGGGGATTGGTGCAGATGAAATTCTAAAAACTATTGTATCTCCTGCGAATATTGGTGTGGAATGCAACAACACTATTGACTACTTTGTTGTTGGTTATGATAATATTTGAGCTGCTGGGAACCCATCAGGATTCCCTAGACTGAACTGTAATAAATCTGTAATAAATTAATATTTTGTTTGCAAGTTACATTAAGATAAACTAGGACACATGATGGAGAATTTTGATCCTTCCATCATGCAAATTTTCAGTACCCCCAAGGATAATATGTAATGCCATGAATGAAACACCAGCACTGTATTACTGAGATTATGTGCACCTGCTTCCCAGGTGCTAGTGGGACATGGCGCTCGAGTGAGCAGTGAGCGTATTTGAAAAGTTCAGTAAAAAATATGGCATTAATATACACCAAACATTGACTTGGCACCCTACATAAAATTTTGCATTTTTTGTGAATGTATAGTGTAAAATTTTGGCAGAAAAAGTCATCTTCGCCGGAAAATCATTTTGCCAGAAATTCTGTGCCCGAATAAGTTCCATGTCAGTGAATTACAAAAAATGTGTATAAAAAAATAAATAAATAAATAAAAAAGGTGATCAAATACATCACCATCTGATATACATTGTGTATTAATCAAACTTAGCATACATTTTTTTTTTAAATAAAATTCTGGCAAAAACAAGACAGTGACTTCAAAATGTTGTGTAAAACACAGAATCAGAATTTTCTTGCTGCCTGATTTTTTTCCAAGTGACTGGAAAGTCTAACACGATATGATGAAAGATAATGAACTTATATACGGCAAATAAAATGCACATACAGGCATGGGAATCCATAATCCGGAAACCCATTATCCAGAAAGCTACTAATAACGGAAAGGCCGTCTATCATTGACTCCGTTTTATCAAAATAATTCAAATTCTTTTTAAAAATGATTTCCGTTTTCTCTGTAATAATACAGTAGCTTGTACTTGATCCAAACGAAGATATAATTAATCTTTATTGGAAGCAAAACCAGCCTATTGGGTTTATTTAGGGGCAAATTTATTAAATGTCGAATTGTAAATTCAAATTCGAATTTTCGAGTTGGATTTTTGGTCAAAACTCACAAATTCGAGTTGGGAATAATCCAAACTCAAATGGCAGAGGTCCAGTGACCCATTTGAAGATGTTGATAGCCTTCCTGAAATTCAAGTTTTTTACAGAGAAAAAACTTGATTCGAGTTTAGTCAAATTCCATTTGAATTTGATTCAAGTTGGTAATATTCATTCTAGTTTGAGATGTTTAAGTGTTTTCTTAAATAACCTCCCATTCGAGTTGTGATTATATAACTGAATTTATTACAGTAAAAAAATACACAAACTTGAAATTCGACCTTTGATACATTTTCCACTCAACTTTTACATTATTTTCTGGTAGACTTAAGGTTTCAAGAAGTTCCATTATCTGGAAAACCCCAGGTCCCAAGCATTCTGGATAACAGGTCCCATACCTGTATAATTAATATTTATTTTACACCGATTTTTACACTTTTTCTAGAATATGTACAGAATATTACACAGGATGATGAAATAGGCCCCCAGGTCTGAGGTAGTAGAAAATAATGTAGTTGTAAGGCTTCAGGTGTAAAATAAAATGTATAAAAACTACACACCCCTTTATAAATGCATCAATTCTCAATGTAATAGATTACTTACACTTACATTGGAATACATTCTAATACATACTAAAAGCAAGCTCACCTTTGCCTCCAGATGGCATCGTTGCAACATCCTCGGTTCCTGTCCTTATGCCATTGTTAAAGGTATGTCCGTCTGCTGGCTGAAGCTGCCAGTTCAGTCCAAGTAGGTGCATTACTGCAGGAAAAAAAGGGGATATAAACTGTAAAGAAATTGATATAAAATGCACAGCTGAAAAGCCTATTATAAGTAACTGGAATTGTTCTATGTCTGAGCCACGCCAAATTTATAGACAACAGACAATGCAGTCTTTAAATCATTCATGATAAAATGCCTGTGCTCAATTCATTGTATAAATGTAGGGAGTCCCAAGTAGGAATCAGCCTCTACTTCATATAACAAGGCAAAGTTGCTCTTGCAGAAAAAAAAAGAAAAAAAAAAGAAAAGGTCTTTAGTTTTCTCTAGAAGGCAAAAATACATTTATGGCAAGTGTTTTTGCCAAGTCTAAAGTGAAAATATGTTTAACTTTATCAGTTAATTAAGCCCGCTTTGTACCGTACGCTACTGTTCAGAAATCTCCTACATTCCATTCTAAAATACGTGCCGTTTTTAAGGCAACGGAAAAAAATTGCAGTCTCTCCAATAAAAGGGCTTTCAAGTCAAGCTGTAACATACCGGATTTTTTAAATACAAGGTAAACATAACATAATTAGAGGCAAATCATGTCTTGAAACATCTGCAATGTATTCTATTTTTGAGGAATACAGATTATTTTGTTCTGGAAAAGGAAAAAAAAAAGGTTAGATGTTATGACAGAGATTGAAGAACCGTGAATGCTACAGACTGCAATTACACCTATTTCATAAATCTCTCGTACACAATGACACTCTGAATGTATGATGCGGCTCGGAGTTTAACAGCTTGGTATGATGGCTGAGAATCCTTAGAATAATTGTCTTGTTAGGAAGTAGTTTCCATTGCGTGTTTGGTGCAAGTTCTTAGGCCCACAGCAGAACACCTAATTTCCTCTCCCAGGCTTTGCTACAAATCTAGGTCACGGCATACAATTGTAGGTGCACTGAGAAGGCCAGTGTTTTTCCAAACTTTCGCTTACAGTCGAGAATTAGAACTAACAGGCAACGCTTTATGAGAATTAAAGTTGCTGATTTCTTCATTAGTAAGGAAATTTAGCTAAGGAATCGCTATTACGTTAGAATTCACAGAGGATATTAAAATAAAATGGCATGTGCCTCCACTCACCTGGGTTATTTATGAGAAAGTAAAAGAACATATGTGAACGTAATCTGATAAGCACAGAATTTAAGTCCTTTGTCTCACCATATCCTCAGCAGGCCAGATATTTATCTCTGGGATAAAATACAATATTACGTGCATTATTTTCTTCACATTGATATTGTATTGGGATAAGTATTTCTTTATTCAATTGTAATTTAAAATGTTAAGTCCTAGGATAAGAGGCAGGCAAATTAAATTTGATTTCGTTCGTATTCGAACGAATTTAACCAATTCGATGGTCGAAGTACCCAAAAAATACTTCGAAATTCGAATTTTTTTCATTCGAATCCTTCACTCGAGCTTAGTGAATCGGCCCCCAAGTGTGAATATTTTGAGACAATCTGCAAATGGTTTTCATTTTTATTAGTTGTGGTATATCAGTTATTTAGCTTTATGTTTAGTGGCTCTCCAGTTTGCAAATTCAGCAATCTTGTTGCTGTGGTCCAAATTACCATAACAGCCATGCACTGACTTGAATAAGAGACTGGAATATGAATAAAAGAGGGCCTGAACAGACCCCCATATGAAAGCTGAAAAGAGTCAGAAGAAGACGGCAAATAAGTTAAAATTATAAAAAATAAATAATGAAGACCAGTTGAAAAGTTGAATAGTTGAATAGAAGTTGCCATTCTATAACATACTAAAAGTTAACTTCAAGATGAACTACCCCTTTAAGTAGTTGCCTGGGACATTTTACCTTGGGAGTTGCTTTCAGACATCTACTGCTGTCTACACTGACCCTGACCTGGGCCCGATGCTCAAAATGCGTTTCAATTTTTTTAGGTCTGCTGCTGACTGAGTGGACACTGCAGGACAAACCTCCAATTACATTGGGCATGACTTGCCTAATTTATAGACAACGAGAGTTGTGTTGGAAAAGCTACCGCCTTGTAGCTAGTCTGCTTAATGAATGCATGTAGAAAGACCGTATTCAACAAGATCATCTTGATAGAAAAAGTTGTGGCAAGTCACCAAAAAGCGCAATTATTCATCATTCAAGGTAATTATTCAAAATCAATTAGCCATGTATTAATTAAGACAACAGTGTCTTCAGCTGATAATAGAGGGTGGCAATATCTTCAGTATATGCAACATATCTGCCAGGACCTTGCAGATACCACTGTTATTGCTTAAAAGCTAAGAAGAAAATGTGAGCAGATTAAGTGCCATTTTTAATGAATCTGAAGTTTAGGGTCTCCAAGTAGAAAATAGTTACTCACCACATAAGGGAAGAGGCCCAGGTGCACCGCCCTGAGCCCTCAGCACGGGGAGCGACTTAACCAAAAAAAACCTTTGGAGCAGGCACTCAATGAAGGCAAACTTCCACCAGGCAATAAGTTCAAAAGTGAAAAGAATTTACTGTGTCCACAGCCGTACGTGTTTTGTGTCATAAATACTTAATTATCATTTTATTCTGTTGCTCTTCTAAAATTCCTTGCCCTATAGTTTTCACGACAGAGTTTGTAAGCTCAAGGACGATCATATACATTGAGTAGTAAGGTGGACATCTATGACTTTTCTCTCTTGATCAACAGAGGTAGAACAGTGGTGGTAGAAGGAATGTATGGATGAGGTTTGACTAGTGCTGTCCTCACTTTGACGGCCAAGAAGCCATATTGTTTAGAAGCACTTGTCCCCAATTATAGGATTGGGTGACTATTTCTGTATTTATACCATATTATTGGACTGTTTCTACTAGGTGAGCACTAGGAATGCTTTTCCATAAAGAGCAAAATAAACAGTTATTTTGATATTGCATCATGAAATGCTCACTTTTTGCTGCAACTGAGCTTTGATTTTACACTCATCCTCTACTGCACTTGTAGAGTTCTTTAGTATGTTTTATTGGATTCAGGGAGGCAAATGAGGATTCTACTTTTAAAATCCTCAGTTTTTTTTGCTTCTTTAGAATTTCTCTTTTTGCCTGCTTATGTGCAAACTTGGATTTGTAAGTGTCATTTGGGCATGCAATTTAGCTTGTTCTTCCGGTTTCTATATTTGCTCATAATTAAAGGAACAGTAACACAAAAGAAATTTGTGTTTTAAAGGAATGATAATATAGTGTACTGTTGCCCTGCACTGGTAAAACACGTGTGTTTGCACTATACAACTATAGTTTATATAAACAAGCTGCTGTATAGCCATGGGGGTAGCCATTCAAGCACAGGATAGACAGTAAATAACATACAGTATATATGTTGAAGAATCCTGTTGTATACTACAGAGTTTATCTGTTATCTGCTGTGTAACCTGTGCATTTTCTCCTTTTTCAGTTTTGAATGGCTGCCCCCATGGCTACACAGCAGCTTATTTATATAAACTATGGTAGTTTTTATCAAGCAAACATAGCAGTTGTACCAGTTGAGAGCAACACTACATAATATTCTCATTACTTTTTTGGTGTTACTGTTCTTTTAAGCATGCCTGTAACAATTTTTTTAAAGAAGTTAGTTGCTATTTGTGCAGCTTTTATATCTGCAGAATGAGTTGTATATTTAGATGTAGAGAAATAGAATGACTTACATTTTCATCTTAAAAACCACAAATCTTAAAAGCAGGTAATAGATATTTCAGTGTCTCTTGTAAGCAGGATTTATTTAAAAAAGTATGAAATGGAAAAAAAACAATTCTGTACTTTACTTTGATGTAAATTAGGATGTTTGAGACTGATTTTCATTGCAAAGATATAAAGCACATCAATTTACTTTAGCTAAGAAACTCACATTGGCTTCAGAGGAGTGAAGAAACTGTTCGTACTAGACAAAAATTCTGTTCTTACAAGCTCAAGGGTGAAATAGTCTGCTTTACTATTTCAGGAAGAAATTTTCTGCTTTACTAACTCAAAGGTGATTATTTTAAACAGGTTCACAATTCTGCCTCTAGTTCTTTGCAATAAAAAAAAGTAAAATTAATTTTCAGCAGGAACTTTACTTAAAAATTAAGGGACTCCAACTAGAAACAATTATGGAGAATAGTCGTTGAAAGTATAAGGAAGAGGCAGTCCAGAAAATTAAACCAGACGAAGAGGAATCTGGAGAGGAGTCTGCAGGGTATTAAGGTAAGGGGCAGGTAATCAAATCCACATAGAGCCAATGTAAGGACAGAATCCTGCCCTCAAACCCAAACAGCTACAGGGATCTGTGGTGAGGGGGTATGGTTGGGAACGGTGTTATCACTTTGTCACAGCTAAAGAGGAATACTTGCCAGGGGTTGGAAACCTATGCCCCAATTGTGATGGACAAGTTTGAATTGTTTGAAAACTAAGTTGGTTGCTTGTTCTCACATGCCCCCATCTCTCTTGCCTATATACCCCATTCCATGTTTGTATGATTTCACTTATATTGTATATTTCTAATTCTATTCTTGCTATTTAATTTAATTTATTTTGTTTATTAGCAGTTAATAAAACTATTACCTAGGTATCTTGTCTGCAAGTTACAGATGCAGCCACTTTGGTTTGTCTGTTTGACACAGAATAACTAAACACAGATATCCCATTTATCTCATTTAACACAGAAAACTGCGTCACAACATCCCATCTAATTAAAGCATTCACCATTGTTCACAATGGTGCTTTGGTATGCTAATGGAAAGGTTAAATGCATTAAATGAGTTAAGATGACTTTAGATAACGCAGTTTCTTCAATTAACCATGAGTCATGACGCATTTATCTCACAAATCCAAGTGGCTTCATCTGTAGGGGAGAGATTATATTTGGAAAGTTTGTTCAGGTTAGCCTTCTAGCTTGACATTTTACACTGTCATACAGTCTTTATTCCATGAATAATACAAAGAAATTGTAATTGAAAAAAAAAAATATATACTTGTCCTGTGGGGCAGCACACTAAAATGTAACATTTGGTACTACTCTATGTCTGTGTAAAAGTAAATGTGACTGAGATTATGTTACTTATACTGTATGTATGTATGAACTATCATGTATCATTTAAAGGAATTGTTCAGTATAAAAATAAAAAGTGGGTAAATAGGCTGTGCAAAATAAAAAAAAATGTTTCTTATTGAGCTAAAAATATAATGTATAAAGGCTGGAGTGTCTGGATGTGTAACATAATAGCCAGAACACTACTTTCTGCTTTGCAGCTTTCTTGGTTTCCACTGATTGGTTACTAGGCAATAACCAATCAGTGACTTGAAAGGAGGTCACGTGGGTCATAACTGTTGCCTTTGAATACAACTTGCATGCTAAAGATCAATTGCAAACTCACTGAACAGTTATGTCCCATGTGGCCCCCCTCAAGTCACTGACTAAGGGTGGCCATACACGGGCCGATAAAAGCTGCCGACAGACCGAGTCGGCAGCTTATTGGCCCGTGTATGGGGGCCCCCGACAGGCTTCCCCGATCGAGATCTGGCCGAAAGTCGGCCAGATCTCGATCGGATGGGGTTAAAAATCCCGTCGGATCGCGGCCGCATCTGTTCGTTGATGCGGTCCCGCGATCCGACCCGCCCGTTTGGCGAACGCTAGGATCCGATCGTTGGGCCCTAGGGCCCACGATCGGATCAGCCCGATATTGCCCACCTCAAGGTGGGCATATCGGAGGGAGATCCGCTCGTTTGGCGACATCGCCAAACGAGCGGATCTATCCGTGTATGGCCACCTTAACTCAGAGTTAGAGAGCTGAAAAGCAGGAAGAAGTGTTCTGGTTATTATGTTATACATCCAGTTACTCCAGTCTTTATACATTACATTTTTAGCTAACTATATCAGAAACATTTTTTATTTTGCACAGCCTATTTCCTCAGTCTTTAGTTTTGCACTGAACTGTTTCTTTAAATTTAAACTACTGAGCGCTTCAAGCTTATGGCAAAATCCAATTTAAATAGTCATAGGTCTTTAAGGCTAATACTGATATCTTTACAATATAGGAATACATAATTTATTATATACAGATACAAGTTACATCAATAGACACTGATTTTAGCTGATGACATTATCTAGAATAATTTATAGGGATATATTTTACAGGCTATTTGTGGCTTTTGTTCATTATAAATTAAATACAATGGAATAGCCCAAGTATACATTTTAAATTCAAATAGCATTCTTCTGTCTAATTTTTTTTAATGCATACAGATGAGTATATGTCTTCACCATACAGAAGCTTAATGAAAAATGGCAGCAGTTTAATATGAATATAGTATTCGGTTGTCTGGCTTCTGAGTGTGCTCGGCAATTTACCTACAAATTCATGAGCATATATTAAATGAAAATTATGAACAAAGTGTTTTACTAAACCATTAACCTTAAAAATGAGCCTATCATTACTTTGTCTAGAAGTATGACATTTTGCTTTCACAAAGGAAAACAAGAAAAATTGCTCAGATTTTATTTACTGTGGCGCTTTTTCTCACTGATCACAAACAGGAGACAATTGGCTCACTAATATATATGGGATCCATTATTCAGAAATTTGTTATTCAAATTCCAAATTATCAAAAGGCCATCTCGAATAGACTCCATTTTATCCAAATAATCAAAATTGTAAAAATGATTTCCTTTTTCTCTGTTATAATAAAACAGCACCTTGTACTTGATCCCAACTAAGATATAATTAATCCTTATTGGAAGCAAAACCAGCCTATTGGGTTTATTTAATGTTTACATGATTTTCTAGTAGACTTATGGGCAGATTTATCAAAGGTCGAATTTCGATGTTACATGAATTTTTTTAACTTTATAAATTTGAATGAACTCACAACTCAAATTGGAGGTTATTTATTAAAAAAAAAATTAAAATGTCTAATATTCCATCAAATGTGAACGACCCGTAAATTTGAATCAAATTAGAATCGAGTTTTCCTCCAAAAAAAAAATTTGAATGTCAGGAAGGCAATTAACATTTCAAATGGTTCAATGGAATTGTTAAGTGAGAAATATTGAATTGTGAGTGAATTGAAGTGAGAAATATTGAAACTGTTTCCAGGTGTGATAAATCTCAGATTTGAATTCAAATTCGAGTTGGTGATTTGAAATATGAATATGTGAGTTGTTAAAAACATTTTGAAAATTTGAATTTGAATTTACCATTCAAACCTTAATAAATCTGTCCCTAAATATATGAAGATCCAAATTATAGTCTGGAAGACTCCAGGTGCCAAACATTCTGGATAACAGGTCCCATACCTGTACAACATATTTGAGATCAAATTGCACCTCAAGCTGTGGCAATTTTGACATCAGAGATAATTTTTACACATGACTCTTTTGTCCAAATGCATTAAAGTCAATGGGCATCAAAATAATTTTGACGTGCTACAATTTTGATGAGCGACAAATTTTTTGTTGCAGGGAATTTTCCCATGAATAATTTCGGTGGCAGTTTCATGAAAACATTTGCTGTCGGAATCCGGAAACCGCAAATCCATGCCTGGTGAACGAATTCATCCATCACTAGTCATTAGTGATGTGAGGGTCAGCAAAAACTCAACCCGCATAGGATCCTAAAGGTGGCCTTGAGACCTTGAGATTGGCGATATTGGGCTGATCTGATAGTGGGCCCTAGGGCATATTAGGAAAGATTATTAGATTAAGATTAATCTGATTCATAAACAAAATCTAAACTGCTTCAAACACCACTGCCTCTACTGTCTTGTTTGCCGCATCACTTTGGATTTGTTTCTCCTTAGGAGTACATTGGACATTGAATAACCCAGTGCTAAGCTGCTAAAGCATATTAAAATGAACACTTGGCATTCTCACAGGAATGGATGGAACAACATTACAGAATCACTATAAGAAACATAAGAATAAAGTCTTATGACTACAGAGTGTAAATTAACAGCAAAATTCTGGTGAATGTTATCAAAGAAATACTAAATTCCAGTGTTTACATATTATTTAATCATATTTCATCTCTGCAGTAGAACTGTAAAATCTGCACACACTCTTGACACAATCTTGACAGTTAGGGTTCCCCAGCCCACTGGGACCCAGCCTCCTATCTACCTTTATGATTGTCCTTGTTTGTCAGGGATGCCACTCTACACTGCAGACTTTTATTAGAGGGGTTGGCCTTACGTTCCAGGCACACTAGACCCTACATCAAGAGAGCCCATACTTTACTAATGCGAGGTCTACTTTTAGTGATGTTGTCCCATTATGATCTACATCCATAAAAGCATTCTGTTCCATGAAAAATATAATGTAAATACTGATTTATGGGAAAATGCATATTGCTATATTTAACAAACAAATTTTTCTTATGTAGCCATAACATAATAAATATCTGAATGAAAAGCATGAAATATGAGGGTGATCTAGACAAACTGTTCATTGACAATGTTTTGAGATCTACTCATCACCATATAAAGGGCTACTGGTAGATCCCGATCTACCTTTGGGGCACCCCTGCCGAACATATCATTGTCCCTATCCTTCTGGGTCCCTAACTGGGCAGGCAATATCGGGAAAACTTCCTGAGGCTCTCCCTGGCTTTATAAACTATCCTCTTCTCATCGGCCAAAGAGTTGCTCACTATACTCCCCCTTATATAGCCTCTCCTGGGGCATTCCCCTTCCTACCAATGCCACCTGGTGTTTGAACCAAAAATCACAGCAGTTACATACAATACAACATTGCCACTCCTTCCCCTGGGTTAACATAACCATGTGCTTGGGGTTAACTAATTTAACACATTCATGCTTAACCCCTCTCACACCACTATTGTCCCTGTTTGTTCCAAGTAAGTCACATTATGGATCACTTTGAAGTAGCAGTTGTTTGTAGTTAGGAATATAGGTATATTTAACCTTTAGAAAAGGCTGCATGTACTCTTTAAATGTACTTGTATTAGTAGCATACTCAGCAGTATTAGATTTTATGTCACATCCTACAAATCATACATTTATGTGGCTACATGACTACTTCTTAAAGGGATACTGTCATCGGAAAACATGTTTTTTTCAAAACGCATCAGTTAATAGTACTACTCAAGCAGAAATTTGCACTGAAATCCATTTCTCAAAAGAGCAAACAGATTTTTTTATATTCAATTTTGAAATCTGACATGGGGCTAGACATTTTGTCAATTTCCCAGCTGCCCACAGTCATGTGACTTGTGCCTGCACTTTAGGAGAGAAATGCTTTCTGGCAGGCTGCTGTTTTTCCTTCTCAATGTAACTGAATGTGTCTCAGTGGGACATGGGTTTTTACTATTGAGTGTTGTTCTTAGATCTACCAGGCAGCTGTTATCTTGTGTTAGGGAGCTGTTATCTGGTTACCTTCCCATTGTTCTTTTGTTTGGCTGCTGGGGGGAAAAAGGGAGGGGGGTGATATCACTCTAACTTGCAGTACAGCAGTAAAGAGTGATTGAAGTTTATCAGCGCACATGACTTGGGGCAGCTGGGAAATTGACAAAATGTCTTGCCCCATGTCAGATTTCAAAATTGAATATAAAAAAATCTGTTTGCTCTTTTGAGAAATGGATTTCAGTGCAGAATTCTGCTGGAGCAGCACTATTAACTGATTCATTTTGAAAAATTTTTTTTTTACCATGACAGTATCCCTTTAAGCTCAAGCTTTCAATGCTTTCCTTCCAAATACATAGGTCCTAGGTAACCCTTAGCATTCATAATACCCAAATTGACCCAAGACTGGCCCAAGTTAGTGTTAAAAAGCACAATGAGACTGGATTCTAAAATATTTCCATGAGTTTGGGTTTCATCTTGTGATGTTCTATATAAGTCATTTGACATCAGATTTTCTAAAATGACTTAATTTTTGTTATTCTAAGGATGGCACTAAAGAAGAGGAATAACAAGATGCACATTCATTGGATGAAGTTGTTTCATAAAAGAATGTATTCCATATATGCAATGTGAGTAAGGTTTCCAGGCATGGACTGGCATTCCACAGTACTGGAGGATCTACTGATGAGCCCATGTCTTAGTGGGCCCCAATGTTGGACTCACATTCCTAACATCACTTTCTAATTTACATTAAAGGTCTAGAGTGGGTTGTAGATTCTTTGATACACCCAAGTCTGTTACTGCAATGGTTTTCCTTACTAAATTAACAGTCCACAATAATTTGTGCCTCCTTAAAACTATTTTGGTACATAAACACGTCTTTCACTTGAGAAGCTCTACCTGTTTCCCATGTTCCTTTGCATTTAGTCCAATATTCTACCCAATCCCCTATGTCTAAGGTGAACCCATTACTTTAGAAACCCCATTATTGCAGGTCTACCTGTAACTGCATTTGCTCTTTGTAAAAGGAGGTTCCTCCGTGTATAAACCAATACAAAGGCAATTAAACTATTTTGGTAGAGTTATCTAATTTCATGAAAGAGTTTTTTGAGATGGATAGTTTAAATCACCAATGTTTGAGGTTCTGATGCTATGGTATTGCATCAACGGTATTTAGGATAAATTTAATGGTCATGCCACTATAACACTGTCTGATTGATATTACAGGAGAAAACCTTGCAACCAGAGAACAATTTATTTATAGGTGAACTGTCCCTTTAAGATGACTAGCTTGGTTACAGTAATCATAAAATTCCCATCATTAGGATAAGCTCACTAGGGATGTAGCGAACTGCCGATTTGGTGTTCGCGAACGCCGTTCGCGAACACCGGCAAAAAATGCGAACGTTCGCGAACAGTTCGCGAACTTCGAACACCCGCTAAAATCGTTCGATTCGAACGATCGAAGGATTTTAATCGTTCGATCGAATGATTTTCATTCGAATCGAACGATCGAAGCATTCAATCAAATGCTTTTCATTCGATCGAATGCTTACAATCGTTCGAACGAATGGAAATCGTTCGATTTTTAGCGGTCGAAGGAATTAGAATGGTCGAACGATTTGTATTCGAATCGAACGCAAACGCAAAATGCGAACGTTCGCGAACATTCGGCGGATGCGAACGGTCGAAGTTCGCGCGAACAAGTTCGCCGGCGAACAGTTCGCTACATCCCTAAAGCTCACGTCAACTGAACTCTGTCTTGGCTCTAAAGGCAGTTTAAAATCTACTCTAAGATTGTTTTTCATCTTTGCTGGTTTGGTTATATCCAGAATTGTTTACTACTTGGATGAGCAAAATAAAGTTTTCCTTTTAATACAAATGTTATTTTTATAAATTGTTACCAATAAAGAAAATCAAATACTGAACACAGCTAAGTGTTACATGCCAATGCTGACCATTGCACCTGTGAATTCTATGTTAGCTAACTTAACTCCTCCAGTCTGGTTGTTATATTACTATGCTCTAGCAAGATATGCCAGTTGACTGCACCCTGCAATGTCATAGAAGGCACGAAAATCCTGAAATGATATTATAGGAAAGCAGTGTCAGAGAGACTTGTTTATTACCATAATACTGCTGCACCTATGGATTAAAGCTAAGGTCACATATTAGAAGGGAGGCTTAGTTGGCCTTTAATAGTATCATGTTCACAAATGATTGCTAGAAAGAAAAACACTTGTCAGCAAAGGCATCTGACATGATAAAAAGATAAAAGCTGCAATGAAAGATGGAGAGGCTCTCGCCGTGTATGTTTTCCAGGACAGACAGGATGTTGCCAGAGGAAATTAAATCTGTTGGAGGTCAAAACTCAAAGTCATGGAGGGTGTGGAGAAAGAAGGATTTATTAAGCGAACCAAACCAATGAGGATAACCAGAAGTGATATTACCTAAGGTTATAACAGCTTGAAATAACAAAGGCCAGGTAAGCTTCAAAAATATAGATGACAACTGCTGCCACCACTACTACCAAATTCAACTTTATAGAAATATAAAGTGAATAAAGTGAAACTTTTTTTTTTCAAAAAAAAAAAAAATCGGAAAAACTGTTTTCACTTGAAAGGTCACATGGAGCACTAGCAGCCATACATTTCCAATGCCTGTTCTGAACATGAAGCCCAAACTATTTGCATTACATTTCAGAAGGAGCTGGGAAATCTGACTTGTTATTACAGCCTTGCAACACTCTGTGGTTTTCTGTGGTCCATAAAGCAGGGGTCCTGACAGAATACACTAGGTCCAACACTAGGGCAGCAAAGCCTAACCAGGCCTGTTCATAATACCAGGTATGGGACCTGTTATTCAGAATGCTCTGGACCTAGGGTTTTCAGGATAATAGATATTTCTGTAATTTGGATCTTCCTAACTTAAGTCTACTAGAAAATCCTTAAGGGGGTTATTTATCAAATGTCGAGTGTTGAGTTTTTTATACCTTGAATGAACTCACGTCTCGAATGGTTTCTTATTAAAGAAAAAACTTGAATGGGAAAAATCCAAATCTTCGAGTTCGAGGCCTGAAAACTTGAATTAATTGAGTTTTCCACTGGAAAAAAACTTGAATCACGCTAATCATTTGAGTTTTCGGGCAAAACCCTCTAGAAAGAACTCGAACATCATGCAGGCTGTTAACATCTTCAAATGGTTCAAGGGACCTCTGCCATTGACTCCTACATGACCTAGACAGACATTTTTGGTGGTGTATTTTTGGATTCGAGCTATTTCCAGGGTTGGGGTATAATATAGCTCGAAAAATACAATTTTTTTAACCCAAAAATGTACTATTACAAATAGTACAATGTACTATTTTATTATTACAGGAAAAAAGGAATTTTTAAAAAAAATTTAATTATTTGAATAAAATGGAGTCTATAGGACATGGCCTTTCCATAATTTAGAGTTTTCTGATTAATGGGTTTCTGAATAATAGCTACCATACCTCTACTTTGATCACTGTTGGTCTAGTTTTATCATAAAAATACCATTGAGGGGAATACCAGTGGGGCTAGTTTACAAATACAAGCTCTAGTTTGCACATGTGCAGATGCCTATCTATCATCTATGTGTTTTGCACAGTTGGAAAACCTTATTGGTTGCTACTGCTGCAATTGTTCACGTATGTTTGTAGCTCCTCCCAAGTTTATGCACTTATACTTCCTTCTAGAACAAGCTTAAAATACGTAGGGGGTTATTTACTAAACCCTAAATGCAAAAATTCTGAAAAATTTGTGATTTTTTTTTTAGAAAATCAGGCTTTTAAAAAATCACAAATTTTTCGGAATTTTTTTAAACCCCGAGGCTGGAAAACTCCAAATCTGAAAACCCAGCATCTCAGACCTGTCGAGGTTGCATATTAGTCAGTGGGAGAAGTCCCAATGATTTTTTGATGTGCGCTGGATCTAGTGCAAAACCCCAAAGTTTTCGGAGGCTTCGGGCAAAAATCTGAGGTTTCTGGTGAAAACTCCGAAAAAATTGTGAAAACCGGGTGGAACCTCTGAAAAATCTTGAAAATCTGAGTTTTTATCGCAAAGCATATTTTCAGGAAAATAAGTTCGGACCTTTATAAATAACCCCCTTAGAAATAAGGAATGAGCGATTTTTTTCGCTGTGGAAATGATGCCCATAGACTTCAATGGGAGATAAAAAATGTTGCGCGTCAAAAACATTTGTTGCCCAGAGACTTTAATGCATTTCATCAATTTTTCACTGGCGGCGAATTTATGGCAAAAAAAAAAACAGGTTCAATTCGCCCATCCCTAGTAGAAATATTTGGATACAAAATACAACTGTGTAACTGAATGATACTTTATTATAATGTTAGAGGGTTGGTATCGTCAAGCTGCCATGTTGAAAGTACTTTTGAAGCCTATATAATATTGCGGCACTGAAACAGTTGCGTTGCCTAGCAGAGTCAAGTAGTGCTTCTCTGAGAGAGTGCTGGCTCTGATGTGAAGGCAGTGCTTTAAGGAAGTATTTTCCCCTTGTCATTAAAAGGGTGACTATAATGTTAACAGTAGCTGGAACGCCCAGCCGGTACTGTATGCTCAGTGCAGTTGTAGCCGGAGAGAACAGGCTTCTCTCAGTTCCACAAAATCCCAGTTTTAGCTTTTTTTTTTTTTAAGCACACATCAGGGCACAGAGAGAAAGACAATACTATCCATTTGTGTGAATAATTGAAGACACTGCATGTAAATATTGCTTATGGAATTATAGCAACTCACTCTCAACCTTATCACTCTGCTTATTGATAATCAAGGTTTTCATTCATTTGCATTGTACATAAGGTTGGCTAATTCCTCAGCACACCATGGTAATGCATTCAAATCAAATCATCTGGGCTTTCTTTTCTGTATCCTGTCTAGTGTGCACAACATAGCTCTCTTTGTGTTTTATCTCAGAATATATGCAATAAATTATTATAGGGAAATAAAATATACATATACACAATGCAAAGTAGGCTTTTTCAGTTGATATCCTATTCATCACTATGGCTTTTTGAAAGAAACAGTATTTTATTTTTTATAGGCTATGTATATATATTTCTGCTTCTCATTATAAATGTTCCCCTGTTTCAAGTATGTGTCAGTAGAAGAAAAAGATATTCTTCATTTGCCTTTTAGATCATTTTATCCGCTACTGCAGTGGTTTAAATTATCTAAATAAGAAAAGCACTCACAACAAAGTATAAAGAGTATACATGCGTTTATATATATATAAGTATGTCTATATATATATATAAATATATATAAATATAAATATATATATATAAATATATATATATATAAATATATATATAAATATATATATATATATAAATATATATATATATATAAATATATATATATATATATATATAAATATATATATATATAAATATATATATATATATAAATATATATATATATATAAATATATATATATATATAAATATATAAATATATATATATATCCCAATATATGAGAGCATCACCCCTTCAGTGCGAAGTAAGGACCGATGGTGCAACTAGATATTACTGGGCCCCACAGCAGATTATTTTTCAGGCCCCCAAAATGTCTACAGTTTTACCAATATTCATTGATATTGTATATGAATTAGAGCCTCATGGGGGCCCCTAGACCTCCTGGGAACCCCCCACCCCCAAGTTAATTTTTAATATGTCATAGAATGGCTGATTCTAAGCAACTTTTCAATTGGTCTTCATTATTTAATATTTATAATTTAATAACGAAATGCCTTTTTCTTCTGACTCTTTCCAGCTTTCAAACGGGGTCACTGACCCTTTCTAAAAACCGAATGCTCTGTAAGGCTACACATTTATTGTTATTGTTACTTTTTATTACTCATCTTTCTATTCAGGCCTCTCCTATTCATATTCCATTATCTTATTCAAATCAATGTATGGTCGCTATGGTAATTTGAACCCTATCCTGATGGCTGAAATTCACACTGGGGAGCTGATAAATAAAAAGCTAAATAACTCAAAAACCACAAATAATAAAAAATAATAATAAAAATGAAAACCAACTGCAAATTGTCTCAGAATATCATTCTTTACATCATAGTAAAAATTTATTTAAATGTGAACAACCCCTTTAAGTACTAAGGGCCGCCCCCCTGGGATCGTCTGATCCCAGGGGGCGGCCCTTAGTACTTAAAGGGGTTGTTCACATTCACGATGCACTAAAACAAACCATGGGTGCACACATTTGAGTCAATTGAATAATTGAATGACAAAGTTCTCTCTTTTATTTCAGTGCTTCTTCCTGTTACAGTTAGAGCAGAATTATATCTGAACATTCTTGGGTTATAGCTTTCCTTTAATTGTCCTATCAGTGACCTACAGTATACGTCAGGAAAGTAAGTTGGAGAATGATCAGATATACAGACACTACAGAGAACAAGAAACCCACCATCAACCAGAGAGTATTTTTGCCAGCAGCACAACATCACAGAGGATCCCAGTATTATGATACCTGGTGGAAGCATTAAAAACTTGAGGGCCAGGAAAGCATAAGAATATAATGTTTCATCAACCTAAACTGTGGATTTAACAAGGACTGCCTCTCACAAAAAGTTGGGATACCTTGTGAAATGAAAGTTGTTTCAATTTCACTGTGCACAGTTTAGTGCAATAATTAACGAATACTACTACTTAAGTGTTTTCCTACTTATTGGGTGTATATTACCCAAATAATACCTCTGTTTACATAAGTGCAACTTTCGATTCTATTTGTGTTTGCAGCTTGAACAGTGTTCCATAATTGATGTCCTTTTAGCAGTCATTCATTGTGCAGCTTCTAGACACAAGCTAATTAACACTGAGCCATGCACATCACACTATCATTAGGGAGACAGGTTATACATGCATCTAAAACATGTGTCATTAAAGGAGATGGTAATAGTAATGGCAATGCATTAAATAAAAAAATCTTCTGAACTTAAAACCTTCTGGTACCTTTAAATTTGCCAAAGCTCCTTTTCCACAGTTTAATAATTTGGTGCAACAAATACAAGAGCTTTTCTGAATTAACCTTTTCGATTTGTGTTTTGTTCATTGTAATGCAATGTCGATCTGTCTTTTCAGTGGGATGTTCTCAACACTGCTGCTGAGCTCTAACACGCCATAGCACAGTGGTAAGTCTGACTGCTCAAAGCAGTAAATGTGTCAATTCATGAAACAGTCAGGAAAGTGTTAATATGTCAAAGAAAACATGTATTAAGCCCTGGCATGCTGGGAATCACTCTGGATTTCCCAGGTCAAATTTAGTAAATTGTCCCAACATTTTTTTTTTTTTTTTAGCAGATATACGTTTCCAAAAGTTTGCAACTGCAGTTTGGATAACAATTATTCAGTCATTATCATCTGGGTTTAGAAATATTGCTTTACAAAAAATGTATATTATGAGATTTAAAATTGTATTATATTGTCTACTTTCTTTATGGTGCCACTCAGGGGCACATTTATCAAGGGTCGAATATCGAGGGTTAATTAACCCTCGAATTCGACCCTCGAAGTTAAATCCTTCAAATTCGAATATCAAAGAGACCAGATGAAAAAGTAAAAATCGTTTGATCGAACGATAAAATCCATCGAATCGAACGATTCAAAGGATTTTAATTGATCGAACAATTTTTCTTTGATCAAAAAAAGCTTAGGAAAGTGATGGGGAAGGTCCCCATAGGCTAACATTGTACCTCGGTAGGTTTAAACTACCGAAGTATGTAGTCAAAGTTTTTTTTAAGAGACAGTATTTCGACTATCGAATGGTCGAATAGTCAAACGATTTTTAGTTTGAATCATTTGAATCGAAGTCGAAGGTCGTAGTAGCCTATTCGATGGTCGAAGTACCCAAAAAAATACTTTGAAATTCTACGTTTTTTATATTCCAATCCTTCACTCGAGTAGTAAATGTGCCCCCAAATGTTGTGGTTATACCCTGTTCTGCTTCCCTTTTGTTTATGGAAATCATGTCAGCTTCAAACTGATTGGACCACATATGGGCAACTCCAGTAAATGTGCTCAGTAGGATGACACCAGTAATGTAATAAAGTAGTTTTTTCATTGTGTTACTTTCCGCAGATTATTAAACCTATTTATCTTTGCCGGCATTAATACCATAGTGTTGCCCAGTCACTTTATTTACTTCAACGTTAGATTGCATTATACATATTTATTTAACAGCAAATGGCGAAATATTAAAATGTTACATTTTGTGCCTACAAAACAAGAGAACTACAGTAACAAAAATCAGTGAGATGTTTAGAGGGGTCTCAAAGCCAACTCAATAAATCACAAAAGTTGACAACAAAAAATATCTACATATCCAGTAAGCTTGTTGTCAGTACCTTCAATATCCCCAGTATACTTCTGTTCCAACTTTATATTGTCTAGGCCTATTTCACACTTGCATTTCAACTATAAATACAGATGTGGAGCAGGGTCAGAACCTCAACCCTCATCTGGTCTTTACTGGGTGCTTTTATAGCTGTCAGACTATTGTTTTGAATGTTTCTCAAGGAACTTCTAGATGAATCAAGGGCAGTCATGTAAAGAAATAAATAGTATATGCTATACAAACTTTATACATACCCACAGTCTTCACAAAATGTCAACTGGGTAAAGGCAATATATGTGAGATTATTTTCCACATGTCTATGACCTTCAGCAAAGGGAACAAAGCTAACCATAAAGAGAATGAGGGCACAAACTGGATTTCTTGCAAAAAAAAAAAAAAAAAGGCATGGATAAAACCAAATTATTAGGTATGCACTGAATTTGGTTCAGTCAAATTCAAGACTTTTCCAGCAGGATCCAGATACAGCCGAATCCAAGTGCTGAATTTTGGACCATGTCACAACAGCAGAAGGTGATATTTTTCATGAGCGTAGATTACAGATAATTTGCAATCCTAGAGTGTATTTAGTACATCCCTAATATTGATGCACAAATAGTTTTTATCTATACCTGTAGAAACAGAATGTTTATAATGTTAATATAATAATGTTTTTAGAGATGATTTAGCTTGCTATTTACAATAAAATGTACTATTGATGCCACCACCTAATAATAAATCACAAAGCTATTATTTTTATACTATTATTTTACACAAATGTCTTGGGACAAATTCAGACGGCAAAGAAATTATAGCAAAAAAAAATTGAAAAAGCTGTGAAAATAGTGAAAGCGACCAACGATGACCATGAACGTTACAGTATATCAGGTTTGGAAATGTGGTGTGTGGGCTTGAAGGTATGTAGATGTGTGGAATAGCACTCAATAGGTCTTGAATAAAGTGAATATAATTTTAAATACTTTTATTTTTTACTTTATTCAAGACCTCTTGTGGAGAGCATTATTATTTTATTAGTTCATATCTGAAAAAAGTGTGCACAGCAGAATCACTTAATATTTGTTCCACTAAAAGAAATTCCAAAAGTTATACTTTGTCTTTGAAGACACCCAAGAAGGAAGAAATTTGCTGCAGTGCATGAACACTTAAAATCTGAAGATATCAACACTATTAACAATTTAGAAAAATAGCACTCATGATATTAATCATAATGGGAATGGGAAATTATGGAGTTAAGTCCTTTAGAGCGTTATCTAAAACTCACTCTACAAATATATAGTTGGGTCATGGAAGCTTTTTTTTTTTCATTAATTTCATGTAAGCCAATTTTTTTTTTTTTTTATAAATTCCTTTGAGTGTCTGTCTCAAAGATTTTGATGTAAAAATTCGGCTTACAAGACACAAACATATATTTGTAGAGCGAGTTTTAGAGAACTGTCTAAAGGAAATTTAAAACAAAATATATGAAACATTCTCGTATTCTTTGATTCATCTCATATGTGAGAAAGTCCACTGTTTTTTTTCCACTAGAGCATTAATTTCTCAGATTTATTTTTTTATTGAGTTGCACAACTTTCCTATAGACTTCTGTGGAATAAATTTACTAACTAAGCTAAAAAATTCTTAAACTAGGTCCAGTGATAGAATTATCCTTAAATGAAAAGCTGGTATGCCCCAAAGGAAAGAATCGATCTGATAAATAACAGAAAAAGCTGTATTATGGTAGAAATGCATTTTTTCTGTAGAAATCAATATACGATATACGTTTTAACCTTTGATAAATCTGGCTCAAGTGTAAAAGATAAGACCAAAATACCACTGATAATATAAATACAATTATCTACTAATTTATTTATCAATACAGGATAACTGGTGAAATAAATATTTTATCCCAATTACCTAAGTTATGGTTTGTTTTGGTATTTTTCCTCTTTCCCCTAGTAAAATAATTATTTTAGGCCAGGCTTTTGCCAAAAACGTGATAATTCAAGCTATATCTCCTTACCAACTATAATGGCCATTGTTATGCAAAGAGGTTGCCAAATTCAGTTTCAGGTTATCTCTTCAAAGACAATAGAGGAAGCTTTGCCAATGAGGGAATTGTCTGTTTTGATGTCTTAATTCAATGTCAGACTCAATCTGATTTCAATTTTTTCCACAAATCTCTAAAAATTTGTGGTTTTCTATTTTTTTTTACTTTAATTTAAATTGTACAGGTATGGGACCTGTTATCCAGAATGCTCCGGACCTGGGGTTTTACAGATAAGAGGTCTTTCCTTAAATTTGAATATCCATAACTTAAATCATGTAAACATTATGGGGCTGATTTATTAAAGGTCAAGTTTTTTTTTTTTACCTCAAATGACCTAAAAACTGGAATGGTATCTTACTTAAGAAAAAACTCGAATGGCAAAAACCAGATTCTGCTAGTCTGAGTCCTGCAACCCAAAAGCTCAAATTGATTGAATTTTCGGTGAAAATTTTTTTTGAATCGATCAAATCATTTGAGTTTTCAGGCAAATAAACCCCCTCAAACATCAAGCAGGCTTGTAACCGCTTCAAATGGTTCCAGGGATCTCTGCCTTTGACTTCTACAGAACCTCAAGAGGTTTTAGGTGCTGTATTTTCAGATTCAAGCTACAGCATTTCCAGGGTCGAGGTATGGTAAATCTCAAAAATATTCGTTTTTTATTTTAACCCAAAAATTTGAGTTTTGACCAAAAAATTCAACTGGAATACTCAAATTTTTGTGGTAAAAACAACTTGAACCGTAATAAATCTGCCCCTAAATAAACCCAATAATTGCTTCCAATAAGGATTAATTATATCTTAGTTTGGATCAAGTACAAGGTACTATTTTATTATTTCAGAGAAAAAGGATATCATTTTTAAAAATTTCGAATATTTGGATAAAATGGAGTCTATGGGACTTGATCTTGCCATAATTCTGAGCTTTCTGCATAACAGGTTTCCAGATAACGGATCCCACACCTGTATAACAAAAAAATGTTGGTCTAGCTATAATTATTCCTACAATCCACCTATGTATGTCCATTCATTGGAAAGCTAAAAATACAATTTCAGATGCAATGGTGTTATTAGAGCAATTGTATTTTAATGTAGTATATATTAAACATTATATTTTAAATTTGGTTCTAATACCTTATTGCAGTTAGAGAAATTGACCTGAAAAGAAGTACTGTGTAATTGCCAAGTGCCTAAATATAACTTTAAGATGAAGTCCATTGGAAACACATTGGCATTCTGAACTTGCATTTTGTCATATTAGAGGAATCCCATTATTGGAAATGGAAAATGACTTCACTAAAAATCTATACTCCTATAGCTGATGGATATATCTCAAAGTACATATTATATTAAAAAAAATCACCTGTATTTCGTAAAATGGGCCAATTTATTCTTGATATGGTAGATAAGTTAACACTTCATGATCCTTATAACCCTGTGTGGTTTTACTTTTTATTTTTCTTCCAATGGCTATTGATTAATGCTTTTTATATACATCTTTGGAGCATGAAAGTGTTGTGGACCACAGAAGTGAAATCACACACCTCAAAGTCTAAGGGAGTTACTTTTGGTGGCTTACATTTTAACAAGAATGAGAAACAGCACTGCATTAATCCATTCTCATGACAGTCCTAAGATTAGACAGAGAGCACAAAATGGCAGATACATTAATCAGTGCTTGTGACTGCATAATATGAAATCTTAAGATTGCAATCTTTTTTTTCTTTCCTTGTGTTTGATCCTGGGTTGGAGGAATTATGATTTTTTTTTCTATTCTTGATTATCACAGGTACAGTATGGGAGACTTTCGTATTATTATACACAAGAAAGTGAAGATCCACTTTCATTATCCTTTTGTGTGTCTTTGCCAGAAATGTATTCGATTATGTGATTATGGATGCCTGGTCCAGAAAGCAAAAATATCCACATGCAGATAAGACCAGTAGCAGAGCTATTAACTTTGCGGGATACCTTTCAAGCCACACTGAGGTCTGTTATATGAAATCTGTTCCTATTCTTCAAAAGGGAATACAATACAGTAAAAGCTATTATGACAAATAATTTGAATGTTCGCCAATAAAGTCAGATCACATTTACTGCTTGCATTTTAAAAGTCTGAATCATTTGCTGTCTTGACACAAAAAGCAATTTATTGTGCTGCAATGAGAATAGTTTTTCTTTTTAAATTTGGAAAATGTTGAACTGAAAATGCAATATTGAAAAACAAGTACCAGCAGCAGAGATGATATGAGAAACAAACACAATATTTCTGCTATACGAGCATAATTTTCCTTACACTATTCCTTTTAAGCTCAATATAGCAAAATGACAAGGACTTTCAAACATAATATTTGATGGCTCAGTGAATTGATATTGTTGTTTAACCGCTAGTACACAGTGACACATTTTAATAAAGCATATCTAGGTAGTTGATAAAAATACAAGTCCACCTTTGCTTCTACATCAGTAATGCAGACTTTCATGAACCACAGAGGAAAAAAAAACACTCTAGAAAGGTAGTTAGAATGACACTGGTTATATTTTTCAACCAACGTCATGCTATAAACTGTAATTTGGACAAGATGTCCCATACATACTTGTGATGAGTGGGTCTATGAAGACTATAAGTGGAAAGGGTAGAAATTATAATAAACATGGAAAGCAGAGACAAGCCCCAGCTAGCTATACAATCAGTCCTAGCTGATTGTATAGCTGGACTTCAGTAAAATATTATAAGCAAGTCATAATTGTGCTCAAATTGAAAAATATAAAAACACATTCTGCCTATTGATGCTGCCCCTGTCATTATTCTTTCGAAGTGGTTATTGTTTAACTAAGGGGTCAGTTAAATTTTCATATGTTAAGATGTTAAAATAACTGTTGACGTTAAGATAACATTTTTCCTTTAAGGGGCAGATTTACTCAGCTCGAGTGAATTCTCGAAGTTGAAAAAAGTTCAAATTTAGAAGTAAATTTTTGGGTACTTCGACCATCGAATAGGCTATATTCGACTTCGATTCGAACGATTTGAAGTAAAAATCATTTGAAAATTCGACCATTCGATAATCAAAGTACTGTCTCTTTAAAAAAAACTTTGACTTAATACTTCGCCAAATTAAAGCTACTGAAGTGCAATGTTAGCCTATGGGGACCTTCCAGAGCACTTTTCTAAAAAATTTTTGGTCAAATAAAAATCCTTTGACCGATCGCTAAAAATAGTTCGAATCGTTCAAACGATTTCTATTCGATCATTCGAATGCTAAATTCTGTGAAAAATCCTTTGACTTCCATATTCGAAGTCTAAGGATTTCAACTCGAGGGTCGAATTTCAGAGTTTTTTTTAACTTCAAAATTCGACCCTTAGTAAATCTGAGTTTCATGAAAAGCATAAATCTTAATGTATCTTTAGGATACACTTACCGCTTTCCCAGTTGGGTCAAGTAAAATCTGCCCCATAAATAAATACAGCAATATTTTAAAAAATGTGTTGGGTGTTTTCTTCCCTTTGTCTACTATTACATTTTTTTAAACCAGGAAGGAGGCAAATTATTTTTATCATCACTGTATACAGGTAAGGAACCTGTTATCTAGAATGCTCAAGACCTGGATCTTTCTGTAATTTGGACCTTCATACCTTAAGTCTACTAGACATTTATTTAAACATTAAATAAACCCAATATTCTGATTTGGCTTCCAGTAAGGATTAATTAGATCTTAGTTTGGATCAAGTGCAAGGTACTGTTTTATTATTACAGAGAAAAAGAAAATCATTTTTAAAAATTTAGATTATTTGGATAAAATGAAGAGATGGCCTTCCTGTAATTTGGAGCTTTCTGGATAATGGGTTTTTGGATTACAGATCCATTAACTATATAAAAAAAGCTTTATGGTTTGTTTTGTAATATATGGGTTTTGTTGGTATTCACCCAAACTCCTGTCTGCTGTGTTGTTGCATTGCAATATTTATAGCATGATAACTACTGAAGTACTTTGTTTACGACAGTGTGATTCATTTTATCAACTTATAATTTGAATTCATATTTTATAAGATATTGCACAAATAATTTATTGAGCTTTTTACATATTTACCGATTGGTATTTTCCTAAATGTGCATAAATCCATTTATATCTGTGTAACTATATCTTGTTGAAGGGAAGTTTCATCTAACAATAGCATTTTAATATTTTCTAGACCGAAGAAGTCTAATAAACTTTTAAAATGGTCTGTTATTTTGTAAAGTGTTTACGTCGTTTGACTGTTTATTCTGGCTTTTTCCAAACTGAAATGTACAGAGCTGTCTGTGTCCCTAGCAACCACAAATGGATAGTCGAGAATTTAGTTTTTTCTTATTATTTTTCCATTTCATGACCATTGCTCTTCCACTCTGTCCTAGGTTACTAGGGTGAGTGACTCTAGGAACCAGATAGCAGTTTCAATGATAAACAGGAGTGCTACAGGGAAAACATCTTTACTGTTTAGAGTAGTTCAAATGTCTACTGTTCATAACAGTGTATTTTTCCAACTGGAACAATGTGTTTCAATGAAAATAATTGTCTAAATAAAAAATGCAATTTACATTTTGAAGAAAGGGTTCAGTTGAACTGTCAACTGTAAACCCACTTGGACCTACCAATGTAACCATAACAAAAAATATTTTTAAGGAAAATATGTTTTCTTCAATAAATGATGATTACAATAAATACACACATTTTAATATAAAAATTACATGAAGTTCACAATTATGAAGAGGCAGAAGAGAGACCTATTTTTTTAAACCTTGCATAAGTACCATATTTCATTCCAAAAATAGTTCGTCATTGATTACTCTGCATTGTAAGACATTTGAATGAAATAACCTACATTCTGTAGAACTCTAATATAATAACTGGATATTAAAAATGTATCATAGTGGGATAACTAGTCCTAAAATATTGTGATTGAACTAGACAGACAGAAGATGCAGATACGCTGCATTTTAGTAGCAGCAATGGAGAGAACAGGGAACAAAAAAAATGGGGTACTCTTGGTTTTCTCTTGGGAGGGAAAGTAGGGTGATGAAGAATTGAAAGCAGTTGAAGTTAAGAGGGAAACCACATGATCAATGCAATGTAGAATCAAAGACGGCAGAATAAAGCAGACAATTACAAGAAAAGAAAAAAAAATAGAAGCAGGGGGTGGAAAAAAAGAAAAAAACTGAAAAATACAAGTTGGATGGAGAGGTAAAGGGCCAACTGGGATAGCATAGCAGAAAAGAAAAGTAGGAAAGGGAAGAGTGTGCAAAAAGAAGGTGAATGGAAGAATAAAAGTAGAAATATAGAAACAAATGGAAGATATAATAAGCAAGATAAAGCATTTGAAAATATTTGGAAAGAACTTAATTCAGCAAAAAGAACACCATAGCACTTATGCTGACTATATTTCACATTTTACTCACCTGTTGTCATACTCTTTAACATTCAGGTCAGGAATATGTATTATTAGTCATCCAATTAATATTCCATTACAGTGTATTTATAGCTACATAAAAATGTTTAACCAGGTAGCTGTGCAGTTGTTTAATCCATCTAGGGTGGTGTAGCTTTAAATGAATTGTAGATGTTATTCTAATAAAAATGGCACTAGTTTATATTAGAAATCATCATATCTTGTCAGTAATAAAAATCTGTGAGGATCATTTCAGGAAAGCATGGTTGTAAACAACTATTAATTAACAATAAATATACATGTTTGTATCTTTTACACAAAGTAGGTGCCTAATATAAAATAATCCCAAAACAAATTATAATAATTCTTAAATAATATAACAAAGATTTATTAAATTCTAAAAACATCACAAATTACCCATTTTTTGGGGGTGGGGATTTGCTTTTATTGCAATTAACAATTGTTGGCAACATTTATTTTTCTTGTAAACACAAATACTTTCTTTCCTTATCAAGGGGCTGGAACACTTGGAATTTCTACTAAATAGGAATATGGGGAACTACTGCCAGTATAACCTTCAGTAACCAAGGTGAATCATATTTTACACACTGTCACATACTTCATGAATATGTTCACAATTACAGTTTAAAAAAAAAAGAAACAGACCACTTTTGAAAAGGAAAGCTAGATTTTTTTTTTATTATCTTTAAAAATATATGTATGGTGTTTATGTTAATGGAGATGTGCATGAATCCTTCGAAAACACAAATAACTCTCAAGGATGGAAGACCCAAGATCCTGCTTCCTAGGGTCTCTCTATTTTGACACTGCAGCCCATGTCTGGTAGCATTTTGCCACAGTCAACTTTATGCCCTACAGTAGGGAAATTAAATCAACACAGAAATAAAAGCAAAGTAACTTAGTTAAAGAATTTGGTACAGAAAGTCATATGGGAATCTAGGTGGTCTTAGACTAAATATTTACTGTAGAAAATAGGTATGAAGAGTGACCTTATTTGAGGTAAAGAACAAATCTGTGTTGCATTCGCCAAGGAGTTACTGTGAATCCATAAATGCCTGAACAATTTAAAAAGTTAATAATGTCACAGAAAGGTCTGTTAAACATTCTTGTTTCCACTGTGGGACTATGAATAGTCTGACTATAGCAAGAATGTAAATAGTTGGGCAAATTTTAAGTGGAGGAAAAATCAAAGTTTGATTGAGGACAGATATTCAAAGCAATTCATAGAATTCCATTAAGGAAACCATAACTAGAAGACCAGAAGTTGTCACATTCCCACCAAAGTCTGAATTAAAGTTCAAACCTTTGCACAATTTCTGCAGCATAAATTGCTGGTTGAGCGAGGGTCAAATGCCATCTATAGAAAGGTTTCATGCTGGGTTTTTTTTAATTTTAAAAACCCATTGATTTTGTGGTTGAAAACATGAGGGACAAAGCAAAGAATACTGCACTGCATTCCCTGCTCAGCTTCATGAAAAAAATATAATGTTCTGTCAATTAATTTTTAGCAAGGTTGGCAGTGACTTTTTTTTTTTTGTTTCTTTGGAATATGACAAAGTTCTGAAACAAAAACACACAAAATCTCTGTAGGACTGGGAAAAAAAAATGATGCTCACAGCTGTCGTAACTTCAGTTGCTCATACATTACAGTGTGATGTCCTTCAGAATGGGTTAAGTCTAACAAGATGTTATGGTGCTAATGAAAGGGTAGGGGATTGTCTAACAAAAGCAATATTACTCAGCTCTGGTCTTAGGTCAATCTGTTTCAAGTTGCTGATATGATCTCCATAGACATCTATTGATTTAGACATCAAACAGTACATTTTCTCTGACATTTCATGGTCTTTTGTTCCCCCTACAGTCAACAGGTCTGTTCTCTTCACAGTTAAATGTCATTTTGTCATATATGCTAATTGTAGAAATGTAATAGAAACCCATTGGATTGGGTATATTTGTGCACATGATTAGTACAGAGCAGATCATGGACATGTTCAGTAAATCAGATGAAGAATGCTTCAGCATTTAAGGATCTTTAGCAACCGCTGATGGACATTGAGAAACTTGAATGGGATCTGTAATCCAGAAACTTGTTATCCAGAAAGCTCCAAATTAAATCAAAATTGTAAAAAAAATTCTCTGTATTAATAAAACAGTAGCTTGTTCTTGATCCTAACTAAGATATCATTAATCCGTATTGATGGCAAAACAAGCCTATTGAGTTTATTATAGTTTATTAAAATATCTTTTATTAGACACGTATGGTGATCTAAATAATCTGGAAAACCCCAGGTTCCAAGCATTCTGGATAACAGGTTCCATGCCTGTAATCTAAATCAAGGCTTTCCAATTGGGGGCCAAAGGGCCAGATATTGCCCCCCCAAGAGATTTTCATGGCCCCTAGACTGCTCAAGAGTTTTTTGACCTCTTTCAATGACATCTTGATTTAATTATATTCTAGCCCTCAATAACATGTTCTAGTGAATGTGACCTACTATATTGAAACAGGCCACCTCCTGTGCTCTAAATAATATAAACTATGTGCCATAGGTGATTTGCCATGGATGACTTTAAAAGATCTATTTTGGAGTGGGCATGCAATGTCAAATTGCTTTATAAATGCAGATATGGGACATGTTATCCTGAGGTCTTCTGGATAAGGGTCTTTTTATTTGGATCTCCATACATTAGGTCTACTAAAAACATCATTTAAATATTAATTACACCTAATATAATTGTTTAGCCTCCATTAAGGATTAATTATATTTTAGTTCAAGTCAAGGATCAAGTACAAGGTAATGTTTTATTATTACAGAGAAATAGGAAATGAATCATTTTTAAAAATATATATTATCAGATTAAAATGGAGTCTATTGCAGATGGCCTTTCCATAATTCAGAGCTTTCTGGATAATATTTCTGTACATGGGATTTTACATTGTATAATCAGGCGCGTTTCAGGGGCTGCTGCCGCCTGAGGCACACACCTTTATAAATAAGGCCATAAGAGGAGAAATGAAATTCAAGCCCAGATCTCTGATATGTGACTGATACAGCTGTAACTGTAGCACAATCCTCTATGTATCAGTATAAACAGGAATCCTCCATTTGATTCAAGCGAATGCAGACTGACAGTGACATTATGATTGACTTACACCATAGAGCTGTACAGAGTTTAAGGGATGAACTCCACGGATGATTTTGGAGTGATATGACGCGCTGCGCAAAAACACAGGCATCAAATCAGATGCGTCGGAAATAAGGTAGGTGAATGCATTGTCGGATGGTGTTGCAGTGTTGATTCAACACGACATGACTGTCAGATGCATCCGACAGTTGTGTCACGTCGGATCAACGCTGCAACAACATCTGACAATGCCGTTACTTACCTTATTTCTGTCGCATCCGGCGTGACGCTTGCGTTATTGCGCATCGCGTCGGATCGTGCAGAAATCGTCCGTGTAGTCCTACCCTAAAGCCAACTATGCATTAGGCACTAGAGACCCTAATATGCATCATATGTGTTTCCCTAATCCCATTGTTTTATGTTTTTATGATTGTTTTTTTTTGCAAATGTCCTCTCCCTCCCGCCTGCTTTCCAACATACATCTGCATCTCTATACTAGATGGACATTTCCGATTTATATATAGTAGTTTATCATTCTCTTATTTGCTTCCCCCAGTATATATATATATATATATATATATATATATATATATATATATATATATATATATATATATATATATATATATATATATATATATATATATATATATGGAGAGAGATAAAGAGGGAGAGGCACATAGGTTTTGAGTAGATACCATTACTCAGCATCTTTAAATTTCAATAAAAACATTGGAGCTGCCATATATATATAAAATATATAAAAATAGTAATTAACAAATGGCAAATATACATTATATATGGTCTATTGTCACGGAGCAATCTTCTTCCGTCTTCCTCCTTCTTTGTGCAGCTGCACATGTGCAGTAGAATGAAAAGCTGAACTTTAACTAAATCGGCTATTTTGTTCAACTGCGCATGCGTTTGCCCCGGGAAATTTAAAGAAAGAAGACGATGGAAGTGGATCTCTCTGTGGTGCTCACTGGAATAACCCCGGGCTGGTGCAGTTTTCTGCTGATAGGAGCACCGGCCGGGCTTTCTGGTAAATCAATACAATCGTATATATTCCCTGTTCGGGACCTAGGCTTTTCCAGATAGCAGGTTTTTCCATAATTTAGATTATCATACCTTAAGTACTAGAATATCATTTGAATATTAAATAACACCAATAGCCTGTTTTTGCCTCCAATAAGGATTCATTATATCTTAGTTTGGATCGAGTATAAGGTACTGTTTTATTATTACAGAGAAAAAGGAAATAATTTGTTTTAAAATTTGGATTATTTAGATAAAATGGAGTCTTTGGGAGATGTTCTTCCCACAATTTAGAGCTTTATGGATAATGGAACCCATACCTGTATTTTATTAGCTATGGTCACACATCCTACATAGATTGGCCTTCATGTAATTTGGAACTTTCTGGATAGCGGGTTCCTGGCTAATGGATCCCATACCTGTATCTTAATTCATATTAGGTAAAAAACTTGAAATATCTGCTTGACTTGACTGACTTTGCCATGTGAGGCCCCTCCATTCCAGCATAAATCAGTCCAAGAAGTGATCACATGGCAGAAGTCGACGGCCAAAACACACATTTTTAGCTTGTAATTGCATTAATCAGGCCTGGCTAGGATGCACATATTCCGGGGATGTTGGATGCTGCACTTTTTGGCTGTGGTGCTTCGGAGCCTGTGTTCAGTACCACTGAAGCAGATGGGTGCAGTGACTGAATCACTTTCTGTAGGAGAAGTAAGCAGCGAGAAGCCGTATTGTTTATATGAGGGCTGCAGTGTGTAACGTGGTTTTATGCAAACCAAATGTCAGCTTCAATTGTATATTCCGCGATGGCTGAGCACATCTGAATTGCAGTGAACTCAAATGGTGATCAGACCATTGACAGTGATTCAGCAGCACTTTCTCCGCCTGCAGTCAATGGAAGTGCTAATTTCTGCTGACCTCTCCATCTAAATGCATCTTTCCTTTATCAGCAGGAGCCGTAGTGTCACCGTCCGCAGACTTTGCCACGGCGCAAGTTGCTTGTGCATGATCCCATTTTCCTGTTGCATCAACTCTTTTCTGTTTAATTGTCCTGAGAGGCAAGCAAGGAAACAAGTGCATTCGCGGACGGCTTCGCTCAGCACGAACCCTCATTTGTCACGCGGAGCTAGTTAAAAACTTAAATTAGTTAAATATGGAAATGACACTTGCGAGCACTTTAAAAGAATCCTGGTAAAATCTCCCCAGAGAGCGGCGTTTATACCTGCTGCTTTGAGAACTCCCACGCTTTGTGTTTTTATTTTTTCGCTGGCGCCCAGGGAAAATATTCTACTGATGGGAAGTCCATCTTCTACATTGCATTTCTCAATTAAACATTTCTAGGACCTCTGTGTGCCCCGAGGATAAATAGGAATATTAGGAATATGGCAGGCAGGGATAACCATAATTCTCCTAATTGCTGGACACCGTGGCCTAGTACTTACGGGGTTAATAATCTGTTCCGCCATTAAATCACATCATTGGTAGATTAGGGAGCTATTAAAAAAAAGAAGCACTGTAAAACGAGGTTATTTGCAAAATGTAATGGAAAGGAATATGAGAACTCAGTAGTCAATTTTTAAAGCAATAAAAAGTCAGTTTCTGTGTACACGAGTAGGCTGATGGCACCGAGGGACTGATTCATAATTTGATGACTAACATTACTTTTTAGCGAGCAAATCACCATGCAAATTTCAGCTGTGCTCATGAGCAAAACAGGGTGTTTGCCTAAGGCTGAATTATTTCTTTTCCAATCCAGCACTGTGCCGCTTACCTTGGGCCTTACTCTGTGGGTTATTTTTTTTTTTTTTATCATATTATTTTTTTTGGGAAGCAATCAAAATATGTAGAAAAGCCATATGCTAGCTGGATTGATTGTGGTACATTCAGTTTTATGGTTTCCTTTCACTCAATCATTTCAATTTAACCTTCAATGAAATCTTCCCCACTTGATATCGGATAGTCAATCGTGATGACTTCAATCTCCGAGAGGTCAAGTCAGTCAAAGCCATCAATCCTGCGCCGATCGATGGGAATGCATAAATCAGCCTACAGGCGCACCTGGCTTTAACACCGCACTTGCTATATTTGTTGTTCCGGGAGGGGGGTATAGTTGGTGCATCTGAGATTAGTTTTCTTGTAACCTATCTGTAATACATATTGCTTCTTACTAATAGGAATTTGACTTCAATTTATTTTAAGCTTTCCATTGGCAATGTACAGAATTGGCAAAAACTGTATTTTCTTTTGTTATTGTTTATTTGCAGGACGAGCTGTTGGTTGTTACATTTCTGTATATTAAAACACGTTTACACCAATAAGAAACTCATCAGCTTTGTACATGGACAAAAAAAAAAAATATGTCTGATTTCCCAAATGCATGCTACTATACAAATACTATTCATTATTAAGGTGGAAGATACACCACTATTGGTTCTGAAGTTTTATTCACTTCTCCTACCTTAGACGTAATCATTTTGTAAGTCTGATTGTACAGATAAGCAGGATTTGGAGGTGAACATCACCTTCACCCTTAGCTTCCTTTCTTGATCGGTTTGAATCCAGAGGGCACAGAAGTTCAGCGGAGAGATTGCACAATAAGCCCTATCCAGCATCTAAATGCCCCATTCCTTTCCCCTTTTATCCCATGTTCAGTGCTAGTTTGAAGACAGATTTCCATTTAATGTAAGGAATAATTCCAGTCTCTGCAGGAGGTGACTAGAAATAGTTCTGCTTGAATATAGAAGATAGACCTGCTGTTCAGCACACTAAACATAAAACTGTATTGCTAAATCTCTAGATTCATTCTGAGCCAACAATTCCTAATAAATAGCTTAACCTGGCAAATGTGCCATATAGGACTGATGCATTGTAGGGCTCATTTACTAAGAAGGTGCAAGGACCAATATTCAGTTGCAATCTTGCAATTTACCCACAATTCTTCCAAGAAATCCAGCATAATTGTGGACACAACCACAGTAGGAAATTAAACCCATATATACATTATATAAATGAAATAATTAAAAATATCTGCAAATGGCGAAAATGCGTAATTTCCCCACAAATCCATACCTGGTGAAAAATTGTGCTCAGCGCTATTCCTGGTTCTAGACAGGTTTTAAAAATATATTTAGCACAAGTCACCCCTTTCAATTTAATTGATGCACATGTTTTAAATATTGATTAAATATTTTATGGCATTTTAATATTATGTTCTTTGACCATTGCACATGTAAGAATAACTGTGTTTGCTTAAAACACCAGTTTATAGAAATATTATCCAGTATATCTTTGAGCTTGCTATTGAAATTCCAAGTAGCATCGTGGGTAACAGATTAATGGTTTACAATACAATGATTTAGTTCTTGAGTAGAGATAAAGAAGGTTTAACCATCAGCCATGGCTTTTAACACACGTAGGAGGAAGCCTAAAGATATTAAATAGGACTGATGCGGCCATAACTCTATTTGCCAATAGTTACTTGTTATAAAATAAATATAAATAGTCTTCCATCTGTATATTGTAAAGGTAAATATCATTTTTTCCAATAAAAGGTTATATTTTATGAAGAAATAAAATGTATTCATATAAATCATACGGTTAGACTGTTAGGATATGGCAACAGTGGGGTACAATTATAAATTTTGTGCAGGGTGGTGGTTCGCAAAGTGAATACATTTGCCCTGTGCAATTTATAAAGCTGAATAAGAGGGTGCAAACATTTTTTCACAATGTGAATGTCTATAGGAGCTTTCTAAATATGGCACAATAAGCAAATTGTGAATATTTATGCGCACACTCAGACTCAATTACGCCACAACCTTGGTGGCGGATAAAATATTCGCAAAACAGTTTTGCAAACTGCGAATTTAAGTTACTGTCAACGCTATTTTCACGCACAACAACCTCGCACATTGGGTGTGCTCACGCAAACTCCCGTCTCATTTGCGCACCATTTGCGAAAATCTATTCACACTGCAATTCGCAAAAACCGGAAAGACGGGCAGAGCAGTGCAATATATTAGCGTTCAGGAAAAAACATGTGCAATACAACCACTTGCGAAAAATATGCGCTGCGCAAACTTTATAAATGACCCCCAGTGACTTTTATAACCAGGCCTTTGCTTAGGATTTTTAGACAATGTTAGCATCTCAACATTCTATCCCATTTATAAAAAGTTATTAGTCTTTAATAAATATAGATAAGAAGCCAAGATGATACTGTTGTCTAAAACCCCAGGAGCCTTGAACTGCCTTCAAGGCTCTTGCTCTATTGCTCTTTTTACAATATCCTTTCCTTGGTTAAAAAAGACTAGATGCTGAGTGACAACCTGTAAACCTAATTGGAATGATCGGTCTGCAAGTCACTAAGATGCCTTGACATGCTCCAGCACCTATGACTCCACTAGTTTCTGTTCTGATCTACTGAAAATAAATGGAAGATGAACCAAAACTTTTAACTATACCAATGGTTAGAGGAATTTTTCTACTCGTTATAATGGCTGTTGCTTGAAAATGGTCAAAACATTGCATTCCTCCACCAACCATAAACACTATAGCATGTATTTACCAACAATGGAATTCATATTTTTTCCATGAATCTCTGAAAATTCATGGTGTTCCTATTTTTTTTTTTTAAAAAAAGCTCAACATTTTTGAGATTTATTAGGGTAAAAACCACAGAACCTCTTATATAACAGTTCACCGGGTAATAGTTGTGGAGGTCCTATAAATGTCAATGGGAGCTATTGGACCTGTTTTTTTTCCGCTAGGAATGGTCCAAAAAACTAAAATTTTTAGACGTTTTAGAGGTATTCGTATTTTTTAGAGTTTTTTTTTATTATTCATGCTTTTTAAATTAGGATTTTTTTATATATATATTATGACATTTGTGGTTTTAGAGAAAGTGATTTTAGTTGAGGTTTCAATAAAACCACTAAAATTCAACCCTTAATAAAAAGGGCTCAACATTTCATTATTAACATCCCTGTCTGGGGTATCCGTTATTCATTGAAAAACATGGATTTTAGACAACAGGCAAGTTAAGGCAAGCCTAGCTGGAAATAAAACCAGTGACCGTTCCTTCGAGACATTTCTTTTGATACATTTATGTTTTATATGTTCCATTTCTTAATTTCCACCTTTTCTATTTAAGGGCGAAAGAGGTGTTTCGTTAACACGTGGAAAATTGTAAATTGCAAGGTGTTATTTCCCTAGGGAATACCTAACCCTAAATCACAAAGATCTATTGCTTGGTGAGCTCTCCATTTTTCGTAGTTTTTCATCGGAGGTGGATGAGAACATGATTTGTGTTATTATTTCTGTAAATGTCAACAACTAATCCCCAAGAATTAATCTTTAGAGCTCAGAAACCATTCTAAATAATCTGTCAGAAAGAGAAAAAAAACATAAAAAGAGAAAAAAATAAATAAATAAAACATTATCGCTCACCTATTGCCATGTTGCAAATCTGTATCTTAGCAACTGATAAGCTCTTTAAAACATCTAAACGTAAATATGCAAGTGAAGTTAAGCGAGCATGGGTTCATTTGCAAAGCCATTCATACATTATACTAATGTGTTCTGGACACAAAGCTAAAGTCATAATAGAAATGTTAAGCAGACATAACCTGATTTTTATATTACATTTAATTACCGCTTGGTAATTAATGCATGCAGAACACTGATTAGGCAACATAAAGAGGATTTTCTTTGTTAATTATACATCTAGTATTTTCATCAGGGAAAGGTAAAAAAAAAGTGTACGGTGCTTCATTAGCTGGCATAGTTTTGGTCAAAACATGGGTAGAGAGAAGGAAAGTGATTAGGTGCATGTACCCTTCTGGTTAAATCCTGATGATCAATTTCATTACTGTAGCAACAAGTCTCCTTTATTCCAAAAGTTTCGATTTAAAATACATTTAAAATCCCTCTAAACAAAAAAAGATAAAACTGTAACAATGATAGAAGTGAATTTATTTATTGTTAGAAATCAACATTTCACTTAATAACGCTTACTCAGTTGAGTCCAAATAATCACTTTGATTTTTATACATCATATTACAGATGTGCAAAAGGTCTAGGAGATATAGTAAATAAAGTATAAAGGATATGATGAGACTGATTTATTAAAATTTTCAGATCAGGCCTTTTGACCTCAAATCTGAAAAAGTTGCGTGAAAAACCCTCTAAAACCATGAAAATGAGGCCTCCACAAGTCACCAAGGAGTCCCATGACCATGTCCTTTTATACAGGTCATGGAACTCCAAGGTAATTTTTAATATCCCCATATTTTTCAATAGGGTCACTTATTTATAATAATGCAGACGTTTTAGTGAGTCATGTGACAGAAATTACATTGCTAAACTCCGATAACTGATGACGTTGCTAAGCACCATTTATAAGGATATAATTTACAGGATATTCATGGCTCTTGTGTATTAAAAAGTGGATAATATACCCCATACTGTAATTTATAAAGATATTATGGGACAGATTTATCAAGGGTCGAATTTCGAAGTGTAAAATACTTTGAAATTCGACCATCAAATTAAAATACTTCAAATTTGAATATCAAAGTCGAAGTATTTTTCACCGAATTTGGCCATCGAATGATCAAAGTAAAATCGTTTGATCATACAATTAAATCGTTCGAATCTAACGATTTGAACGATTTTTGCGTACGATCGAATGATTTTACTTCGATGTGTGAAGACTTAGAAAAATGGTCTAGAAGGTCCCCCTAGGCTAACATAGCACTTCGGCAGGTTTAATTTGGCTTAGTATTGAAGTCGAAGTTTTTTTTAAAGAGACAGTACTTCGATTATCGAATGGTTGCATATTCAAAGTCGTAGTATCCTATTCGATGGTCGAAGTATCCAAAAAATTACTTTGAATTTCGAATTTTTTTACTTTGAAAATTCCCTCGAATTCACTTCGACCCTTGATAAATCTGCCCCTATAAGTTACATGACCATACAGAATCACAAAGCCACAGGGTATGATTTTCCAGCGATTTCTTTTAGAATTACTTAGGGCTGCACTGTTTATACACACTGATATACAATTTGGTTCCCATAGAGAATGACCAAATTATAGATAATGTAACGAATACATTTCAAAACCACAACAAAGTATCTGCTTAGCAAACAGTAAGGCCTTTCTTTCTACCATGCAAATTATGTATGGTCATATTATGTCTACACCATCAAGCACTCTTGGATGAAACCACCTAAACAGAAGTTTCTCTACTAACTTTAAACTAATGGAGAAAACAGACCCTTAAATTTGAAACACTAAAGAGTATTTCCAAAAGGCATTATTATACTTGAGTAGGACCTGTTAAAGACTCTACTCGGGATACGTTTTTGACTAGAAAATATGTCTTTTGCTGCAGTCAGCATCCAGACTGGAATTGAACTTAGAACCTTAGCTATGCAAAGTTCATGTCCTAACCACTGAGCCACACTTTTGCTGGAATTTTTTGTACCTATGCATGGAGAATTGCAAGACCTTGCATGCATCTGCATTTCTTAATATTGGCAACAATTGCCTTTAGTTGTGCAGGAGCTTTAACACTTCAGTGCTATATGTATGTCTTTAATATGCCAATAGGCCATATCATGTTCTATTCAAATACACTTCAAGCACAAGCACCAATGCAATGAAAACTGACACTATATCAACAAAACAGAATAAACATTACTAATTGAGATATTTCCGGCATAACAATTTCATTTTAGATTGTTGGCAGTGAAAAGATAGAAGAAACGCAAGCAATTTGGTTTGCAAATTAATAAATTGGGCCTACTATCACAGACAATTAATGCCAAGAAATGGTCCATTGGTTCTAAAGCTCTTTATTTTGCTCATTGTGCCATTTAGTTTTCCTCACCAGCGCTTTGCACGCTCTTTCTAGATTTATAAGCCAGCGTGTGTTTGTCATTGTGGGTGACCTTCTTACTGTTATGATTTGGGCTTTCCCCAGCACAGCATGGATGCAAGTTTAATTTCTATCAAAGCAGCTTCCAGTTGAGAAAAAATAATTTCCTTATTTTAAGGAAGAGGTTTTTATTACAGATATTTTAATATTTAATAAAAGGCATAAAGAAACTGCAGCAGTGAATAAAGTCACGGGGAGTGATTTGGAACTGTTAAAAATCTGCACTGACCAAGAAAAGCAATGGTGTAAAAGAGATCTATAATATTCCATTTTTCTCCCGTTATCAGCAAAATGAGCAAATAAGGAGCAATGACTGTGCTTAAATGATATTAAAAAGGGAAGGTAGTTCAAGGGTTATTCCATATAGCTTATTAGTTGCAGTTAATATTGTCCTGTCCACTTTCTTTGTACTGGGCACCAACAGAACAATGCCAAATTTCACTTGTGCTGATGATAAGACAATAAATGAAGCATCTCTGGCTTCTCATTGGATTCATTTTCCCTAGGGCTGTTACAGAAGAGCGCCAGATTTTGATTTATGCTTTTAAATGACACAGCTTACAGAAATAGCAAAACCATTTGTTAAACAACTTGCCTTGTCAACATACAGGCAGCAACCCTGTTAATTACATTATAATTACAGGTACTTTTTGAAAAATTTTAATAAATCTTCCGCTTCTTACATTTTCTTTATTGTTTATATAGATTTTCTGTGAATTTCTGAACCTAACCAACTGAACTAACATACTCTTGCTGTCACTCACTGACAGATTTCCCCTACTCTAATTGGCTGTTTACAGCAACTTGCAACAACCTTCTGACATGGCAGCATGGCTGACCTGTTTGCAGCAGGATGAAGGAATCACACCAGGCTGAGGAATCACACCATAAGCATTAGTAAGAATGAAATAAAGTGAAAGAGAATGAATAAGCAGACACTACAGTTCCATGTTTAAATCAATAACAATTCCTATTTACGTGTGGTTTTCCCCAGCATCATTTTCAAGTGGCTTTGGAGTTCTCTTTTTAATTAATCTGAATTCAATTCAATTTTAATACAGTTTACGTCAGCCATTTTCAACAGGTAGGTTGATTTTCCTATTAATAGGTTATTTCTCTATTAATCCTATTAACAGCTGGTAGTTTTCCTATTACTCGCTGTAAATAGTTGTAGACATTGTGCATCTCCATTTAGCATGGAAAACTAGGATGGAAAACTTTCCAATTTTTTTTTTGCAGTTAAGGAAAATGCACACTTGATACTAGTTGCTGATTAGCTTTTTATTTTTATATGCACCTGTATGTCTTGGTTCTGTTCTATGGATAGCTGAAAATAATGAAACACGGAATATATATATATATATATATATATATATATATATATATATATATATATATATCTATCTATATTGCGCAAAATCTACATTAATATGTTGTCAGTCCTGTTCCTAAATTATCACTGCTGCCCGTTGCTTATCTCACATATTCAGGTCAGTTCACAAATCTTAAGCTTGTAGATGGCCTGATGGGCAGTGTTTTAAGTTACAGGGAAATGCAGTTGTGTAATAACCTGCCTATTTGAACATTGACTGCCCATCTGTGAAAGCCTTCAATCCCTTGAAAGCATCTCTCCTGCTTGCCTATAAAGTTAACCATGACTTGTCTGCTTAGATATGTATTTTCCTCTGTGTCAACAATCAACCAATACATCACCAATACAATAAGGGCTGCAATATACTGTATAGTCCTCATATTATTAGCAGAGTAGCATCAAGTGTACCTAAATCACAAAGGATAAAGGTCATGCAACCATTACATTTTCTTCTTGTAATATTTTACTCCACCAGTAATCACTGCAATGCTTGAACATGCAGGTTTAAGGTTAACACTGAGGATAAATGTCTAGCTCAGTTTTGAGAAAGCTTTAAAGGAATTGTTTACTATAAATAACTGGGTAAATAGCCTGTAAAAAATAAAAAAAAATATGTATATTTAGTTAGCCAAAAATGTAATGTATAAAGACTGGAGTGACTGGATGTCTAACATAATAGCCAGAACACTATTTCCTGCTTTTCAGCTCTCTTGGTTTCCACTGATTGGTTACCAGGCAGTAACCAATCAGTGACTTGAGGGGGTCACATGGGTCATAACTATTTGCTTCTGAATGTGAGCTGCATGCGGAGGATTAATTGCAAACTCACTGAACATTTATGTCCCATGTGGCCCCCTTAAAGGGATCCTGTCATCGGAAAACATGTTTTTTTCAAAATGCATCAGTTAATAATGCTACTCCAGCAGAATTCTGCACTGAAATCCATTTCTCAAAAGAGCAAACAGATTTTTTTATATTCAATTTTGAAATCTGACATGGGGCTAGACATTTTGTAAATTTCCCAGCTGCCCCTGATTATGTGACTTGTGCCTGCACTTTAGGAGAGAAATGCTTTCTGGCAGGCTGCTCTTTTTCCTTCTCAATGTAACTGAAGGAGTCTCAGTGGGACATGGGTTTTTACTATTGAGTGTTGTTCTTAGATCTGCCAGGCAGCTGTTATCTTGTGTAAGGGAGCGGTTACCTTCCCATTCTTTTGTTTGGCTGCTGGGGGGGGAGGAAAGGGAGGGGGGTGATATCACTCCAACTTGCAGTACAGCAGTAAAGAGTGATTGAAGTTTATCAGAGCATAAGTCACATGACTTGGGGAAGCTGGGAAATTGACAATATGTCTAGCCCCAGGTCAGATTTCAAAATTGAATATATAAAAAATCTGTTTGCTCTTTTTAAAAATGGATTTCAGTGCAGAATTCTGCTGGAGCAGCACTATTAACTGATTCATTTTGAAAATGTTTTTTTATCCCATGACAATATCCCTTTAAAGTAGCTGTCTAACTCAGAGTTAGAGAGCTGAAAAGCAGGAAGTAGTGTTCTGTTCTGTTAGACATCCAGTCACTCCAGTCTTTATACATTACATTTTTGGCTAACTAACTACTGTATATTAGAAACATTTTTTATTTTTACACTGAACTGTTCCTTCAACAGATGGGTAGGCATCTACCAGATGAGTAGGTCAATAGGGTCCAAGTCTTTTAAGAGGCACTTAAAAAAATTCCTGTCTATGAAAACACGTGATGACACTATTTATAATTACTTAGCCACTGTTAAACAACAAATCCATATTCTCTGACAAGAAAATGTCAGTTTGGGTACAGTTCTGGTAGAATGAAACAAAGGGGGGAGATGTTAAAAACAATTATCCTTGGCATCTTGTGATGAACTGTGTCATCACTTCTTAACAGTTTTGGCTAATTGTAAACTTTGAACATAGGCTCCAAATAGTGTGAAGCCTGAACTTGTCTATTGTCTCTTTCTCTCTCTCTCTCTCTCTCTCTCTCTCTCTCTCTCTCTTTTCTATGGAGATAGAGAGAATGAGCATGCGTGCAAGAGAGAGGGGGCAATGCAACCTTTTAAATGCAAATGTGTCCTTTTATGTTATTCTAATCAACAAATATGAACATAATGAGGACATTTGGGTGTTATGTTTAAATTAAAACAGAAACTTTGAACCCACTGTTAACACACCATTTAAATATCAAAGACATGCACAGTTTCTCGCTTAAAAACATTTATTGGTGCATATATACCACAAAAAATGACATATCAATGTTCAAATCACACACACCACAAAGCAGTGTCTCCCCCCCAGTCTGCCTACCTGTTGTTAGCCACCTCCTCTGATGAAGCGCCCAATAGCGCGAAACGCGTCAGGAGGGTGTGGCTAACAACAGGTAGGCAGACTGGGGGGGAGACACTGCTTTGTGGTGTGTGTGATTTGAACATTGATATGTCATTTTTTGTGGTATATATGCACCAATAAATGTTTTTAAGCGAGAAACTGTGCATGTCTTTGATATTTACTGTGGTTTAACTGGACCTGTGCACAGTACTCGCTGTATAGACAGCAGCTACCCCATAATTGATTTTTGTTTTAACACACCATTTAACCTACGACAAATTACAGTTTTTGAAGGACAAAAAGGTTAGATGTCACCATATTAAAATGATGTGCTTAGCTGCCCTGAAATTAACATCAAGTTACCTGCCAGTGAGGGAGTTAGCACCAGTCTAATATATTAATTTTTTTCATGGAAATATGCACACTATAATAAAGGCACAGCTATTAACAACTGCTAATATTTACTTTTATATCATAAAGTATGGACATTGTGACCCATGAATTCAGGTTCAACAGCCAAAAAGTAACAGGTCTGGCACATCCTCTTGCGCTTAGATCTGGGGTCCCTAACCTTTTGTTACTGTGACTGTGAGCCTTTCGCAAATATAAAAAGAGTTGGGGAGCAACACAAGCATGAAAAAGTTACTGGGGATGAAAAATAAGGGCTTTGATTAGCTATTTGGTAGTCAACTCTCAGCCTGAAGAAGGCTCTGTTTGCCAGTATACCTGGTTTTTATGCAACCAAAACTTGCCTCCAAGCCTGCACAACCATGCAGGCTAGCACACCATTTTAATTTTTTAGAATGCTTTTTCATACATTTGTTCTACAGCTCTAGACACTGTCTCTGTTTGTTTAGGTTAGCAGCTGCCATATTAGCTTGGTGTGACATCACTTCCTGCCTGAGACTCTCCCTGCTTGCTCATAGCTCAGATTACACCAGGGAGGAGGGAGGGGGAGAGGAGCAAACTGAGCATGCTCAAGCCCAAGCCCTGGATGTTTAAGCTGAAGGAAGGAAGGATGATACAGAAGCCCATGTGTAAACAAAAGAAGGAAATAAATGCTGTGTTTCTTTTGACAGAGGACTCTGAGCAGCATTAATTTGATGGTTTAGTAGTGTATTTATATAGACCTTTCTGATAAAGCTTACTTTTAACCTTTCCTTCTTATGTAAAGTAGCCTGACATGAGGAACATATAAAATGCTAGTGTTTATTAGTCATACGGGTTGCATGGGTCTGGTCATTTGGTTGACTGCTGAAGGGCCAATTTGAGTCGACTAGCTAGAGATGCCTGTGTGTGTGGCCAGCTTCACTAGAAATTATTTTATATTAAATAATCTAATATTGATTTCACATAACAAGGCCAGGTTTTTATTCGATTGGACCATATGGGTAATTAGCTGTGAATGGAAGCTTTATATGTTTAAGTCTGAAGTACATGCAATTTTACATTGGAGGAGATATGTCTGCTTCCAGTGGGATTAGGAGTTAAGTGTTTATCTCATGGATAATGCATTACCCTTGACTCCCTTTCTGTTGGTTTTGTATGAACACTGACAGTGACAGCTGTTATAGGTGCACAGAGAGGGATTGCAGATCCTTACCTTCAAGTAAAAGATGTTACTTGCACTGATCCCCCTTAAACTAAATACATGCTTTGCTCCTTATTAAATATTCATTGCTGACGTATAGTTAATCCATTGCAACCTTTCCATGAAATTAGATGAAAACTAACTTTTATGTCAGTGTACTATCATATATTGTCCATCAAAGGTCTATTCAAGATGCTACTTTAAAAACTATTAATAGCAGCCTAGGTGATTTCCCATTAAGATAAAAACATACACTGGCATTAAGATATCGATATGTCATGACTGGATAACTGTTGTATAAATAACAATATACCTCTATCTAAAGTCAGTATATAAGACTGAGGAATATGTGTGTAATAATAATACTAAAGTAAATCTATTTTTCTATATATCAAAGACATCACTGGGGTTTGTGTAGGTGGAGGTAGGTATTTAGAGTTAAATAACCAAATATAATCAATTTACACATACAGTACATACATTCATTGCCTACAAGCAATTTCAGTGTTTTAAATTAAATAAAATTCACGTCACACCAAATGACAGGAGTGCATTCAAATACCACATGGTCCCCAAGCTCCCCCCTCCTAAATTATGTCATGCATTGGCTTTTTCAGATAAAGTATATGGTTATTTAACTCTATTCAGGACTTGGCTGTCATCCACACACATGACGGATGTCTTTTTTTTTTACTATTGATAATCTTTAATGTACTCAATATTTGCCAATATTAGATCCAGATATTTTTTTAGATATTTACTTGTGTTTTGCCTTGTAAGCCATTAGTCTGAAGCTTATTATACTTTGGGTGGCAGTTCTGAAAACAACAATAATGTCATATCCTGCTCTCGGTCTTCATGAGAAGTCATTGCCCAATAGAAAAGTGTGGTGTGCCCCCTTTCCCTTCATGAATAATTTGATTGCTCAACCCATAGGCCAATAGACTAGAGCCATCCTCTGTTGAGGACTCCTTGCACAAGAATCTGTATGCAGTCTGCCAAAAAACATTATTAGGTTGACTGTGAAGACTGACATAGGGGCATATTTACTAAAAGGCGAAGTGACTAACGTTAGCGAAAATTTGCCAGCGTGACGTCATTTCGGTACTTCATCGATTTACTAACGGGCATAAGTTCTCTAGCGAAGGACATAGACTCTAGCGCTACTTCGCACTCTTACACCAGGTGAAGTTTCTCTCTGGCGAAAGAACGTTACTTCGCAAATTCACTAAGATGCGCATTTTACTGAACGTTATCTGTTCCACCAGACTTGCCTTCATCAGCTCAGACCAGGCAAAGTGCAATGGAATGTATAGGGCTTCTTCAATTTTTAGAAGTCCCAAAAAACGCTGGCGTCTTAGTTTTTTCAGGGTGATAGACTGCAAAAGTCCATAAATTTTTTTTGGGTACCCGGGCTCCCCCATACATTTCCTACCATATGGGACATAAACTATACACTGGGCACATGTATAACTCCTCTTTTATTTTATTAAGGTTTCCCTGGACTTATGTAGTGTATTTGCTGCAACATATACATCCATTCAACTTTAACTTCCCGCCATATGCAAATTAGAAAATGCTAGCACAACTTCGCTTTGCTTGGCGCAGTAACGATAGCGCAACTTTGCCAGAGTTTGGCACCCTGGATGCAACTATGGATTTTAGTGAATTTGCATTGTCCTGGCGAAGTGTTGCGATGTGAGCGAAGCCGTCGCTGGCGAATTTACGGAGGTTAGTAAATTTGCCCCATAGAATCTATCTAAGCTAAGTTAAACACATATGAAAAAATATTTTAAATTTTACAGCACATTGCTGATCCAATACAGATTCAACCTAACCCCAAGATAGTGTGCTTGCAATACATTTCTATTTCTTCTGAATTATCCAGTATATAAATATAAGTATTTTAAGCAAACTATATGAACATAGATGATCCTTCGATCCTCCTCTGAAATCAGCAGACAGGAAAAGACACTCCCTGAAAACAATAAACACATACTTTGCCTTTCCTTTATGTTTATGCTGTTTCTTGATGGAGCTGCAGGTAAATGTGCAGCTGCTCTTGGCTAACAGGCTGCATAGTACGAAGACTGAACATATAATCCCCCTGAGTGATGAAAAACCTATTTCTATTTTTGCAGCCTCACTGCTCTCTGCACTGAAAAGGCTGGTGTCTTGTCTCCCATTTGTTGTACTTTATTACTCTTCTAGTCAACCACACACAGTAAGTGTAAAGAAATTATATATTAGAATGCAATTTGTCTCTCATTTGTTCCTTATTTATTTCTGAATTTACAGAAATATGAGATTGGCAAAACAAGGCTGCTGGCACGCTGCTGTTTTGATGGTTGTCGAAAGAGTGGCTTGATATACAGAAGCATTCTATTCAGTGAGTGGAGAGAGTATTTATAGCCTAATAGCCAAAGTACTTTCACATATATTCATGCTCCTACCTTATTTGCAGGAATATAAGATGCTTAGTCATACGTTGAATTATTTTTATTAGTGCCTGTGAATTATGTTGAACATAAATTAATGTGGTCCAAAGAGCAAGTTACATTTTAAAGCCGTAAACCTTTTTTTGGCTCCATGGCAAAGCTTTTATCAGCAGAAGTATATCATGTTGCAATGACAGTGATTTCTACAGAGGGATACAGTAGAGTTTATTAGTATGCCATGCATATATTTTATGTCACATACTGTGAAAGTGGCTTAGTAGTTCTAAATATCTGCCCAAGATTCAGGCCATAACTTTCATTTTAAATGAGTGATGACCCATGCTCCAGCTCTGTGATCTCATGGCTCTCTTTTGTATTTCATTCAGGATGTCCTTACACCATACACACCATGCACAAAGAGAGGAATATATACTTCCACCAACCCAAAGCTTCCTAAAGTGCAACCACTCAAAAGGCAGCACAGAATAAACTATAAACTATATGCTATAAAATACAAGCCGTGATAAATCAGCCACTTTTTCTTTTTTAAGAATAGAAGAGAGTTTATAAGGAATTAATGGATTAAAGCAAAAAGTTGTCTTTTTTCGAACAAGGGCTGTATTGCCAGTGAGATTAGGAAGGCCACATACTTTTTAATGTTTAAAGGGGTTGTTCACCTTTAAATTAATGATGATGTAGAGAGTGATATTCATTTTTTCTTATTTTTGTTTTTTTGAGTTATTTAGCAACTCTTCAGTTTGCTGGTTGCTAAGTCCAAATTACCCTAGCAACCAGCCATTGATTTGAATAAGAGACTGGATAATGAATAGGAGATGGACTAAATAGAAATGCGTAATAAAAAGTAGCAATAACAATGCATTTGTGGCCTTACACTGACCCCCATTTGAAAACTGGAAAGAGTCAGAAGAAGAAAGCAAATATTTAAAAAACTGTTAAAAAAACAGTTGCTTAGAATTGGCCATTGTATAACATAATAAAAGTTAACTTAACAGTGAAACACCCCTTGAATGTTTTTTTATATGGGTGTCACTCATCATACTAAATCCATGTCAACTTCCTTACTTGCCATCACCAAAAAACTGTACTTACAACTCCCTAAATGTGCTTTAAAAGAGCAAAGCCATTTTCTTAAGAAGGAAACACTTGAATAACCCTACTTTGTACTGTAACTTGGTATGTAGCTGGTTCACTGATTTTAGCTTTTAGGGCTTTATGGTGAGGGGGCTGTGCCATTTTTCATATGGATGCAAATCTTTGCTTCTGCTTCAGTTGTTGTCATGATTATAAGTAATGTATTATATACACACAGTTCTTCCTTCAAGTGACCTTTGCACATCTCATGCAAAATTCAGAGATGGCAAAGTGATAAAGATGACCGCTGATATTTAAACTTGTAATGATGAAGCACACATATTTAATGATTTTGTGTAGTACGCACGTATGGGGGGCCATCAGAATTTAATTTGAAGATATGAAGAACATTGCTGACCTTCTCATGTTAAATGGTATTTTAGAATAATCTGCATCCACACACAGGGTGTGTATATATATATATATATATATATATATATATATATATATATATATATATATATATATATATATTTATTTATTTAATAATGGTACCATAAACTAAGACATCCAAAAAAAAAAAAAAAAAAAATCTACAGATATGCCAAGACCATTTTCAACTTCCATAGCTCACTGCCTGTCATGAAGATCAACAGTTGGAGGATCCTGTAATCCTTCAAATCTACAGGGATCCAAATGACTAGATTCATAACGGCTGTCTACTGTTGTCTAGTCCAGTGTTAAAGAGAAAATGCTGCGGGGAAAACATGTTTGTTTTTCTTTCAAATGCATCAGTTAATAGTGATGCTCCAGCAGAATTCTACACTGAATCCATTTTTTAATAGAGCTAACAGATTTTTTTAATATTTCATTTTAAAATCTAACATTGCGTTAGACATGATGTCCATTTCACAGGTGCCCCCAACTATGTGACTCGTGCTCTGATAAACTTTAGTTACTCTTTAATGCTTCACTGCAAGTTGGAGTGATATCACACTTCCCTTCCCTTTCACACCACCCAGCAGTCCATTAGCAGCTATCAACAGAACCATAAAAGGGCAGCTAACGTGATAGCAGCTCCCTGACACGGCTGCTGATGCATTCATCTGCATTGCTATTTCCTGCTTGGGTGCTATTTTCATGTCTACCATTAGGTGGAGCATGTCTTAGGTCATATTGAAGAACAATGAGAAGGGGAGAAACAATAGGAGACAATTATTAAGCTCGAATTTTGAATTCATTTTTTCAAAATTCCCATAAACTCCAATGAACTCGAAATCTATTAACATCTATTTTATTAAAAATTGAATTTGATTTTCCAATGAACTCGAAATCTATTAACATCTATTTTATTAAAAATTGAATTTGATTTGAATTTAAAAAACTCATGATAAATCTCGAAAATTGAATTTGAATTTTTATAAAAACACTAATCAAATTAGAATAACAACAGGAAAGTAAAATCAAGAAAATTTGCATTCAAGTAGATATCTGAAAATGCACCATGACAGTATCAGCAGAGAAGTCTATATGACAACAAGGTGAATCATTGTTACAGATTTTTTTTTAATTGTTAAAAATCTAGCACACAGTCAGTGAACTGAGGCGTTATTAACAAAGCAATTTACAAATCATAATGGATCACTTATCCTACAAAAGAATTATTTTACCTATTCATCTTTACCTCTGATGGAAAACTGAAAAGTGTCTATTTAACTCTCTTTAAATGTATAATTCTTCCAGTACTTGTTGTTATGCTGTAATTTACATTACTACTATTAAACTGATTTGATTGCTTTAATATTCTTTCCTTTTCAAACTTCAGCGCTAGAATTATGCAACTACATGACATTTTAGTAGATCACAATGTGACTCAGTATGAAGGTGAGCGGGGGATAAATTGCACCATTAATTGAAGGCAAAGTGTACAACATTTGTATTGCTTTTAATAAATTGTGCAATATACCCCAATTCCCCTGCCAAAAAAGTGATATTTATCTATTACTCCCTGTAGCTGTTGGGCAGTACCAGGGTCAGACTGGGCCGGTGGAAAAAAACTTGGTGGGCCCCACCGACCTAGACCTGATCCCTGTGCAAAGCCTACTGTGGCTTCCTAACTTTCTCCTTGGTCCCCCCCCCCTGGAGCCTGCTAGAAGAAGGAGGTAGCCGTGTGACTGGCGGATGGAGGTTGTGGCTTGGGTGGGGTGTCCACTGCTGCCTCGAGCCCCCCTGGGCCTCCCGTCCCAGCCAAATCCCCCCTCCAGCAGCCTCACGCCTACCGATGCTGGGCAGTAACACATATACAAACAATTGCCCAAATATCAACATTCTGAGCACTCCTTTCCTGATCTGAAGTTTTTAAATTCTTCATATTTTAGGATGGAGTCCCACGGCCATAGAAACAGTGTTGCATCTCTTAACTGTAAAGGACTGGTAGGGGTCACTAAGGAGGAATAGGTAGGGAGGGTGACAGGAACAGGATGGAGCAGGTGAAAAATCTGTATCTGAATGTAGACAGGAGTTAAACAGACCAGGACTAGGATGGAGACTCTGGGATAGAACAGGACGGTGCAGGCATAGAGCCAGGTCAGGATGGGGATGATCAAGAGGACTAGAGCAAGAGGACTGCAAACAAGGAGTCAGACCAGACAGGACTGGAAATGAGTAAGACCGCCAAGAGCACAGCAGCTGGAGCTAGGGTCAAACCACAGTGCTCCAACTGTAGCTTATGCTTAGGTAATGACAGTGAGGAGGGCTGAGCTGTGTATAGGGCATAGTCAGCACTTATTGGCTGACCCCAACTCACCAATAAGGATGCTGGGGGTGAATAGCCAAGCCCAGGACCCAGATGACAAGGGAATGAGAACGTGCCATCTGCTCTCCTGGTCCGGTGGTTAGGGCAAGCAGCCAGGAAGTCCCAGGATCAGACCAAAGCAGAGCCTCACATTAATATGATGATATACCGTATATGAACAAATTTTTTTCTCATCTCTCTGGAATTTCCATTGATCAAGGCATAACATTCTTCTTTTACGATCATGGCAAGGTTCACTCTGCAGTAAGATTTAGATTCAGCAGACCTGGCTAGGTTCAATCAGCAAAATTATATAAACAATAACATATGAAGAACTATAAAATTGTTACACTTTTTCTGCAAATAGCCAGTTTTGGATGATTTTATAAAAACCACTGCATGCTCAATGCCTGATCTATATAATATCTGATAAAATCATGTCTATTCTTTGAACCCAATAAACTATATTGTTAGCTTTTTTCAGATACTGCCAATGCAAACCATTAATCAAGAATAAAGATCATGTCGTTCTCAATGGCAGCTTTGCCTAATAGATCCCTATTAATATATACTGCATAGCAACATACATAATTTGTTTTCTGCATGCACAAACTTACATCGAGCAATGCTGTACTTCATCTTCAGTGTAATTGTCCAGTCACCCATTTTGCCTGAATATCTCTGTAGGATAGAACATCCTGCAAAGACCTTATTAACTTGCATAATTTTGTGAAGTCAGCAGCTAAATCTGCACAACAGCTGGGGGGTCACTAGTTGTTTGAATATGACCTTTGGCAACTCAGTTGGAAAATATACTATCTAATACTAAAATGTGTTGCCTGGGGGCTTTTGCAAAGTAGCAAGGACATCCAACTTATTACTCAAAGGACAGAAACACATTTTTATAATTTGTACTTTATAAATGGATCATGATTTCACATATTGAAACAAATGTAATACTGTATGTGTATTTGTGCTCATTCACTGTATCTTTTAAGAATACCCATAAAAGGTCTCTTAGTAAATAATGATACATGGCAACTAGGCAGCAGCATGTACTGTAAGTTCGAATGGGACATATAGAAATAGAAAAATAAGTAGTAAATAAAGTAACTACAATGAAATGAAAGCCTCACAGTCAATCTGTTTTTTTGGGGGGTGCTGGGGCCTCCGTAACTATATTCCATTTTGTTTTAACATTTTTATTACATTTTCATTTGTAGTTCGGAAGGGTTATAATTTAAAGATCATGTAAAATAAAAAGTGAACACCAACTGAATGTTTCAAATATAGTCCACCTATAACATACTATAAGTTAATTTTAAAGTTAAAAGGCAACCCACATTTTCAGTAGTGACAAAAATGTCACTCTTCTGCGGTAGAATTATGCAGAAAATGGCAGGAGCTGCCTTCCCCCAAAAAAACTTTTTTTTGGTGCACAGGAAAAACTCCCTATGATTCCAATACATTTGATGCAATCAAAACGCAATGGGTGTACAAAACAAGGGTTAGAAAAAAACGGGCCCTTGATGTATATAATTTGGCCTCTTATATAAGGTAATGTGTGATTATAAAGGAGTGTTCTATGATTATAAAGGAGTGTTCTACACTACTAGTTCAATGTGCTCTCAGTTTTTGTTTTGCTTTTTCATGCTATTCTTGTCCACATATTTCAATCTCCCCTTCTATTAACCCTGCTTTCCTGGATGCCATTGAAATTCCCCAATTGTTATTCATACAGGTCAAACAATCAGGAAGCTTCATTCTTCCCCTGCTCCAGTGTCTTCTAGGCAACGCTTTGTATTTGCTGCAGTGAAACATTTATACTGCTTCCTACCCCCACAGAGTGACTAAAACAAATGTGTTTGTTTTCCCTACAGTCTTTATAAAATTAAACAGCCTTAAGTTAAGCAGTGTTATCAAAGAACCAACTTAATTCCAATACTATAACCAAATTTTTTATATTTAGACACATATGTTGGCAGATCTATACATTTTTGAGTTTAAGGGGGAAACAACTGATACGTGTTTTTATTCTAAAGCACTTAAACTATTTGGTTAAAATAGTTGTAGGCACGTATTTAAGAGAAGAAACTTTGGTTCCAAGTTCACAATACCTAAATTTCAAGTGCTCGGTTATTGCTTGTGCTCAGTATATAGCGTTAATTGGATTTAAATTCATTAATCATGTATAAAGTAATAAATGCTTTGAAAACAACTAAATTCAAAATAGAGAACATATCCTTGATTAAAAATATCTGATATACTTCAAAGCAGGTCGGAAATATTCTCCCAAATTTTATCGGTGAACGTTTTCATTTGTCCAGGTCATGGCATATCAATAGTAATAAGTCATATAAACTGGACATGCTGTACATTTCATTTTCTCTTGAAGATGAAGAAGAATGACTTGTACAAAGATCTTTCTGGAGTTAAATACCCTGGAATCTTACTCCAATCAGCATAATCTGTTTAATAAAACCAGTATGAGGTCAGAGACCTCATGGAGGCAAGGTGTTGACTGTATGAGCATGATTGGAGCCATGAGATGTTATTTAACTGTCCAGGAAGAGGTGCCAAAACAGCATTGTATGGTTCAGACAATACATTTTGCATCCCCTGCCTCTATTAAAACTTGTTTTTTCTGTTTTCTTTTGCATATATGGCATCTTTAACCCCTCTTTTGAGGGCAGTGCAATGAAGAGTGCTCTGACTTGTATGTTGGAGAAACTAAATAACAGTTACACCAATATATGGCAAAGCACAGGAGAGCCAGCTCCTCTGGTCAGGACTCAGCAGTTTACTTACAGGTACATCTAAAGGAAAAAGGAGACTTGTTTCACATGTGAACTGGGAGGAGGATTGGTACAATCATATAATGGTGTTTTGGCACCTCTCCCTAGATGCTTTAATAACACCTTGTAGCTCCACTCATGCTAATTTCATAAACACATTGCCTCCATGAGGTCTCTGACCCCCATGCTGGCTATACTAAACAAATGATGCTGATTGGAGAAAGATTCCAGGATATTTAAATCCAGAAATATCTTTGTACAAGTCATTCTGAATTGAGAAAGCCAGATGACTAGCTAAACAACTTCAAGAGAAAAAAAAATAGTCCAGTTGAAATGACTTTTTACTATAGATACCCACATATTTTAGTTTTAGCCTATCGTGTCCAAGTAACAGCACACAACAGCAAATCTACGGTGTTCTAAATAGAAAAACCGCTTAGGGAATGACATATTTGATTGACATGGCTTTAACCAATAGTGCAAGATAGAGAAAACCAATGTCAGTTTAAGGCGTGTACTTTTTAATGGTTGGTGGGTATGATCCTTAAAATAGATGTTTGATTGTGAAAGAAAACATGTCTTTGTTTTGGTATCCCTAGGGATTAGATAGCAACCCATTTCCCCAGTTTGCCTGAGGACATCACCACATTTGCTATCCATTTAAAATCAAGATCGTGTTCTCTATTTGGATGAAATGAAGCTCCCTTTTTGAATTTCAGCTGTTGATTTACCAATACATTCTATATACTGTGCACTAGCGTTTATTGAGCACTTGCCCTTTACTGTGATTTTTACTGTGATAAAAGGCAGTAACTATACTGTTATACCATGCTGGTTAAAGTATAACTAAAGAAAGGTTCAGCAGTATGCATTTGTTTCCCTCCCCTTTTTGTTTCTACCTGCCCCCTCCATTTTAGGTTGTAACCTCTTCAGGACAGGGACCTTATTCCAACTTGTGGAAGTCATAGCTTTTATATATGTGTTCCAGCTTTCAGATTTATATACTGTATCCCTGTTCGGGGTTTACACCTTGTAAAGTTCTGTGTAGAATTGTGGTGCTATATAAAGTAAATGTAAATACAAATAAAACAAAACTGATCACGAAAATAAGAACTTCTTGTATTCACCTAAAGAAATATGCCCCATATTGTTTTTTTTAGTAGTGTTAAACAACTGTGCTTATTATTTGTGTGACATGAAGTGCACTTGTAATGATTTGGAAGCGAAATTAATCCTACTGTTTTGTAGCTCTTATTGGAAGTAACCGCGAAGGGATCCTTCTGTTGGAATAGAATAAAGCACAACTGAATAGGTTCCTTAATTATTAAAACATCACCGTGTCTCCCTATCTGAAACTGCTATTTACAGATATGTGTCCCACTAGATTCACGGTTAATTCCAAGATTAATGCGCAATTCCATCTGAAATTATTCATGAAGTCATACGGCAGTTTATTGCAACATGACCTTCTGCGTTCACGCAGCTCACCTTAAGTGCAGAACACTGTTATGTGATTTTATGCAGAAGCAGAAATGATTTTTAATCACCCTTATTTCAGGATTAGTAAAGAACGGAAAACGCGGCAGTTGATGGTAGCAACTGCTAAAATCGCTATCCCTATGGGATTCTGATGTATGTAAATAGAAATGTACCCTAAAAGAAGTTTAAGTAGTGTTAATACACTGCATATGTTTAAATGAAGAGAAAACATATGCTTTCCTTAACCATTCAGCAGGCAGATTTAAGAGGCATAGCTTTCCAATTTAGATATTTCCTTTTCATGTTTCTATTATTTTGCTTGCTCTCTTCAAACCTTATCCTTTTCAGCACCCCACACACACAAAAAGAAATATTCTAACCAGCCGAATTAAGCTCGGAAATTAAACCTCAAAACATGTTTAGCCCTGCAATAAATGCTTACTGTGATACCAGCAAATATATTCTGTGTGTACTAAACCCTGTGTTCTTTCCTGAAGTAAACACAAAGCTATAACCGTATGACTGTGATTGGCCTCAGGGTAACAGCGAGGGACCTTAAGGCCTAGTGTCATGTGGATGAAATATATGACAAAGCTTGTTTCAGACAGAAGCTTGTCTAAACTGCCTTAGGTTCAGACTGCCACAAGCAGTATGTCAAATAGCCCACCTCCTTAGGTCAGTTCCATGTGAATTCCTTGATATTTATTTCTAATACTTTTTTGGTTATTTTTTGGTCTTTCAGTGTAGATCTCTCTTGCAATAGTAGCCAAAGTAAATTCTCCCTCTGCAACCCACATGTAGCTCCAGAGGATACATTTGGTGAAAGTCAAACCCAATGGCATTGTCAGAAAGAGTTACATCCTGTATAGGTAGATTTATTACATATTAATCTTGAAGTCTTGTAGCTGATCCTTTTAGGAATTCGATTTTTTTTTAGTAAATTCACAAAAATCTATACAAATGACCTAACCTGTCAATTGATTCCCCGGGGAGAGTTTGGTCATTTAAGAAAAATTCTTTATACTGTATCACTGTCTGAGCCTCCAGATTCCTCCAGTATAACAACTGGTCTGAGATGTCAACACCCATTGAGGGCTAAGGCGATGTTCATTTTTTTCCATGGTTATTTCCATCAATGTAAATATATTTATTGATATTGTTCAAATTGAAGAGCAAATGAAATGTCCTTGCTAATTGATCGAAGTAGATTTTATTACGATACAGTCTTAGCTGAATCGACTTCAACTGGATCCATTAAATGCTTTCATTAATTCTAGAATTCTCATGGATTAGTTGGAATTGATTAATATAATTATTAATGATAACTGATTCATAAAATATTTTTAGCTTTCATTTCCTAAATTGGAAATGCTTACAGGAAGTGCCCTTTTGACTTTGTGGCTCAATTTATGCTTTCTTCATTGTATGTTGTAATTGTTTTGTTTATGTCTTACTAATAGTATTTTCCCAAGTACTCCACCTACAGAATAAAATGGTGCATTATAGATAAAGTGTAATACCAACTAATTTATTAGTGAGAGATTTGATCGACAGAATGGGACCCTTGTGACAACCTGGAAGACCACAGAGAAAGAATATTGCTCAGTGGAGTAATAATAAGAATTTTACTGTGCTCTCAATTCAGTATTGAGAAGATAAGGTAGAGCATAACAGCTGAGGTTTCTACAAAGTCATGGGGCTATCAAAGAGTAAGTCAGGTCAGGGACTAGGTCAAACCATACTAGCAAAATCTAACAGGTAGCAGAAAAAGGGAACTGTAGGAAAAAAATATAACATCTAGCCATAACTAGCCAACTCTTGTTTTACACCAACATACCAGTTTACCCTGGCAACTGGAGAAGTTTGCAAGATGGTGAAACAATGTCATAAAATATATTATATTATTATAGAATGTTATTTCTTTTATTTACCTAACACATTTATGCTACTATTTGCTGCCATTGCAGAAAAGTGTTGTTTTCTGGAATGGCAGCAAGTCAGTCCCTTGTGAGGTTATATCTAGTGTTTCTGAAAGAGCTTTTAAAGACTATGCATCCACTTAAAACATATATATTTTAAAGAATGATGTTCAAATGGGGTTTTCATTGTATGTCATACTTATGTAAAACAGTCATGCAGCCATGTCAGGATGGCATTTAATCTTCCACTACATAGTTACATAGTTAAATTGGGTTGAAAAAAGAAAGTCCATCAAGTTCAACCCATCCAAATGAAAACCCAGGCCAGTATCCATACACACACCCCTCCCTACTTTAACAAATTCTATATACCCATATCTATACTAACTATAGAGCTTAGTATCACAATAGCCTTTGATGATATGTCTGTCCAAAAAATCATCCAAGCCATTCTTAAAGGCATTAACTGAATCAGCATCACAACATCACCCGGCAGTGCATTCCACAACCTCACTGTCCTGACAGTGAAGAACCCCCTACATTGCTTCAAATGAAAGTTCTTTTCTTCTAGTCTAAAGGGGTGGCCTCTGGTACGGTGATCATCTTTATGGGTAAAAAGGTCCCCTGCTATTTGTCTATAATGTCCTCTAATGTACTTGTAAAGTGTAATCATGTCCACTCGCAAAAAAAACCCCAACCTTGGCAGTCTACCCTCATAATTGAAGTCTTCCACACCCCTAACCAGTTTAGTTGCACGTCTGCACTCTCTCCAGCTCATTTATATCCCTCTTAAGGACTGGAGTCCAAAACTGCACTGCATACTCCACATGAGGCCTTACCAGGGACCTATAAAGAGGCATAATTCTGTGTTTATCCCTTGAGTTAATGCCCGTTTTTATTCAAGACAGAACTTTATTTGCTTTAGTAGCCACAGAATGACACTGCCCAGAATTAGACAACTTGTTATCTACATAAAAACCCTAGATCCTTCTCATTTAAGGAAACTCCCAACACACTGCCATTTAGTGTATAACTTGCATTTATATTATTTTTGCCAAAGTGCATAACCTTGCATTTATCAACATTGAACCTCATTTTCTAGTTTGCTGCCCAGTTTTCCAACTTAGACAAATCACTCTGCAAAGTGGCAGCATCCTGCATGGAACCTATAGTTCTGCACAATTTAGTATCATCTGCAAAAATAGAAACAGTACTTTCAATGTCCATCTCCAGGTCATTAATAAACAAGTTGAAAAGCAAGGGACCTAGTACAGAGCCCTGCGGTACTCCACTAACAACACTGGTGCAATTAGAAAATGTTCCATTGACCACCACTCTCTGCAGTCTATCTTTTAGCCAGTTCTCTATCCAGGTGCAAATACTATGTTCCAGGCCAACATTCCTTAATTTAACCATTAATCTTTTGTGTGTCACTGTATCAAATGCTTTAGCAAAGTCTAAGTAAATCACATCCACTGCCATCCCAGAATCGAGGTCCCTGCTTACCTTAAAAAGAAATTAAGTTAGTCTGGCAAGATCTATTATGCATAAAACCATGCTGGCACAAACTCATAGTATTATGATTTGCTATGAAGTCCAGTATCTTATCCTTTATTAACCCTTCAAAAAGCTTTCCTACCACTGACGTCAGACTAACTGGCCTATATAAAATAGAGAAACATTTCAATCATGGTTTGAAGATGGAGAAATTCCATTGATTTACACTGTTTTTGAACTCCATCATCTTAAATATAGGATTATCTAAAAAAAAAGTGCATTAAACACCAAATAAAGAAGCCCTTCCAAGCTGCCAATCTTTGCATTTGCAATCTACCATTCACATGTTTATAACAGACAAGGCCAGATTAATAATGATGTGTCAAGTTGCCACCAGATTTCCTCTCCAAAATTAGAAGCAAAAAAATACTATTATACAGGTCAAAGACCAACAAATAGAACAGCACAATGCTGCTTCATGCATCAGAGCTACATTTTGTAATCAGCGATGGAATTGTATAAATGGGCCCTCAGTCATCTACAAAGCTCATTATAGGCAATTTTTTTCTATTCAAGTAAAATTTGATTTAATGCAAAGTATTTCAGTTATGACCATTCTCTTGCTCACCGCTCACATCAAACAAGCCATTAGCATACAAGTATATTAGCAAAGGGCCAATTGACCTTTTCAAAAAGTCTTGTCTGATTTTAGTTAATTTTGTTAGGGAAAATAAAATAACAAGAAATCATTGCCCGCATTCATATCAGTATAAAGAAAATACTACAGCATTGTTATAGTACCTCCTAGTATTTTTTCAGCTAATTTCCTAAGAACACAGAAAAAAAATCTTGGAAAAATAAGTAGAGCACTGAACCAGCAAATTAAAAAAAAAAACTCTGAAATTGAATTAACTGCAGCACTGTTATGCATTATGCATATTACCTTTAAAAATTAAACCTGGCATATCAGAATACATCTGGACATCCCTAAGGCTTTAGAATAGAAAGAACAGAGCCTGTTAGTATTAAGACACATTGCAGGAGAATTTGAATCTAACCTCAATGTTCCGTAGACAGCTACAGAGGGAGAATATACCTGATTTAGACAACTGACACACATACACATTTCTCTGTCTGTGGCCTAAACTCTGACGGCCCCAACCTCATCCTGTTTATGGGCTTTGTTTCCCCTACAGTTTTTCCCCCGAATGCAATATGAGAAATCCAAGGTGCAATTTGTGACAAAGATAGGTACATTTCTCTGGACAAGCTGCTGCAGAGGTGCAAATTCTTCTATCATGTGACAGGGTAATGGAACAGGAATGTTGCAGCTTGCCCATCTTTATCACACCGTGATACATTTGAGCAGACAGATACCCACACTAACCAATAAGGAAAGGAACATCTTTATTTTAATCAACACCATAGCCTTATGTGTCACGTAAACACAGGGTCACCTTTATCCGACAGGCCTTGCAAATGCTGGCATCCTAAGGATTGCATTAACAAGCTGTTGGGCAAGACAACTTTTTAAATAAAAACGTATAATAAAATAAGTGTCATTGCAGTGTATTCTATAATTTATAATCATTTCTATAATTTATTATAGTAATTATGAAGACACACATGCATGGTTATTACCAGCTAGATAAATGTACAGACTGCATTTTCAGTACACATTCCTCCCAAGGCCTGCTTGTGGCAGCTCATAAACTGATCTCAATGTGTTCTCCCCAAGGGCCAAGTGATGATGATAATAACTTGAGACTAAAAGTCCAACTAGTGTTTACTCTGTACCAAAAAAAAAGCCATTGAATGAGGACTGTATTTGGACACTGACTGCAGTCCTCAGTAGATAAACACTTAATGCCATATTTTCACTTTTCTGTGCTCTGTAAACTGGAAGAATACTGCATCTGAAATTGCTATATAAACCTGTTTTAAAGGGGACCTGTCATGAAAATGAAAATTTAATATAAGATTCATCTTTCTGAAATAAGAAATGTTCTAAATATAGTCAATTAAAAATGTTGTACCGTTTATGAAATAATTAAGTTACTCTCCCCCTGTGAGCAACCTGTAGCTCTTCATTCTGTCTTCATGCAGTAGGTGGAGTCAGTTTTTGATTGGCAGGTGTAATACATCCTTTGGAGGGGGTTGCACCCTTAACCTAGGTGCTCACTCTTTATAAATAACTGGCTCTGATGGAAATCCTGTTTCTCTGCACGCAGGGTATTTGCCTGTATGTTATTTTGTTAACTTTTGTTAGTGCTGGAGTTGGTTATTTGAGTTATTCTGCTAAGAAAAGGAGCCCCCCTAAAAGATGTATTGGGCCTACCTGTCAATCAAAATCTAACCCAGACCATAGTAGCCTGTGGGAGTTGTTGCACTACAGCGCACCTTCACTTCTTCCAATTTTCGAAGGCCCTACCTTAAGTGTTAGAGTCAAGTGTAACCCATACTCTAGTTAGCTGGTGATTAACCCCGTTGGCCTGGATAGTCTAAAAACATGTTACAATTTTATTAATAAAGTGCATTATTTCAGTGAGATGAAGCTTAAAATTTAATTCGATTTTTTTTAAATAAAACCTAGTGACCTTTATTTATCTAGAAGACCACATTTCCCTTGCCTTTATTGTATACTTTTTACATTCTAGTGAGGGCAAGAGCTGTCATTATAATTGACACCATTGGGGCAGGGGACCTTTTTGGTGAAGGGAGAGAATCTACTAATCAGGGACAGGTAAGTCTGAGTTAACCTTTTTGTACCATAAATCAGTTAGGAACACTTGAAGTCAACAATGCACCTGAAGGCATGATTTCTGGAAGACTAAGGGTAAGGCCAGACGAGGAGATTCGGGGAGACTTTATCGCCTGGCGACTTATCGCCACGTCTTTTGCGCGACTATCTCCCCGAACTGCCTCAGCGTTTTTTCCCCATAGGCTAGAATAAAAAGTCGCCTGCGCTAATGCACACGCGGCGATGTGTTTTCAATAGTCGCCCAAAGTTGCCTCAGTGAAAGCACCGCGTGTGCATTAGCGCAGGCAATTTTGCGCTGTAGCCTATGGGGAAAAGACGCTGAGGCAGTTCGGGGAGATAGTTGCGCAAAAGACGTGGCGATAAGTCGCCAGGCGTCAAAATCTCCCCGAATCTCCTCGTCTGGCCTTACCCTTAGTCTTCCAGAAATCATGCCTTCAGGTGCATTGTTGACTTCAAGTGTTCCTAACTGATTTATGGTACAAAAAGGTTAACTCAGACTTACCTGTCCCTGATTAGTAGATTCTCTCCCTTCACCAAAAAGGTCCCCTGCCCCAATGGTGTCAATTATAATGACAGCTCTTGCCCTCACTAGAATGTAAAAAGTATACAATAAAGGCAAGGGAAATGTGGTCTCCCCGAATCTCCTCGTCTGGCCTTACCCTAACAGAGCAAGTAGCACATCTGAAGTGGCAGACATTTCTTTGCACAGCGGGAGGCACACCACAACAACAATTTACTATTCAGTAAGTCAAGCAAAGCAGTTAGAGAGACTACTGTATATCCAAGTTTGTAAATCCCCTTCTAATTAAAAGAAAACTTTCCGAGGATTGCAAATATTTAAGTAGAAATGTCAAATATAATCTTTATACCCAATGATAGCAAGAAGAGAGCGACACATGCCATCAATTAAGTATCAGCAAAATACACCATTTTAAAAGATTCCCATGGGCAACTATCCTGATCGGCACTGAAAGGATTATGTTTTTCATATCGATATCCTGATATGGACTAAACGTCCCTATACTTGGCTGCTCACATGACTACTAGGCTTTAGTGACAATTTAATTAATTTACCTCCATTAGCATACATCAGAGATCATCATGTAACAGGGATTACCATGGAAACTTGTAGAATCAAAAAGACAATTTGTGATCCTATGAGTAACCATGTCAACCTGAGCTGAGTGTTGAAAACTCTTAGAAATACAGACAGAAAATTTGGCATTTCTTCTTTTATACTTAGCATAATATGGGCAGATGCTTAAAGAGGTGGTTCACCTTTGTTATCATTTTTTGTCATTATTTATCTTCTTCTGGCTTTTTTCAGCTCTCAAATGGGAGTCACTGACCCCATCTAAAAAACAAATGCTCTGTACAGCTACAAATATATTGTTATTGCTACTTTTTATTACTCATCTTTCTATTCAGACCCTCTCCTATTCATATTCCAGTCTCTTATTCAAATTAATGCTAGGGTAATCTGAACCCTAGCAGCCAGATTGCTGAAATTACAAACTGGGAAGGTGCTAAGTAAAAAGTTAAATAACCAATAATAATATTAAATGAAAACCAATTGCAAATTGTCTCAAAATATCTACATCATACTAAAAGTAAATTTAAAGGTGAACAACCCCTTTAAAACTACTTTTCAATTAAAGTACATTAGATATTTATAGTCTCTCAAAAAACATATATATCGGCACTCACCATTCAATCAATTATTTGCCGGGTGCATTATGCACCATGCATGAATAAAGACATATTAATACAAGCTGAATGGCTGCTGCTGCCGTGAGTGCTTTCTTGGACTAATATATATATATATATATATATATATATATATATATATATATATATATATATATATATATAGGTCCCTAATGGGACTGGGGTGTCACGTTGGCTGTACATGCGCCTTTTAGCACTCGTTTTGGTTGTAAGGGGTCTCTGTGTTTTTCTTCTTTAGTATATATATATATATATATATATATATATATATATATATATATATATATATATATATATATATATATATAAAATATGTGTGTGTATATATATATATATATATATATATATAGGATACAATTTTTGTCAGTTTACATAGCTTTTATTGTCCATTTATGGTTTTGAAAGGCTTCCAAAGAAAGACTTATAGATAGTCTTCCTTTTATATTCTGTGGCTTTATGACTAACCTTTCCAAACTTACCATAACCATTTGTTATCTCTATTATGCAATGTGGCACAAACATCATTTAAATTGGGTTGGAGCAAAGAAGCCATGTACTTCCATCAATTACAGAGGTTCTTGTGTGAGTCGAAAAGCTTGCTCTGTTACTTTAATGCCCGTCTCATTGGTGATTATAAATTCATTCAGCTTCCACAACCATTACTTTATTGTGCTCTGTTTTGTTCCAAATAATTAAGAATCCTTTGGGAAGTAATCTGCTAAGAAGGCTCAAGCTTCATACCACAGTATTCAGCGACTTTTTATTATACTTTTCTAATCTTGGTTGCTTGCACATTTCTATATGGTTTGGAGTTTAGGACTTTTAAGGAAAGGGAGGCAGAGTCACTGCTTTCTACTCTATTTTGTTTGTGCAGTTTTCTCTTTTATTTCTATGAACAAAAGGCAGGCTAATCTAGAATTAATAGCAATGCAAATTTAAAATGAAGTGAAGCACAATTTAATTTTTTCTTCCCTAGCTCTGAGGATCGGGATGTTACTTTTCAAGGAAATTAAATGTTCCTACAAAAGATTGCGTGCAAAAAGTTTTAAAATGAAAATTGTTTTGGTAAGGATTGGCTAAGAATGTTCCTGTTTTATTCAAAACACAAACAATGCAAACTATGAAGAATGAAATAGATGAGGATAAATGAGCAATGCATCTTGCTTTCAAAAGTAAGATAAAAAGTGGTCTAGAAATTGTGATCGACAGAGGTATTATGCAAGATCTTCCCTGTAAATGCAATGTCAAAGTGTCAATCAATTCTATATGCTAATGTCATCATTGTCAGGCATTCGGGCAAATGGGCTCCCTACTCCAGTCACAAGCACCATGATGTTGCCCGTAATTGCCAGCAGAAGAAGTGGACCAGGGTCAGTGGGGCCTAGCGGAATTTGTCCCATTTTCCCGCTGGCCTAGTCTGACCCTGAAAGTTATCCTGACAAATTAAGTGAAGCAGAGGGAAAAAAAAAAAACTATTTAATGCTGATATTCTAATATGGTCAGTTTTGGGCTGGCCAAACATTTGGTGAAATATAACCTTGTCCCTTTTTCTATTCAATCTCTTCCCTGACCAACACTGAGAAAATTATGACATCTGATGCATAACTGATACTGCTACTCTGACCAGTGAACTAATGAACACACAGCAGTGGGGAAGTAATCATACAACAACCCCTTTATATTCTAGGAAAATTGCTTCCATATTAGACCAATATACCACTAACCTAAGTGAGTTGGGATGGACCTTACTAAAGGTAAAAAAGTAATTTAACAAATACTGCCTTCCTTTATGTAAAATCCCAGTGTTGCTTCATAGTGAAATAGAACCAGAGAATAACATGAGGTTGCATTTGTAGCACATCTATCATAGACACAAATGTACAGACTGGAGACAATGAAATGGATGCAAGCTGTTTTCTCCAGTTATTCAATGAACAAGGCACCAGAACAAGGCAAGTACAGAACTAGGCCACACTATTACTCAACACCATGCTCATTCAGCCCAATAAGATTTATTGACTGCTGTGTCTCTGATGGCAACTGTTTGAGACATGCCGAGCCCAAATGTCTATACATGCCTTCATAAGAAAATAACAGTATCCCATTAGCAGTAGTGATGGGCTAATTTATTCGCCAGGCGCAAATTCGCAGTAAATTTGCGCGATTCGCCGCCAGCGAATAAATTCGCCTGAAAAAATTTGCCGAAGTCAAAAAAATTTTTCGCCGGCACCCAAAAAAACGGACGCCGGCATCAAAAGCGCCCGCTGGCATCAAAAAACAGGTGCCGGTGTTAAAAACAAGACGCCGGCGCCGTTTTGCGAATTTTTTGCCGTTTCGCTAATTTTCCACCGTTTCGCAAATTTTGCACGAAATTCGCAAATTTTCCTGGGAAGCAAAGGGCGCAAATCACTAATTAGCAGTTAATACATGAAGAAATACTGTAAATAGTTACAGTTCCCTAGCATACTAGTCTATAGGAAACATAATGGGTTCATACATATACATTGCAATCTTCTTTAATATGTTAACTGCCTTTCCCATCTCAACAGGGAATAAAAACAATAACATTCAATTCATCTTTTGGACCTCTATATATTGTAAAACAGAATTGTCTTTTAGTAAAAATTGGAAAAGTGTATTTTCACGTCATCTCAAGTCAAAGAGATTTATTATTATCGCAGTGATGGTTAAACATCAACTTGGCAATCAGAATTGTAACATTAAAGTGTAGCAGGTGAATCCGTATCTTAAGCCTCACGCATTAAAGGCAACGTTGCATTATTGTTTTGGCGCTATATTTTACAATTAGAATATGCTGAGAACTTCTTTATTAAAGTAACAAGTTTGCAAAAAAATCAATTTGAAACATAAAAGTATTATCTCCAGCCTAGAATATAACTGATAATGTTCTACTGCCACATATAAACCATCAGCCAAAACAATTTGAATGCATCACAAGTTATAAGATGCCAAAACAATTGCAGAACACCTCCCAGAAACTGCAAGTTCTTTACTGTAAAAATCCAAGAGATATTTAAATTAAAGTGCTTTGAGAAAGGCAATTCCTTTAAACATAACTTTTATTATGAAGCAAACCTTGTTATTTAATTGAAATTTTCATGTACTTTGATTCTTTCCTGCAGCTCTTGTTAACATTAAAACTGATAACTGTTTACTAAAGTCAATGAGCCTAGGAACAAGCCAATGGTGTGTTTGATAGACTGGAAAATACTATTTGTTCTAGATGTAGTAATATAGAAAGGGAACGAAAAAAAAATGACCAGCGTATTGCAGTGATTAATAACCGTGCTAATTACCATTTTAAAATAAATTACACAATATATATGGTGCACAATTTATTGACATTCCTTTCATTACATATTTTTAAAAATGTGTTCTTCTCAAACGTAGGTACAATATGACCTATGTCATTAAAATGCCTGTTGCAAAATATTAACATAATCTTAAAGTTTCTGGACCCTGAGAGTTTGCTGACTTCTTCCTAAATCAGTCACTAAAGAAAAGAAATAACTAAAGAAAAGTTTGGCTCACATGTGTCACATTAAAAGATAATATTTACCTTAAAACGACTTCTTGCATAATGAAAAATATGGAATTTTAACAACTTTCTACTATACTTTCATTCAGAATTTTCACGGGTTTTAAAGTTGTTTGTAAGCTATTGAAATCAGCTGTTTATAGTCACTTGTCTTTTGGTTCTTACTTGAAACAATGGAGGAGGATCAAGCTGAGTAACAGATCTGGGGGAGAACCAATCTATCTTACAATTATAAACAAACACTGCTTACAGCTATCAACCAAGGTTTGGGGGGATAGTACATTATTTCCTTTTCATTCTATCTATTGTAGCCCCATATACATTCTTCTGCTGTGCCCGTCTCCCATCAGTCAGTTGAGAATAAAAGTAAAAGGTGCAGTGAAAAAGAAGCATAGATAAAATATTAGGCCAAGTAAAAATTGCATCATCATTTCTGGCACTATTAAAAACAAATTTTGTTTTTGTTTCGCTTATCTCTACTCAAAGGAAATGAGTTAAACCTCACATGACTCACCCTGTACCAGTATGTCAAATTAAATACACATGAAATTAAGGTCAAAATAAAGTTTGCTCCATCTGTATTTCATGGTTGTACTGAGGTATGCCAAGTAAAAAGGTCTAGGGGTAAAATGGAGAAAGAAGGAGATAGAATGGCATATAAGTGATCCAGGGTACCATATGGAAAGGGAAAATATAAAGAAGAGGGAAAAAAGAAAAAGATCTAAGGAAGATAAATACTCCTTACATTCCTCAATTATAGACTACAAATATATGTTTTTCAGTTTAATGAAAAAATGTTAATGTGAAGAAAAGAGAAATAGGAAAAATAAAAAGAGTAGATAGGACACGTGGAAGAAAAAGGAAAAAAAAACAGAGGCACTGATAAATTAGAAAAAACAGGTGAAAAGTGAAGGGGGGTACAGGGGATGGGATATGGGGCAGCAAAAGGTTAAGAAAAGGAGTGAAAGGGGTATATGGGATGGGATATGGGGCAACAGAAATAACTCAACTGAAGAAGAAGACACTAAGGGGCAGATTTATCAAGGGTTGAAGTGAAAATTAGAATTTTAAAATTCAAATTTGAGTTTTTTTAGTTTAATTTGAATAGGGATTAGTTAAAATTCAATTCGAGTTTTTAAAAAAATTTGAATTCGATTTTAGAAATGTATCATGTACTGGCCCTTTAAGAATTCATATTTGACTATTTGCCACCTTAAACCTGCCGAATTGTTGTTTTAGCCTATGGAGGACGTCCTGGGATCAATTTGGAGTTGTTTGCAGCCTTCCTGAAAATCTAGATTTTTTCGGAGAAAAAAAATCCAATCGCATTTGATTCAAATTTGATTTGAGTTTGCAGGTCGATCCCATTCACCCGAGTTGGAAAAATGTAAATTTTTTGATAAATTTTGATTGGTTGTTTTTTATTCGAATTTTGAGTTCATGCGAGTTTATGGGAGTTTTTACAAACTCCCATGAACTCTAAATTCGACCCATTATAAATCTGCCTCTAAAAATCGAAAACCTGGAATGACAGAAAATATGGGAAAAGCAGAATGGAGAAAGTAAATGGAAAGGGACTTACTCAAGTTCAGCAGCTGTAAGAGACCAACGTTTTTAAAAACTATTGGCTTTGTTGCACCATGGACACTGATGCAGGAGTAGAATAATTATGGTTTTTACAATTCTCAATTCCTTGTATATAGACACAAAGTTGCACTACTCCTCTTTGCAACTTAGATTTTGTTTTAAATCCAAGCATTTTCCTTTACCTCTCTAAATTCATCTCCTCTGCTTAACAAGCAAGATAGCCTGCAATAAAGGCAGTAAAATGCAGCTGCTCTGCTTTCATTTCTTCATTTAATCAAGAAGCAGATGCTTTATGACTAAGAAAGAGCAGAATATCTATAAGCAATAACATGACATGTATTGCCAAAAAGCATTTCCCTTGCAAAGCTAACCACATGCACAAAATGGTATCAGAAGCATCAAAAAGCCTCATCATTTTAAAGATGTAAAAGTCAAGCAGATTATCTATACTGAAATGCAAAAATGTATCATAATTGAGGACAAGTAATGTAGACATTAATATGTGTTGTATTTGAATAAAAACATAAGTAATTTTGCTTAAAGGGGTAGTTCACATTTAAAGTAACATTTAACATGTCAGACAATAGTGGTTCAAATATGACAGTTGCCAACCCCACTGTTCTACTTTGCTCTTTATAAGGTGGTACAGTACAAACGGGCAGTAATTGGGGTCTGCAGTGGTGTAAATTAGGAGGGAGAACTTTGGAGGGCTCCTAGGGTTATAAAGAGGGCTTTGTTCTTCTTAAACAATTTGGAAACTACTGCATTTTCTGGGCTGCTTTTAACAAACAGTGTTAAAAAGATCTTTCTTAAAGGGATACTGTCATGGGAAAATGTGTTTTTTTTTCAAAACACATCAGTTAATGGTGCTGCTCCAGCAGAATTCTGCACTGAAATCCCTTTTTCAAAAGAGCAAACAGATTTTTTTTTATATTCAATTTTGAAATCTGATATGGGGCTATAAATAGTGTCAGTTTCCCAGCTGCCCCCAGTCGTGTGACTTGTGCCTTCACTTTAAGATGGAACTACTTTCTGGCAGGCTGTTATTTCTCCTACTTAATGTAACTGAATCAGTCTCAGTGAGACTTGGCTTTTACTATTGAGTGTTGTTTTTAGATCTACCAGGGAGCTGTTATCTGGTGTTAGGGAGCTGATCTGTTTTCCCATGACAGTATCCCTTTAACTCTTCTATTCTTTTGTTGTTTACACAATATATATTGTTTCTCTTTGTTATTCAATTTGTGTTATAGACTACAACAATATGTTCATCAAAGGGGTAAGGTAAAGATGCTCTTATTTCACCAAGAACTGCACAAAACTGTTTGTTTAGCTCCTGTTTAGTTTCCAAGAAGGTGCCAATGAAGAGCAAAAAGGATTAACTTACCAATAAAGTAGGCCAGCAAGATTGCAAGTAGGATTGCGGCGGCAATCGCAGATAAGGCAGCGCATTTCCAGCTACAATATTTGGACGGCTTCTTTAACTTGAAGGCATTTCTAGAAAATGTGTTTCTTGGTAGAAGTCGAGGAGGAGGAGTATAAACTGTTCCTGAAGTAAGAGGATATCCAGGAGAAGAGCTGCTGAACAAAGGAGTTGTTCCTGATGATGTCTTGAACAAGAAGTGCCTATAGAGAACAACAATTGGAAATAATAAAAAGTCTGATAGGCATTCATGAATTTAAAGAAGTTAAAGTGTTAAAGAATAAAAAATGAGGTTATTAAGAGTGCTATGCTATAAATGGAGCTATCCTGCTGCTTATATTTAGAAACTGCCTGATACAGTTTAACATTGGACTATATATATATATATATATATATATATATATATAACCAGTTTGTACATAGATGATATGGGTACCCTAATTCTGAAGAACACTGGAGAATATTACATTTTGCCAGCACCTTCAAATTATTTCTATTAAATTAGATTAGAATTAAACTTCTTGTTTTCAATAAAATACACAATCCTTCCCCTGGACCCTTGGTGCGCAACTAGGACAACAAATGCCTGAAAATTGGTAGAATTTTTTCTTAACCTGGGCCATCATCAAGATACTGCCGAGACAGTATATTGTTCATTAAGCATTTTTTTAACTTTGGATCCACAAATGTGAGCACTGTAGCCATATTTTAACTTAGTTATATGTTGGACAATTGCTTGGACTCTCAATCCAGCAACATCTAGAGAGTTACAAGTGGTGATACGGTAGAGGTGAGGAACGGTTATTTATTTACAGGGGGGTGGGTGGCTGGAACTGCATTATTTTACTTTTTGATAGTCTCGAGAGGGATATAAACATGTACTACTAAATAATATGTTAAGAAATTATTGAGATTAAATAAATGGTTCAGGACCCTAACATTTTCAAATGTCTCTGGGAACAGTGAATAATTATTATTAGTCTAAAAACCAGAAATGCACACAAGCAAATGGCACAAAGCAAAGAAAATGAAACATGATCATACTTCACGTTGAAACTGCTAGTAAAAGCAGATTTGTTATTCTAATTTAGAACAAGATTGTCATTTTCGAAGAAAAACAGAAATGCCTCATATCTCCAAGGAGGGCTTGATCTCTTATTTCTGTGTTTCAAGGCAGTATTTGACATGTTAATAGTCAACACAATATTTTATCCAATTATATGTTTTTGGAATCTGAAGAAATTGTGCCACTTAGGCACAAAAAATGTTGCAGCCTTACTATTGATTTTCTTCTATTTACTTCTATCTGTACATAAACTCATTCCCAGAAATATAAAGCTGACTGGTGTTTTATCTGCAAAAGAAAATAGCTTTGCATGCAGATTATCACCACAATCTCTGCAATGTCCAACACAGCTATTTGCCTTTTACATTTATTTGAAAGGTAAATATGTGATAAATATGTCTGATGGTGTATTATACTACACACAGCCAAGGAGGCATAGCTCCAGTACATTCTCTGCAAATAATCCAATTATTAACTGATTCTGAAAAGGGAATGCAAATATACACTCCCCCTCAAACAAGTATACTATTCTGAAGATGACATAAAATTGATATGCTCGAGCAAATACTATTAATTCTAAAAAGGTGACCCAAGGGAGAATTATTTGTTAACTTAATATAGTTAAGGGTTACAGCCATGAGAGAAAATGCTTAACTTTACTAGCCAACAAAAAACAATACTATTAATTGATATCATACAATGCATTTCATATGATTTCTCTATAATAAATGTAATACCTTAAGAAAATTAAATATACACTCCACTTCTGCAAGAAACTCAGGATCATATGTTAATGGGATACAGTTAAGGGGGCTTGTTGTCCAAAATCTTTCTGCAATTTGAATCTTTTATTCATAAAGTCTACTAGAAAATCATAAACCCAACGGGCTGATTTTTCCTCCAAAAGTGATTAATTATATCTTGGTTGGGATCAAGGACAACTTACTGTTTTATTATTACAGAGAAAAAGGAAATTTTAAAAATTTTTTAATTATTTGGATGAAATGACGTATATGGGAGATGGCCTTTCCAATTTGTACAATAATAAAAAAAAGGTGAAATGCCAAAGCTTTCAAACACTTGAGTGACTATGTTCTAACAAGTAAGCTATTTTGTTAGTATTCCAAAACAATTGCTATCGGTCAATAATACATAAACTCGGTAAAACAGAGTCAAATATTTCCTTTATATTTCTTATCAATTAAATCTGCTTGCACCTCCGTGAGTAGTACTTCCCAATATTTAAAGGGTCCTTTTGTTTGACATCATTGTTTGTTTCATGGTAGCAGAGCAAGTCTGAACCAGGACTGTAGATGCTAAATGCTCTCCCTACAAACTAAGTTAATATATATACATAAAAATAAATACATAAAAACACTCAAAATAGCAGATGAACTCTCAATGTTGCCTAGGCTCTTTAGGCTTTTCTATATCCCATTAATTTAAGGCTGTATGTGACAACTTACAAATAGGAAAATACACTGAAGCTGGCAGGTGTCAATTCTGCTTTTCAGAAATGAAAAAAAAAATCATATGATGAAATTCCTAAGTTCACAAAGAAAAAAAAATATTTTTTTTTTGTAAAACTCATCATTACAGCCACTGCAATGATATTGTAATGATATATTAAACAATATAAACTAAGATAAACTGAAATGATTGACAACAAACTGTTACCACATCAATTCAACATCTTTTCTCCCACTAACAATGTTCTTCCATATAAGCCCTTGGGACAAGAGTAGGAACTGTGTGGTTGCGCCATAAGGTCCTAATGAACTGTTTTTCTTTATCCCTAAGGCCAAATCAGAATTTATCTAACACATCCTACAGCAATTGAGATGCAGAAATGTGCAGTTCTGTGCAAATAATTGTGCTGTCCAGAGCAAAAATATCATGGTTTATAATGTGGGTTTTAATAAGCATTCTTTAAATTATACTATTGCTTTTGTCTAAGTTAAACTTGTTTAAAGGAGAAGGAAAGGCGCTCTTTACTTGGCGGTGCCACAACTTAGGCATCCCCAAGTGATTGTATATATTAATCTAGCTGATGCTGTTATCAAAATTAAACTGTACCGGTCCGGGGTTTCTTCCAGCGAGCACCACGGAGCATTCGGCTTCCTTCTTTCTTCATGCGGGTATGCATGTGCAGTAGCATGAAAAGCCTAACTTTGATGAAAAATCGTCTATTTCCTACTACTGAGCATGCATCTGCCCTGCGAAATTTAAAGAAAGACAAAGCAGGAAGAGGATCGCTCTGCGGCACCCCCAATTAAATATGCCTTTCCTTCTCCTTTAAGTCCTAGCTGTGTGTTGAACTAGTATTATTAGAATTTTGTAGCTCTAACACATACAGAATGCTCTTTATATACATAAATGTATAATAGCACCATCACTAATGAGAAGTTTTATGAAATGAAAATATAAAAAACTCAAGGTTATGGCTATGGTCACAGACTGCTTGTGATTTGTTAAGGGTTGCATTATTCAACTTATGGGAGCTTTTAGTGAACTCATTTTGATATTAAAAGGGAACTCCTTGAATGTAAGTGTGCTGTAAGTATGAATGCCAATACATTGGACTTTGTTGTCTCCTATAACCTCCCATAGTTCTCCTGAGTATCACAATCCATTTTCTAGTAAAGCAGGGAGCATTGTCCAGTGTCTGAGAGAAAAAAGCAAGCTAGAAATAAAACATAATCAGTGCAAATATTCGCTTACAAAATGCACACTTCAATGGGAAGTGGCTGGATCTTTACAAGGAGTCCATATTGATATCAGAATATTACTGTCTGCACAGATAACTGGATTTGTCCAGCATCATTAGGAAAAGCTGAACTACAACACTGGATTTGTAATGCAGCAAAATCTGAAAAGCCCCTGGTTGGTAAACCTTGTACTAGTAAAAAGATACATAAAAAGAATGTAAAATCATTTGAGGCACGCATCATTTTCAGGTTTCAAATACCTGGAAAAAAAATATAAAGTAGGTAAAACAAAATCATTTCCAAAGCCTATCATTCATGTTGTGAAGAAGTGCTGTGGGAAGTGTTTTGAAATAAACATTTATGATTTCTTTTTTTGACATAATTATGCAGGTGAGCTTTGAAATATTCACCATGGAAATCAATTTACTGTTTGTATTGTAACCGAATTCTTGCTGGGATTATTGCATCCACAACAATACAACATATATAAATGAAGATACAAATCAAATATAATGCTTTGTTATTGATCATTTTAAATTCAAATATGAAAGTAGTTTATTTTTTCTTTTTGTTTTAGGAGAGATATATCTTTATAAATAAATGCGCATTTTCAAAGCAGAATAGTAAATATTGGAGCTACTCACTACAGTACAGCTCTGCCTTGAGCTTATAACACAGACTGGAGTGTTGGGTAAAATAGGCAAGTGGACACTACCTTTCTTTATTCAAGCTGTCCCAGACCAGTGCAAGCTAAAAGCCAATTTATGGCAATAAATGAGAAAATATGCTTTCCATTTTGTAGATGATGCATTTTGTAGCTCTTCCACAGAAGGCTGTTCTTTTTGGACCCCCTGCAGTTACCTATAATAACCCTTCTTCTAGTCTAGTCATTGCCTAATTGTTTCAACTTAGTCCCCACTCATTGCCATCCTCAAGCAATGCTCCTCATTAAGTCCGTTAGTATGGTTTCAAAAATAATTATGACTGTGTTAATGTGAATATTTTGTTTGGCTTCAGAGCACAACAAAGTTGTGGATTCACAATACCTGTGCAATATTTAGAGACAATAAAAATTTCAATTTCATTATGCATCCAACTGAGCAGAAATAATTTCTAATTAGCTTCATTTTCTTATTATTCCATATTAAAGTCACTGAAAGAGGACATATACCCCATTTTGCAACATTAATTTAAATAATAAAAGTGCAGATTCTGAATTCATATTTTTCATCTGTCTACACAAATGAGGAACCAGTTATTGAAGGTTTCCTTCTTAATAGTACCAATTCTAGTAATACAACTAATGATGCATGGTTCACACATGAGGAAATTCAAAATAGACTAGAACATGCTAAGATAAACAAAGGTCCGGGGCCAGATGGTATTCATCCCAGGGTACTTAGTGAGCTTAGCTCTGTGATTGCCAAACCTCTTTACTTAATTTTGCAGGATTCAATGAGGTCTGGCATAGTGCCGAGAGACTGGCGAATTGCTAATGTGGTGCCTCTATTCAAAAAGTAGTAGGAAAGCTTTTTGAAGGGTTATTAAAGGATAAGATACTGGACTTTATAGCAAATCATAATACTATAAGTGTATGCCAGCATGGTTTTATGTGTAAACTTAATTTCTTTTTAACTAAATAACTACTTCATTTTTTTTTATTAGAAGGTAAGCAGGGACCTCAATTGTGGGATGGCAGTGGATGTGATTTACTTAGACTTTGCTAAAGCATTTGATACAGTGCCACACAAAAGGTTGCTGGTTAAATTAAGGAATGTTGGCCTGGAACATAGTATTTGTACCTGGATAGAGAATTGGCTAAAAGATAGACTACAAAGAGTGGTGGTAAATCGAACATTTTCTAATTGGACCAGTGTTGTTAGTGGAGTACCGCAGGGCTCTGTACTAGGTCCCTTGCTTTTCAACTTGTTTATTAATGACCTGGTGGTGGGCATTGAAAGTACTGTTTCTATTTTTGCGGATGATACTAAATTGTGCAGAACTATAGGTTCCATGCAGGATGCTGCCACTTTGCAGAGTGATTTGTCTAAGTTGGAAAACTGGGCAGCAAACTGGAAAATGAGGTTCAATGTTGATAAATGCAGGTTATACACTTTGGCAAAAATAATATAAATGCAAGTTATACACTAAATGGCAGTGTGTTGGGAGTTTCCTTAAATGAGAAGGATCTAGGGGTCTTTAAAGATAACAAGTTGTCTAATTCTGGGCAGTGTCATTCTGTGGCTACTAAAGCAAATAAAGTTCTGTCTTGCATAAACAAGGGCATTAACTCAAGGGATGAAAACATAATTATGCCTCTTTATAGGTCCCTGGTAAGGCCTCATCTGGAGTATGCAGTGCAGTTTTGCACTCCATTCCTTAAGAGGGATATAAATGAGCTGGAGAGAGTGCAGAGACGTGCAACTAAACTGGTAAGAGGTGTGGAAGACAAATTATGAGGGTAGACTGTCAAGGTTGGGGTTGTTTTCTCTAGAAAAAAGGCACTTGCGAGGGGACATGATTACACTTTACAAGTACATTATAGACAAATAGCAGGGGACCTTTTTACCCATAAAGTGGATCACCGTACCAGAGGCCACCCCTTCAGACTAGAAGAAAAGAACTTTCATTTAAAGCAACGTAGGGGGTTCTTCACAGTCAGGACAGTAAGGTTGTGGAATGCACTGCCGGGTGATGGCTAATTCAGTTAATGCCTTTAAGAATGGCTTGGATGATTTTTTGGACAGACAGAATATCAAAGGCTGTTGTGATACTAAACTCTATAGTTAGTATAGGTATGGGTATATAGAATTTGTGTGGAAGTATGGAGGGGTATGTGTATGGATGCTGGGTTTTCATTTGGAAGGGTTGGACTTGATGGACTTTGTCTTTTTTCAACCCGATTTAACTATATAACTATATAATTGTGTTATTGCTAAACATATTTTTGTATATTGTTTCAATTAAGAATTATGTATTAAATTAGTATGCTATTTTCTTTCAGCGGGTATTTGCAGTCTCTTAGATGTTGTAAAGGGAAGAGAGGTACAGATAGGATCTGTTGTACGCAACCCATTATTCAGAAAGCTGCAAATTACGGAAACGCCATCTCCCATAGGCTCCATTGTATCCAAATAATCCAAATTCTTTAAAATTTCTTTTCTCTATACTTTGTACTTGGTCCACACTGAGATATACAGTAATTAATCCTTACTTGAAGCAAAACCAGCCTATTTGGGTTCATTTAATGTTTACAATATTTTCTAGTAGACTTAGGGGGTTATTTATCAAAAGTCAAGTTTGTGAGTTTTTTTCTACCTTGAATAAACTCACAACTCTATTGTTTGCTTATTTATGAAGAAACCCAAATGTTAAAGACTTGATTAAAAGCAATCAGGGGTAAAAACTTGAATGCCTCAAATTTAGAGAGTTCTAGGCTAAAAGACCTTGAATACCTCGAATTTATCAAGTTTTCAAGCGCAACCTACTGTAAAAAAACCAAAAATCATAAATGCACAACATCATCTTCAAATGGGTAAAGGGACCTCTGCTATTGACTTCTACATGACCTCAACAGGTTTTAGCTGGAGTATTTTCGGATTCAGGCTTTTAGAATCTTTGGGGCATTTTTTGAGAAAACACAACTCGACCTTTGATAAATAACCCCCTTAAAGTATGAAGATCCAAATTAAGGAAATATCCATTATTCCGAAACACCCAGATAACAGGTCCCATACCTGTACCAAAGTTATACCATAATTTGTGCTAACTGTATTCTTTTAGGCATCTTCGGGGGAAACAATTCTTTGACCTGCAAACTTTGCAATTATTTACCAAAAAAATATACATTTGACACTTTTCAAAATTATAACTAGAAACAAAAATTTTAATTATATTGTACCTTAAATAATAATCACTTTTAACTAGAAATACAAAAGCTTCTAGCAAGATAACTCAACTTACAAGTGTGTTGTAGATGATTTACCTATACACCAATTAGCAGTCACAGTGCCTATAGCTATAATATTTTAAGATGTAAAAAAAAAATATTCTAAGCATGTTTACTTAACCAAGCCCGGTAAATAATAGAGCTCAAACTAATCTACAGCAATTTTACTGTCAATATGTTTCTGCTGCCCTGCCTGAATTAAGTACAGTATGTGAGATATTTCACTACTGCCAAGAAAACATTTGGCTTAAAAGAAGGAGACCTTTTCTAAGTAGCTGTGTCTGTTAACAGTGATATCCCCAGAGCAGTCTTAGTCCATGGAAAAGGTTGATAAAATCTGTTTCCTATTTATAATTCACAGAAGTCAGCGAAGTAAGAAGGCAGTGCCAAAGCCTTGAAGTCACACTGAACAATATGTCACACAAATCTTAGTATGTTCAAAAGTAGAAAATTGTCTTGCAATTTCTGATAGAGGAAGCTTAACATACCTTCCAAACTGCTGACAAAAATCTTCTAACTGGCATTATATATACCAGTACCCGCATCATCTTGTTCTGTACACTAAGGGGGTTATTTATTAAAAATCCAAATTTATCTCATTATTTTCTGAAATATACTCTGACCAAATCCGCATGGGTTATATCCCCTTATTTATCAATACATTTTCCTGAATATTTCCTGTGTGGGAATAAACTTGGAAAACTCGTAAAAATTCAGATCATACAAATTTTTCAGATTTTCGGACCAAAAACTTCAGATTTTTGCCAAAAAAACACAAAATCTTTAGATTATTGCACAAAACCCAGGGCAGATCTGGATATCTCCCATTGACTTATAAACAACCTCGGCAGGTCTGAGATGCCAGATTATAAGGATTCTGACTTTTTCCATCCTCTGGGTAAAACAAATCCCGAAAAATTTGAGTTATTTTTTCGCAAAAAAATTTGATTTTATAAAGTTTTTAGCATTCAGACTTTAATAAATAACCCCCTACTTATGTGCATGCCTCTGGGAGCATTGGAGCAGTGTACTTTCCCAGCCTGACCCGCACCCAACCTTACAACATTACAATTACGAACTCACATTGACTACTTGTAATGTAATGATAATGAATGATCAAGAGCAAAGACAAGTCAGTTGAAAGTTATAGATTGTCATCAGTAATAATTTCATACACATTTTACTATAGTTGTACAATCGATCTGGAATTTCAGATTGTGAGGTAGGTTGTCTGAACCTGTACCATGAGCTGATGCAGACAAAGGTTATTTAAAGTGGACTGAAACAAAATAGGAAATAAGTACACTAAAAAATACTAGCTGGTAAGAGAATTATTCATGGGTGTGCACAGTGTTTACACTGTGCCAGATTTGTATGTGCATTTTTCTGTAAAATTGTTCCCCAGGGAAGACAGAGAGGTACTATAACCTGGCCAAATTATCAAAATACTATATACCTAAAGTATTGTTTATTGTTCATCTAATTACGAAAACCAAGGGCATTAATATCAAGTTGGTCCTTCCTTTTACCACTATAAAAACTTCTTTCCACTAGATGTTGGAACATCATTCATGGAATCTGCCACAAGAGCATTAGGGAAGTTGAGAAACCAGGCTTGGCTCAAATTTCATGTTTCATGACATCTGATGTGTTCAGCTAGGTTGAAGTTAAGGCTCTGTGTAGATAAGACAAATTCTAATACTCCTTTCCCTCCAAGCAATCACTATTTACACAGGAACACTAACATGCTGAAACATAAATGGACCTTCCACAAACTTTAATAAAGCACCATTGGTAATAAAGCAAGATTGTCTAGAATGTCCTTGGGTATTGTATTGTTAAGGATTGATTTAAAGGAGCCAAAGACCAAGGAGTATAGAGCAGCCCCATAATATTGTTTTTCCTTCACCAACCTTTACAGAGCGCATCATGTTCCAAAGCAAGTAGAGCTTTTTTGGCATCTGCCAAAAACAGACTTACCCATCACACTCATTTTTCAAATGGGGGCCTGACATTTTATGTATCTCTGGATAAAATATCCCTATGTCCAATAAAAACTGTACTTACCATCCTATAGAAGCGAATAGTACAGAAAGAGCTGTATGATCAACAGCTGGATATAAAATGTCTCAAAAAAATTTCATTTTTCTTAGTGAGCAATTATACATTAAAATTTGGGATTCATTGTTTGGTATACTGGAATGATATCAGCCACTATGGGTCTGAAGCTATAACAAATGTCAATGAGATCAGTTATGGTACGCCCTATACAAGTTCTTTAGTGATTCTAAAATGTTATGCCCTATAGACCATATCTAATACTAATAAAACAACAATTTCTGTCATTACAACTGTTATGTCCCAGTATTTGCTTTATTCTGATTCATTCCGAGAACACCTTGGACATAATTCAGCATTTTTTGAGTGAGTTCTGAAAATGATCATTTAACCAAATCCCATATAATTATGATGGATGTAATAGTATATAGTGTGTTCTTCTATAAAATTTTCATTACAATCCTCTTTGTTGGGACTGTGGATTAAGATTCTGTGCACAATGGGTGGGATTAGGTGATATATGGTATGAAAATAATTTATCGATTTGTAATAGAGGATGAATTCAAGGTTAATCCTGCCTTTTAATAATTGTATAATATATAACCTTGTTGGAATGAGACTTTCAGAAGATAACAGTCATCTTAAACTGATAACAATCCAATTGTGCTTTTAAATGCCTGTAGCAGAAATTGTTAATATGTGTTGATTCATAGGAGAATTCTGTAAAAAAGTTATATTTTTTTTCCTATTTGTGCATGTGTAAATAGTGAAAAGTACTGCTGGGATCAAACATGGTTATTCTTTGAGATGTACAGATGGCATACCATTCATCTCAGTGTCTAAAAGGATGTCGCTATGCATTGTGTAAATGTAAAATTCACTGTGGGTCCAGTTGTTGATTAAGGGACACACGGGGGGCTTAATGGAAACCGTAGAAAACGGACTAAAGTCTGACTATAATCTTTAGGGTTCTTTTCCTTATAGTTGTTAATTTAAGGGCTAATATATTCATTTCTGAGTTTTGACTTTTCCCAACGTATTCGCAAATTGCACCAAGATCTTGCAAACATTTTTTTCAAATGTAAAAAAATATAAATAAAAATCTTGCTATCTAAAACGTGTACGTTTTCTTTTGAAAAAAACTGAATTGCAAAAAAACCCCACACGTTTGAGATTTTGCCATGAATTGTGGCAAAATCGCAACTCAAAATTTAATACAAACCCTCCCTACTGATAGATTTGTATGTACCCCAATCTACCTTTTTTTTTTTTTTTTTTTTGGATATAGCCAGTAGAGGCTATATTTTTGTCACCTGGTATAATTTGCTATTTTTCAAATGAATTTGCATTTGTCTATACTCTGTTACAGGCAGCAAGACTGAGTTTATTATAAAGGCACGTTAAAAAACTGCACATATCTATCTCTAAAACTACAAGACAAAAACTAAATGTAAAAAAAATATTATTAAGGATCCACTACAGTTTGGGTTAATACAGAAATCACAGTTGCTCTTTAACTACAATAACTTGGAACCAACAAACTCTGGGGTGAGATGAAAATGTATTGCGTATTTGTATGAAAACCTCAAATTAATTAAGGGGAGGGTAATCAGATGATTATGTTCCCAGGTGACTATTCATAAAAACATTAAGATCTCCTATAGATGCCATCTTAATAAAATAATTCAGATGTTTAAAAATTATTTCCTTTTTCTCTGTAATAATAAAACAGTACCTTGATCACAAATAAGATATATTTAATAAGGCCAATTTATCAAAGATTTAGTTTTTTTCACGGTTCAAGACAAAACGCAGTGAAAAAACAGTGAGGATGTTCTCTGACAAATTTATTTATGTTCCCAGTTTACTAAAACATTTGAGGTTTTAAGCTTTATTGAAAATGAATGGGACAATGAGATTCTTAATGATTTTTTCTGGAAAAAAAAACACATGGGGGAATATTTTGTTGCGTTTTTACTGTTGCTAGCATTTGAGAAAAAAGTTGTACATGTTTTGTCGGCTTTTTTTCCCTTGGCTTTTTTTTATTTAGATAAATCTCCCCCTAAATGTTTAAATTATTATTAGACTTAAGATTCAAACTAGGGATGCACCGAATCCACTATTTTGGATTCGGCCGAACGCCCGAATCCTTCGTGAAAGATTCGGCCGAATACCGAACCCGAACCCTAATTTGCATATGCAAATTAGGGGTTGAAAGGGGAAAATATTTTTTACTTCCTTGTTTTGTGACAAAAAGTCACGCGATTTCCCTCCCCGCCCCTCATTTGCATATGCAAATTAGGATTCGGATTCGGTTCGGCCGGGCAGAAGGATTCGGCAAAATCCGAATCCTGCTGAAAAAGGCCGAATCCTGCCCGAATCCCGAACCGAATACTGGATTCGGCAGGATTCGGCCTTTTTCAGCAGGATTCGGACTACAGGTATAAGTTCCTTTATCTGGAAACCCATTATCCACAAAGCTCCAAATTATGAGATTGTCATCTTTAAATAGACCCTGTTTTAATTGATTAAATCAATTCATTAATTTATTACTATTTTCTCTATAATAATAAAACAGTACCTTGTACTTGATCTAAACCAAGAAATAATGAATCCTTATTGGAGGCAAACCAATCCTTTTGGGTTTATTAACGTTTAAATGATTGAAGCAAAATTAATGTATGAAGTTCCAAATTACGAAAAGATCCCTTATCTGGAAAACCTCAGGTCTCGAGCATTCTGGGTAACAGGACCCATACCTGTATCTTGAAAGCATCAATGATATACCTACTGTAGCTCTGATACAACACCTGAATATCAGAAAGATGATACAAGTAGCTAGTGTTGTGTGTCGTGTGTCAAGACCTGATATTAGAAGCAATATTCACTCTTTAGCTTCAATCTTAAAATACTGCTTTCGACATTTTGCTCTGTACATCTCATCATTTTAACCCAATAGAGATAGATCATCTTTTAAAACTTTTGCACAAACATTGATTTTTAGTCCAATGGATCACCAAGAACCAAATGGCTACAGTTATATTATCTAACAGAAATCTAGACACATAGGGGGTTATTTATCAAGGCCCGAATTTATCTCAATATTGGCTGCTACAAACTCCGATCTAATCGGCTCAGGTTTTTAACGCTTATTTATTATCAAATTTTCCCAAAAATGACCTTTGCCGGAAAAGTTTAGATTTTCACGATTTTTCTGTGAATTTTCCTCGTAAACTTTTTCCCCTGAAAGCTCCGAAAACATCGTTAAATTGCCCGATACCCCTGACACAGCCAAAAATCAATGGGACTGTTCCCATTGACTTTTATGCAACCTCGACAGGTTTGAGATGCCGTGTTTTTATATTCAGGCTTTTTAGCCCTCTGGGTTTAATAAATTTCTAAAAATTTGTGATTTTTTTTTAAGCCTATAATATAAAAAAAAAATATTCGGATTTCGGGGAATTTCGGGTATTCGGACCTTAGTAAATAACCCCCATAGTAATCTGCATATCATTAATAAGACGATTACTGTTGTCAAAATTTAGTAAAATAAAGACACCGGGGCAGGCGGCCTTTGCAGACATATAGAACCTCTGTGTGTAGCTAACTGTCAACTCTAAAGTACACAGTGACAATTGATATACTCGACTACAACCTTTTAACATAACATTTAAGGTGGAAAGACCTTTCACACACAAGCACAATATAGATTATCATGCCATATGCTTTTCAAGTTTTGTATTAAGTGAAACAGATATGGGTTTCCCCCAACCAGTTTAAAATGTTACCATTAAAAACACAGACATCTTGAATGAAAGACAAAAGGCACAGTGTCCAGTGCAAAGTCTAGGTTTTCGTATAGCACGAGCTGCCATAAGTCCTTCAGGCAAAACGTTTTAAGCAAGTGTTAGAGGTAGCCTGTCATCCACATAGCCTTAAGTACCAGAAAGGCTTGTCACAGCCATCTTGCATCTCTTGACGAAGATTCAGTTGGATGCGCAGAAGCACAATAATTGAAAGCTGCCTGACAGAAAGGTAGCATGTTAGACTAAAAGGCAGGTGCCAGCCTTTAGGCAACTTGTTCTGTCACAGCTTTAAATAGAATTGAAAGGAGATATGTGCCGGCAGCAGCTAAATAAATAAATAATGCCAAAAAAAACCCCAAAATGCCTTCTGTAAGGGACAAAGCGTTAAAACAAACCAATAGTTGCCGTTTCATATTTCACTAATCACTTGCAGCAAAATGTACTAGGAAGCTGTGTGCCTGATTAGAAATGCCGTTAATTAAATTATCACCTCACGTTGTATAGAAGTGTTTATGCACACCCACACAGCCACGTTCAGCCTAAAGGGACACACTGATTTTGTGCCTGACAAAGCAAAGTTGTGATGTATTAATGCAGGACAATTTTTTTTTACAAAAAGGACATAAATCCAAGTTTCTCCTAAAAAGTTTCACAGGTCTAGATGAAAACCTTTCCAAAACAGTGAACATGAATATTCAGTATTAAAAAGTATTTTTACAATTAAGAAGATAAGTATTATATTGGCCATTAAGTATCAGGACTCCCTGCCTATTGCTGCTTTTATCTGTATAATTATTCTAATTAAGTTATTTGATCTCAAATTTGGTCAATTCATTTGTTTTGCAATACAGGTATGGGACCTGTTATCCAGAATGCTTGGGACATGAGTCCAAAAAAATAAAATAAATAAGTTTGCAGAAAATCATTTAAACATTAATTAAACTTAATAGGATTGTTTTTCCACCAATAAGGATTAATTATATTTGAGTGGTGATCAAGTACAAGCCACTGTTTTATTAATACAGAGAAAAAGGAAATATGTTTAAAAAAAATTGGAATAGGATTGTTTTTCCACCAATAAGGATTAATTATATCTGAGTGGTGATCAAGTATGAGCTACTGTTTTATTAATACAGAGAAAAAGGAAATATGTTTAAAAAAAGTTGGAATTATTTAATGAAAACGCAGTCTGTAAGAGAGGACCACCCCGTAATTTGGAGCTTTCTGGATAATAGGTTTCCAAATAACGGATCCAATACCTTTAGTTTAAATCTGGTAAAATAAAGATATGTGGCCTATTGGTCTTTGCAGACATAGAACCTCTGTGTGTACCATGCTCTTTAATGTACACAGTGGAAAATCATATATTTAATCCTATAATGTTAAGACTACAGTCATAGGCGGATTTTAATAAAGGCTAGGGAAGGCTAAGCCTCCCCAAACCTGCCTGATAAAAAAAATGAGGAGAAAAGAAAAAAAAAAAATCAAAAGTTTACTAACTATTTATTCTGTCCACAACAGAGCTTGCGATCACAGTTAAAACTGCAGCTTCTGATTTAGTTTTTCCCCTCAAGTTCTAAGTCCCGGTTCAGCTACTATGTGATTGGCTGAACTGGATGAAGAAATTTGAGCCCTCCTCTAGCCTAACCAATCCTCTTGTGGCAGGACTGGGACTTACACTTTGAAGGGAAAACGCTGAAGTTCCTGCTGTGCTGTCTGTCTTCCTTTCCAATCAATCTGTGCATGCAGCTATGAATATCTAAAAGTCCCCAGGTTATGTGTGCAAGGGCCAATATGCAGGTACTTTATCACTATACTTTTGCCATATGAATTCTGTTCAGCCCTTTTCTCAACCGGTCAGGAAACAATAGGAAAATAATAAATCATGCATTTCATGTGAAGCAAGTTAAATTAGATCACAGAAACATGGGAGAGGTGTCACCAAAATGCAAGTTTTGTAGAAAAACTACAAGTTTTGCTGGAAAGTAATATAAGGGAAAAATGGGTAAACAAAAAGAAACGAGAGAAAAAGGGTTAAAAACGCTGGAATGTATAGGTGGTGGAAGATTTAATGATGTCAAATGAAAAGTGGAATAGAGTAAGGACAGGATAGAAAAGTAGATTACAAAAGTAAAAAAAAAGGGTAACATGGGAGACAAGACTGGGGGTCCATCCTGAGAGAGTGTATCTGTGCTGCGCTACTGCTTTCTCCAATACCACACTGAGCTTTGTATAAATGCAGGCCAAGAAACATCCTCTCCACTCGTCTGCATTCTTCTGTGTCTGAACCCAGAGCCACTGTGCCATAATGTATGTCATTGTACTTCAACCCAACTATATCATGTGCTTGGGTTGTCAGCAGGGCTGGACTGAGAATTAAAATAGGCCCTGACATTTCAGGTATACAAAGGCCCACCGGCCCACACAGACCCCACCAGCCCACTAAATACTGACTTTCTATGGCACTCTATAGCAGCCCCTCTGGCATTTTCCAGAACCCACATAATCCACTTCAGCTACTACCAGGGTTCATCCTGCAGCAGGGCCGGAACTAGGGGTAGGGAGAAGAGGCACGTGCCTAGGGTGCAAAACTTGGGGGGCACCAGGCATGTAACTTCCATGTCGTCTACCCCTAGTCCGACAGTATTACCTCACTAATGGGGCCAAGCTCACTCCTGGTGATGCGTGCCTATCTGCACACGCTCCCTTGCGTACGACCAAGCGAGTGATTGTTTGCGCGCAACCGCACACGTGCGCACTCAATCCAGCACTCGTTCCCGTGTTGTGTGCGGTGGAGCAGAGGGGGTGACTCCATCAGCTGAGTTGCCTGGGGAGCCCGGCCAGAATGGCCCAGCACTGTCCTGCAGCCCCAAGCTGGTGTTCAACTATACCACTCAACACTCATAGATATTCAAATGCATTTAGTGGGTTTTGTCTGGGTAAATGGGAGATAAAATTAAACAGGAAAATTAAAGATACTCGCTTTTTTGGCCCTTGCTAGATAGATAGAGTAGATTCTCAGTGTAAAACTTCCTTCTGTTCGCTTTGTTGTCAGTGTTTTCAAATCAGCAGTGAGATAAGCAGGGGGAATAAGCACTAGACATACCTATTTTGCCACTTGTTAGAAGCATAGAAGTTTCTTGGCATTTACTTATTCCTGGGATACTTTGATTTATGACATGCCATGTGTTTACTGGACATGCAAGACCAAATAGTCCTGACAAGTAAGGGCTGAATTCCACTGCACTTTGATGTCTGATTCGTCGCCAGGAGATGACACGCACATGATGTGTCTGATGTGTAGAAGTTAATGGAACAAAAATTGCAGGTACAAACTACATGTATCCGACTGTCGGATGAAGACGCATACATGTAGTTGTACCCAGGGGCGCTCCACCAATGAGGCGAGTTGATCCACTCACCTCAGGCGGCAGCGCCCCCCTGGTTACCAGGGGCGGCAAAAATGCCGCTCCTGGTAACTAAGAGCCGAATTTCCGGTTTTCAACCTGGAAATTCAGCTCTTCTAGTGCAGAGAGTGCAATTGCACTCTGCACTAGCGTTGTGCAGCACCCGACCCCCTCCTGCGCAGAAAATGTGAGCGCCGTGAGGAGGGGGCTACCTTAGGCGGCATAAAGGCATGGATCGGCGCTGGTTGTACCTGTTATTTCACATTCCGTTCATCACCTTCTGCACGTCGCATGCGTGTAATTGCCTGGAGACGAATCGGACATCAATGTGCTGTGAAGTTCAGCCCTAAGGTGTTAAGTAGCCTCCCCAAGGACAAAATTCACCCTCCGCCCATGACTACAGTCCTCTAAGATAACAAGTAAGGCTCACAATAAACTTGTTTACAAGTTTGTTTTTACGGTGTAGGTGGCTGTGATCCACTCAGCTCTATTCATTTCTCGACTGTTTTTCTAGTCTCCTTCTTACCAGTGGGCACACACAAGGATTTTTTTCCTTAATCTTGTACAATAACTTTATGAAGCCATTAGTGATAGGCGAATTTCGCTTTGCCGAAAAATTTGCGAATTTCCAGCGAAATTCGCGAAACCGCGTCCATTTTTTGACACCAGCGTCCGTTTTATTGACGCTGGTGCACATTCGTCCATTTTATTGACGCCAGAAAATTTTCGCCAGTGAATTTTCGCAGCTGTTTCGCAAATTTATTCACGGGAGGCGAATTGCACAATAAATTCACCCATCACTAGAAGCCATACATTCTGCTATATGTACAAGAGAGTAATGAATACATTAAATAGCCTTAGTAGCGAAGTAAGACAAGAACAAGTATTCTTATTATAATTATGCAAAACAGGGGGGGCATGCCGGTGACATCACGAGGTGGACAGCTGACATCATGGGCAGACTGCTAACCTCATGGGGACAGGCTATGACAAAGAGACTGACAATTAGCCAATCACCATGTCAATATTGGAGATTCCTGCCTGGTTTTCCTAAATGGAAAATCGGGCAGGCAGTTCTGACCCGAGCAGCCCTTCCAAAAACCAAACTGTCTGGGTTAAAACCACAGGTGACAACCCTAGCAGGGATTGACTATAGAAAACAAACAACTTTTTACATATTTATTTCTAATAAAAAAAAACAAAAAAAAACTCGTGGGACAATTTTAATGACTTTTTCTGTTGCTGTATAGAATGGAGAAGGACATTTACATTACATTTATTTAGTAGGGTTTCTTATTACACACAGTCACATTCACATTCCCTTAAATTGACAGTAAAACTGGCAGCATATTTAAGAAAAATGTTTCATTTACACATTAAAATTGCCACAAACAGAAGTAATGAGTGATACGGGAATGAAATGGAAATCGTTTTAAAACAACTGATAAGGTTGAAGTAATCACAACCAGGCACTGAATACACAACAAGAGGATAAAGGCATGTCAAAAATATATGGTTTCCGCTGTGAGGAAGACTGATGTAGCCAGTTGTGAAACATACGGAATACATTCTCAATTCAATGACATTCACTTTGCAGTCTCATTTAATTCAATCCTAACTGCTGATTTGCATATGTGGATTCAGCAGAAATTCATGACTTTGATTCCATATATTGGAATCTAAATTTGTATCCTGCAGCACATAAAAGGCCTTTAAAGGGGTAGGTCACCTTAAAATTAATTTTGAGTATTCTTATAGACAATTGTATACTAAGACAATTTGCAATTGGTCTTTATTTTCTGTGGGTGTGTTTTTTAGTAGTTAACATGCATTTCTGCATCTCGCTAGTTTAAAATGGACTATCTGGTTGATAGAAACCTATTAACCCTAGCAACAAGGATGCAGTTAGGAATGTATGCATGCTGAGCCAAATAACCACATAGTAATCTAAGTAGGAAGCTGAATGGGCAGTATTAAAAGACAACTAATTTAAATAATCAGAAAATATAAAAATTAAGACCATTTGGAAAGCTACTCAGACTAGGCCAATCTAGAATAAGATAAATGCCATATAAGAAGTATCCCATTGTGCCCAGATTGTATTAGACAAATATGAATCTACTAGACCAAGTCAGCAGCTAAGTGGCCCTTGTATGGTGCCAGCAGTCAAACCTGAACACCGGATAATAAGATGAATATTTGGCAGATATCTTCCTGTAAGAGCGAGGAATGAGGTCCAAGGTGCTGCACCAACACAACTATGATCAGATTGTTGGCCAGTGGGATCAGCCCGATGTTGCCTATCTCATGTGGTTTGACAAGGTCTTCACACATGTTGGCTGGTTTTAGAGGTTAATGGGCACATTTACTAAGATAGAGGCCCCAGGGATCATAATAAGGTAAAGGAACAAGACCCATGACAGAGATAGGAAGTGTCTAATGGAAAGAATAGGTTGCAAGTGGTTGTGGGGGCTGTAGTTTAGCAAGCAATTGGTCAGCAATTGGTGTCTTACTTTTTTAAGGGTGATACCCTAAAAAAGATTGTAAATTTTTTTGGGGGTACCCTCCTTCCCCTACTACATTTCCTAACATATGGCACCTAAACTATACAGTGGGCACATGTATAGGGCAAAATAACTTATTTTATGAAGCTTTCCCAGGCTTGTGTAGTGTAATGTATTTGCTGCTACATATACGTCCATTGTAATTTAACTTGGCACTGTATGCAAATTAGGCATCGCTAGCATAACTTCGTTTTGCTTGATGAATTAATGCTAGCGCAACTTCGCTGCCTTTCGCCTACCTGAGCGCAACTTTGGATTTTAGTGAATTAGCGGAGCCCTGGCAAAACTTCAGTTCTGGGCATTTTTCAGAGAACAGGAATGCTGGGTCCAAGGTTAGCGACTATTAAATTGTGTTCCCATTATCATGCCTAATAATTAATCTCCCATATCACTCCTTTCTGGCCAGGGGCACAGGACAATAGACTTGGCTGGTACCATGGGGACATTAAGACGTTTGTTTGTTATACAGGGGGTGTCTCCCCGTAGGACCAGGCACGTAAATCAGAACTTGTACCATTTTGCAGATTGCAGCAATTTTATTATCCTGTGCACACATTGCGTGCAGACCCGCAACCCAAATAACTGCACAACCAATCTGGAGCTTGCAAATCATTTGATAAGCAGTTGATCAGACTCAGTTTGTTGCAACATTTTCAGGAGTTTCCTGCTCTGCAGTTACCTTTAGCCTTAGTTTCAGTCATTACAAAAAATACCTTTATAAGAAGTTTTAGAAAGTCAGTGTAAGCAATTCAGCATTGAGGTGTACAGTATGCTACTTTTCCACTTGCTTAAGTATATTTTTCCATGTTCTGGTTAATTACAAACAACTTGTCCATGGCCTCAGAAATAACATCAAGATCTGGAAGTGGCATTATTGTGATGCCTAATAAATATAGAAATCACATGGAGAATATCAGTCTTGGCTTCGTGTTCCTTTCATTAAGGCACAGTTATGCCACTGATTGACGCCTGCACTGATTGAATGGCACATCTATATAATGCCGTGCCTACTGTATCATTATGAGTGATGTCAGTGGGATAAAAAGCATTGGAGTTTGAATGCCTTGCAAAAGAAATAAACTATTTTGCAAGGGAATATTGCCTAGGGAATATAAAACATGCCTCGTGGCCACAATCAGACTGCTGTAATATTGTATCGCCAAAATGCTTACAAAAGAAATACGGCATTTTTTGGTATTCTCATTAGTCAGCAACGTTCTACAAAAGTGTAAAGCAATAAATACCCTTCGCTAACTATATTTTTCTTTTTCTTTTTTTTTTAATAAAACAATCAAAATAGGAATAATATCTGTATAACTACACAACACAACTTGTTACTGATCAACAGGGCATTCCTTCAATTCCATTGGGGTCAGAATCACAAAAGCTGACCGCATTTGTTGCTAGGGTACAGAAAACATAATGCAGTTTACACATGCATAAAGTAGTTTGTTTAGAAATATCCCTGCATGCTCTTATTCTTGCATGTTGTCATAAGCTAGGTCCCCTTGACCCCTTTGGTGCCTATTTGCATCAGTAGTTTGTATTTATTGTCAAACATTCCTATGATCCTATTACACAAGGCTGCAATATATACTGGTAATGAACAGATACTTCATAGCAACAATAATTTGCCTGTGGCATGTATGAATTACACCACATTGTATTACAGTGTGTTCAAATACTGCAATACTTGCATTTTATAATAAATATGTTTTCCCTTGATTTGTTTCTAGACGAATACATTCAGATGGGGTGTACATATATTTTTTAAGCCTTTTAATTAGATATCACTGACATTTTGTGAGAAGCTATTGGCACCAAAATTCTGCAGCAAATGGAATGATTAGTATTGTTCCTCAATGGAATACAACGTTACTTTCAGCACTGACTGTGTATAATCAATATAGTTCCTGCCGTCCTTGTAGTGTCCTGTGGGGTTATATAGCATCATGGGCAATCTTTATCCTGGTCCTGGAACTAACACCACTCAATCTCCTTCCAAACACAGCACTTTTACGCAGAGTTTAAGAATAATATATTTATACTTTGGGGGATACTAACATAATGGACTTCAATTACTAACACCAGGGGGAAAAAAAATCTGTGAAATCTGCAATGTTTTTCCCACTGCTATAATGACACTGATGCATACAGTGTCATTATGGTTGTCATTCAGGCAGAGACAGGCTTTCCCTTAGACACTCTTCATTTAAGCATGATTTAGCAGGGGAAAAAGAAGCATGGGCACTGATAGTAAAGGAAACCCTGGACAGGCTTCAAGTTCAGGACACTCTTGTTCTCCATAGAATTACAACAAAATAAATCCACCAAAAATACAGAAAATAAATCCAACAAAAATACAGAGGTTGAGTACGTTTTGAAGGGAGAAGAGTTGCGCATGGGTTTGCATCTATTACTGTGCTCACTAATACAGGTATGGGACCGGTTGTCCAGAATGCTCAGAACCTAGGATTTTTCGGATAACAGATATTTCCGTAATTTGGATCATCATGTCTTAAATCTACTAGAAAATCACGTAAACATTAAGGGGCAGATTTATCAAGGGTTGAATAGTAAATTTGAATTCTAATTAGAATTTTTTGAGTGTCAAAATTCACACATTCAAATTTTAATCCCCCTATTGGAATTCAAATTTAAATGTGAGATTTATCACAACTCGACCATGGAAACAGTCCTAATTCGAATATTCGCCACCTAAAACCTGCCTTGTTAATTTAAAAGTCAATGGCCAAGGGTCGTTGAGCCATTTGGAGATGTTAATAGCCTTCCTGACATTCAAGTTCTTTTTCAGGAGAAGAACTTGATTTGTACGAATCGAATATGATTCAAATTTTTGGGTCGGAACCATTCAATTGAATATTAAGCATTCAAATATTTTCTTAAATTACCTCCCAGTTGAATTGTGAGCATATTCAAATTTTAAAAAAAATTCACATGAATTTAAAATTCAACTTTTGATAAATGGGCCTCTAAATAAACCCAATTGTACCGGTTACTGTTATTATAATAGAGAAAAAGGTAATTTTTAAAAAAAAAAAATAATAATTTGAATAATTCCATACCAGTGTACCGGAGACAGCCTTTCTAGAATTTGGCGTTTTCTAGATAATGGGTTTCTGGATAATGGATCACATACCTGAGTGAGGAGCAATACCTAAGTGAGGAGCAATATTTTGCATGCCCTGGAGAATCAGTTTCTGACATCTCTAGCTCTTGCCTGGTCCCTTATTCATTTGTAAAGCTTGCCCAAGCCTAATAACCCATAGCAACCAATCCAATGTTTGCTTTCAAACAGCTATTTAAGAAAACATTCACTGTTAGATATCCGAGGCATGAGAAAGGCTTCTACAGAGATTAAATGGGTAGTATGACACAATGATTCAATCTCTGCAATATAATCATGTAAAATAATTCACAGTTGGTGCTATTGACTACAGTTTCCATCATGCCCCATAGGAAACAAGGGATTCATGGCACACAAATGAGGGAACCATGATTTAAAGGAAAACATAACTATTCATTAATCTGGCCAGCACTCATCATTTCCAGACACATCCTTGAAAAGTTCCCCCTTTCATGTTCTAAGCCTTTTGTTATTTCTTCCTATTTTATAGTAGATGTCTAGATTCCTATTCTTGCAGTTAAAACACACTAAGGCCTCAATGAGTCAAGAGTGCAAGATTTTAGCATGGCAATTCCATTTTATTGGAGCACTTTCATCAAGTTGTAATGAACTATTTTATTCAACTGTAGTGGTAGAGGTGTTATGTTTAAAGAAACAAAAAGCCTACATTGAGGAGCTTAGAGGAGCTAGGGGTATGATGCTATTGATATACAGTATAAGGGGTTATTTACCAAAACTCTAATGAATTTCATTTTTTTTAAAAAAGTCGACCTAACTCCCATCCCCAAATTGAACTTATTTATCAATAATTCTTCTAGAAAAAGTCAGAGCGAAAAACTTTGCAACAAATGTATGTCTCAATTTGAATCATATGAATGATGCTCCAAATACTCCACTTAATTGGATTATCTGACAAAAACCCTGACTTTATCGGATTATCCACTGTGGGTCACGATGTCAAGAAGCAACTTCAGGGACAACTGCCATTGACTTCTACATGAACCAACAGGTTTGAGATGGATTATTTTCAGATTGAGATATTTAGCAGCTTTGGGGTATAATAAATCTTTATAAATGTGCAGGTTTTTTTTCCCTTTAAAAACTCAACCAGAACAATTCAAAGTTTCATAAATGGGCAGAAGTGTGGACCTTTTAAAACACCCAAAAGGAAAAGGGTTGCAAAGCCATTTAGAATTATTTTACGGATGTCTTACCATGGGAAGTAGAGACTCCTGCCATGATACACATATTGATAGGCTGATGGCACTGGAAGGGTACAATGGTACCTTAAAGATTTGTATTGCACAGTTGCCATTCTTTTCAAAGATTCGAGCATATACTGCTCTCTTGTTTTGAGTCATGATAATGCAAAATGCATGTAAAGTCATGGTAGGCACGGTAGACATGCATAGAGATGTCTGTTTTGGCACAAGATAATATTAAATGTCACCTATGCCTCCTATATAAAATGACTTGATCCGTGGCAGCATGCCCTAATATAACCCTAAAAAGAGATTTTTAGCATCATTATATTTTACAATAGTGATTACATTATGGCCTATAATCAACCAAAGCAAGCATCTGGGGAAATAAATTAGCATACACAGTACTCATTAAGCATGTAAAACACATGTATGGTGGGTGATAATTAAATCCCACCTACATACATGTTTTGATCTCGATGGAGTTTGTTATTGCAGCGTTTCGGATATGAATCCAAGAGTAAACAGCAAATATCAAATGAGGGAAAATTGGATTTTCAACTACTTTAGCTGTGTTTTAAAGACCCAATGGATGAGGATTTCATATAAATGTTAATGGTGTTTTAAAGATCCAATAGATGAAGATTTCAGATAAATGTAAATGGAACGTAGGAACAAAATATGACATTTCCAAAAAACGCTTGCTGTTTTGTATGGACCACTGATCACTGATTATGTCAGTACTGTAAGTTCTTAGGACCTGCTCAATAGTGCTCATGGTCTTCTAATGGTATCTGTGCACTACTGGCTTAAGATGTCATTAGGTCATGTCACAAGCTAGGTATGCCTGCCTTGTGGAACTGGGAAAGAGTAAAACAACAAGACTTTGTCGCTCAATGGTGGGGAAGCAGCAGAACATCAGCTACCATTTTCAGTAAGTGAAAGTCCAGATAAGCAGGTATTGAGGTGCTTCAACAAGAGGAAAGATCTGGAACCTTAAACTAGACCAGAAACATTTATCTTCTGCTACCTGTAGCCTATGGCTTAGGAGATGTGCAGCCCAAATATACAGTAAGGACCCCCTGTGAGCATCCCAATGATCCCAATATTCGGAAATTACTGGTGAAAGTATAGGTATTCATTTCAGTGTAGCGCAAAACAAGTACATATCTTGTTTTTTACCTTATATGGATAAACATCTTCTTTCTTCGACAGGATAAGTATATTTATGAAGAAATTCAGTATAGCAAAAGGATAATTATACTAAATCGACATGCTGCCTTTAAATTACCTATGAACACGTACTCGATCAGAATTAACTTTAAAAAAAATGTTTATTTTGTTGTTGATTTCATTGAATAAGTAATTAGGGTTTTCAATGTCTTTTCATCTTTGTTTTGCTATCCATGGCTATTAACCTAGATTACAGCTATAACAATTAAGATAGCCGAAGAGGAAGTAATACGTGCTTAGCTAGCACATTAATAATACATATACCTGTCAATTATCTACAAAGATAGACTACATAGCATTATATGGTAGTGCACAGTAAAATAATTTTGCATTTGCAAACGGGAATGAATTTTCATGTAGACAGACTGCAGCTTTAGTTTTGCAATATGTGAATAATAAAAAAGGCAAGATTTCCTTAGTGCAAGGAAAGAAAAGGAGGATTCTGCTAAATCTGTCCTTCAAAGGTAAAACTATAACTTCCCTTTTATTAAAGGGACAATAAGAACAAATAATGTAAAGAGCTTTATATACATTTTTTCCAAAATCCTAATTGTTATAGATAAACTAGATATATATAAACTTTGTAGCACTGAAAGTCGCCATGAGGGTTTGAGCCCTCACTTACAAGGTAAGATATAATAAACAGGCCTAAATAATACGCACTTGGGGCAAATGTATTAAAATGTAAGTTCACATTTTCTACACGATTCAAGAAGTTATCAAATAAAATTTATGAAAATATATGATGTGGATTTGCAGTCTGATCTCACACCATAATGGGTGAAAATATTAGATACTTTAAAAGCTGTCCTACAGTTTACTATTCCAAGAAGACCTAAGTATGTTTGAAATTAAACCAATATCAAACCATTTTTCACCAGGAGGCGCTTCTTCTGCAATGACATACATTTGAAAAAGTTGAGTTATTGATGAACACTAAGAGAGGTTTCTCTACAAAACTGTACAACATCTGGAGTTCTTGGATGGATAAGTATCACTTAGACCAGACCAGAGCAATGAAGATTAATCATTTTAGGCTGAATTGTTATGTGTACTATGTCTGGTACAGATTTCAGATGCATAATTTCCTATGATGTAACTCTAACCCATATAACCTTAGCTCTGCTTAGCTTTGTTCTGTTACCTAGTACAAATGTTGTATACAAACATTGATTATGTGAATCCATTGTATTGTATATTCAATAGAAACAACCTGAATTTAATATGACTACCAATTAAATATATAAGAGAAGTACAATTATATGTACAATAAACTCCAATATTGTCTAAACATAAGTGAAACACATGAATAAGGTTTGCAAGACAATGGTATTCATACATTTCAAAGAAATTCCTAACAACAGAGTTGATAATGTTTTCTCTTTAAACTGCTATTAAGAAAAATCCATCAATTTATACTATAAAGGCTCACCGAGCACGAGGATGGATTGTGATTCACAGAGTCTGGAGGTTCATTAGTTTTATACCAAAATTCAAACTGGTACAAATGTTGTTTTATGATGAAAGAACCTCTATTACAACATTGTCTAATGAATGTTATCTTATAACAAACAGAAATGTGAGGGGTCCTTAAACTGATGAACAACCCTTTCCTACATAAAACAGTAGCCTTGCTGGGTTTGGAAAAATGCGTGATATCAGGTTTAATATGTTGTTTTTGGTAAACTCAACTATGAGCAAAAATTGACAAAATTGTGAAATGTTTGGAAATGATGGAATTAGACCAGTTATAAAACCTGGCAAAGGTGTTTAGCCTACATTACTAAAGCCTGCTAATGTTGCTAGTTACGTGTGACTGCCATCTCCTACTAGGATACTCCTTCCTAATTCTGAAACTCAACTCACCCCTACAATTCCAAAAGCTTTAAAAGTCACTTCACAATTTCACTACTGATGTCGGAGCCTTTCTCCTTTCCCAGTCCAATATGATGTTCTGCGCATTTACTGCCTGTTAACGCAATCTAGAAGAGGTGGGCAATTTTTTGGGATTGGAAGCAAGGGTATAATTCATCTTCCTATTACAGCAATTCAACAGCATGCTGACTTTCTTGCAATTCTAATTAACCCAGAAAGCAACGTTACATTTCAAATTAATATCCATCCCATTGGCAGGTAATTACTATATTTTTTTAGGAAGAATGTTACGTAAATTAGAACTAAATGTGCAATTGAAAAAAAAAATCCATAGCATTATTGTGTCACAAGGCAATGTTCTTTTTCCAGTGAAATACAAGGAAACATTATCTCAGGATGATGTTTTCAAAATGTTTAAGCCTTGGAAATATAGCTTGAAAGACCGTTTTTAATTATTTTTATTTATTTTGCTTTACAATCTCTATAGCAGTTTTTTTTTTTTTTTACTGAGAATCACAATGTATTTCTGGCATCACAACAAAAGAACAACATTCTTTAGGGGTTGTGGACACTGGAAATTTTCCTACATGCGAATTGATGCCAAGATGAAGTCAGTTTACACACATAAAAGCAGCTGAAAGTGGTTGCGACTTTCAAGCAACAGAACTCATAGCTGGAATTTATATACAGTACAATACTGATTAGACCCATTGAACCAATTACATTGTTTTCCAGCTTCACTAACATTGATTTTACTTCTAACAAAGTAAATTCCCATAGTCAGTGCTAAACACTAACTAATTGGCCTGGTGCTTTGGTTGCTATATCTTCAGTAAGACCAGTTTACTAGAGTTTGGTGATGGAACATGCATCATCTGTTGAGACACCATGATAAAACGTTTGATATCCTAGGATGATTAGCATAATCAGAAGTCAAAGCAGAAAGAAAAAGAAATCAGGCAATTGAAAATGATAACGCATACAGGAACACTCAGGATTAGAACCTATATTCAAGCATTGAACCTAGGTCTATGGGTGCAGCCACTTTGATAACGAAGTGGAGTGCTCCTGACACAGGGCTTTTGACTGTATCTCCTATCTAAAACCAAACATGGTAAAAAGGCAGTTCCCCAGTGGTATATAACTGTTGCAGCAAAAATGGCAACCGCTGTGTCTGAAATGTAGAAACACAAGGTCACTCTTTTGTGGCTTCCTCTGTCTACAGCCCTGCATTTCCCTTCCTTCTTTAATTTCAAATTGTCCTGCCCTGACCCAGATATATAAGGTTTGACCTAGACCAGTAACATCTTGTATGACATGCTTTGTTTTTATTCTCCTTCCTCCAATATTCCAATTAACACCAAAAGCAGAGTGCTTGCTATATGTTATTGAACTATGGCAAACAAATACTTTAAATGGACAACATACTCCTAAATACACAACTTCCTACTTACACTACTTTCCTACTTGGGAAGGTTTGTTCAAATAGATATAAGCTTTGTATAATTCTTCTCCCTTCCCCCTGCTGCTGTAAGTGTTAGGCTTTCAGATAAGGAGGAGCTTATTATGCAGAGGGCTTTTCTGCGGACTTGTTATTCAATTAACTACCATCTCCTTCTAAGTCTGATCCCTTCACCCCTGAATCCATAGATATTTCATTTCTAATCGAGTTTCTGTTAAATATGGTATTATACTGCTCCTTTAAAAGAAATCGCACATGTGCAACTGTGTGGCTCATTTAGCACCGAGTTTTAATATAATGAATTATATTAGTGACTTCATATGGGGCATTTTTAATTTCCCATTATGAAGGTACTTACTTATCTCTCTTGCTAAAAAGGCAGTCAGCCATTTCTTAACACTGTCTAATGTATCTGCCGGTACAAGCACTTCATGGCGAGAATGTCACTTCTCAGCTCTCACAGTAAAAATAAAAGCCCCGTGGTAATCAATACTATAGCTCTCACTATACTGCTCCAGCTTTCTGATCTACTGATTTAACATGTCATATGAGCTTGGTTCAGTGTGTGTGTGTGTGTGTGATAGGAGCCTAGGTTTGTATAATACCGTATATATGGTCAGGCTGCATTATTTATGTGTAACGAACTATGATCAATAAGTAAGCTCTCATAATGGCTTAGAATGTATTTGTCTCTTATGGTTAGAATATAATTTTGATCACTCAAGGGTTTTCTAGAAGTGTCCCCATTTTTCCACATGATCTGGTAACCTAACTTGCAGAATAAACATATAAAATATGCAGTGTATAAACATAATATTCATACTGCTTTTTCTGGATTGCTTCAACAAAGTACAAAACCAACTATATATGCATACTATCAATGTCGTAACTATAAAGGAAGCAGACCCTGTGGTCGCAGGGGGACCTTGACCATAGGGTATAGTTCCTCAACGGTTATTACAAACCCTTGACCCTATCTACTCTTACCTACACTCATACAAGCTGACTTGGGAGTGGGAGACGCAATCAGCAGGTGGGTGGAGGGCCTGGTAGGAGTTTATTTGCATGCCAGGTATCTCCAAAGATTTTCTTTCCGGGGGAGGGGGGGGGGGGCTGGCACGTTATTGTTACACATTTTTTTTGCTTGTTTTCGGTCTAAAGTAACATAAATGCCTGAGGACTTATTTGTGTTGCTTGCTATTAGGAAGCAATTTAGCAAAACAAGGGTTTTTAGAAGTCCGCACTGGTAAACAGTGTAGGGTACCTTTTTTTTTATCCAGGGGAGTGAGAGATGGGTCTATATTTTATATATATATATATATATATATATATATATATATATATATATATATATATATATATATATATTATATATAATGCCGTCGGCGTCCGCACACGCTATACTTTGATATTCAACTCCGGTATTCAGCTTCCGGGTGCTGTGTCAATGTTGTATCATAGAAGAAAGGCTGTAGCGGCAAGCACTCCGGTTCAGTAAAATTCAACTTTTATTTATCTTATGTGATACATAATAAAAGCATCAACGTTTCGGTCCATGGTCTGGGACCTTTGTCAAGATGCATTAACTCATTGGTTAATGCATCTTGACAAAGGTCCCAGACCATGGACCGAAACGTTGATGCTTTTATTATGTATCACATAAGATAAATAAAAGTTGAATTTTACTGAACCGGAGTGCGTGCCGCTACAGCCTTTCTTTATACTACTCATGGATTACTGGCTGGTTTGTTCAGCTTTATTGATATAAGCATCTCAGAAACAGAGCACATGGGGAACAAGATCAAAACAGGATAAGAGGATATTCTTTATTATGGATTTGCCTTTAAAGCAACTCCACTGCGGTGATTAATACACTGCCAGCAGCAAGTGATGACAAAGAAAATAGCAGAATTAAAATAAATTGTATGGGGAAGATTGTGACAAGGTGGAAAAAGCTGCCAGTAGAGCAAAACAGCCTATAAAATAATACCGAATCAAAAGGACACCCCTAAAGGTTTCATTTATTTGTGTAAAAATGGAAATTAAGTCTTTGTGCCGCTCTCTTTAAAATGGAAAAATGACCTCAAAGTCCGGCAATTAAAGAGCACATAATATGCCACTGGAAATAATAAAGGCAAGATGCATTCTACGCTGTAGAGGTTGTTCCTCTGGATAAATTATTTTTCCATTTATACATTTCACACTTTAGCGTAAAATAGAAATGTATTAAGCACCAAATAAACCTGTTTTTGACATTCTAGCAATATATAACTCCTAACTGACCATGGGCACAATACACATGTAGTGATGTGCAAATAAATTTGCCTGGTGCAAATTCGTGGCAAATTTACACGATTTGAAGCCGGCGAATAAATTAGCGAAAATTCTGGACACGCATCCGAAAAGTCACTAACGTCAAAATCGCCTCACGTCACCACTATTCAGACGCCCTTTGACTTTAACGCCTGCATAGAAATTGACTCAAGCAACTTTGCGGACACGCGTCCAAAATTGAAGCCCGCATCGAGTATCATGAATTTTTCACCCGTCACTATACACATGTACAGTATGGGGCCCATTTACTTAGTTTGCGTGAAGGAATAGAGGAAAAAAGTTCGAATTTCGAATGGTCGAATAGGGCTACTTCGACCTTCGACTACGACCTTCGACTTCGAATCGAACGATTCGAACTAAAAATCGTTAGACTATTCGACCATTCGATAGTCGAAGTATTGTCTCTTTAAAAAATTCTTCGACCCCCTAGTTCGCCACCTAAAACCTACTGAGGCCAATTTTAGCCTATGGGGAAGAATCGAAAGAATATCCTTCGATCGATGGATTAAAATCCTTCAAAACGTTCAATGCGAAGGATTTAATCGTTCGATCGAATGATTATTCCTTCGATCGTAGGAATAGCGCAAAATCCTTCGACTTCGATATTCGGAGTCGAAGGATTTTACTTCGATGGTCGAATATCGAGGGTTAATTAGGTAAATGTGCCCCTATGTGTTATAAGCACATAGAGCTTTCTGGAATTGCTCCCTTCGCTAAAGGCTGACCAGCCATGAAATCATTTTTGACTGTTGATCCAACTACTACTCTACAGAAAAATTAAAATAGTTTTCTTAATTTATCTACTTAGTTTACCTTACTTTGTGCTATTATAATATAATTATAAAGCTGTATTATAAAGCTCTACAAATTGCTCCATTACAAATCTCTATAAATTGTTTTATGCCCTGAAAAAAAGTTGAAAGGGTTAACAAAGCTATGTCACGCTCCTTACTTATGGTTTACTACCATTTCTTAACTTTTCTAAAATCAGCAGGCAGAATCTATTACAGGTAAAATGGGTGTGTTTATTTACTAAAGAAGTTTATGCTATAATTTTACACCACCTAAAAGCTTGCGAAATACATCAATGGGACCGAGGAGAAAAACGCAGTAGAAAAAGTGATGTTATTTATCAAGTTGTATGATTTACTAATATTCACTTGTCACTTTACGCCATATAGTTCTTTAAAATGTGTAGGGTAAGGTGCAAAAGACAGGTCTAACCCACCATGTTTTTTAACACTGTGTACCATGATTTACACATAGGAGAATTGCTGCAGGTCAATGCGCTCCAAAATAGAGCACAGAGACATGCCCCAAGAATATAGCAAAATCTCTGTTTGGCACACCGTTGGACTGGACGTGGGGGGGGGGGCTGGGACCTATCTGGGCTGCTGCCTCAGGGGCCCATACACTCCCCAACTACAAAGTCCCCTCCTCCTACGACCGATGCCAGGGAGGGAGTTTGGGAGCAGTAATTTCAGGCAGGGAGTGGACCCGGGGCCACTGGGTCTGCTGCTCTGCAGGTCCTATTGCCCTAAATATATAAGCAAAGTGGGGAAAGTGCGTTCCCATAACCAATGAAAATACATAGGGGTATATTTATCAAAGAGTGAAGTTAGAGTGAAATTCCGGCACTCTCCATTCAATTCTATGGGATTTTGAAGGTGTATTTATCAAAGGATAAACTTTCAAAAAAAAAATCCCATAGAAAAAAAATCCCACAGAATTTCGCTCTAGAGGTCTGAGGCGATCTCTAACGTCACTTTGATAAATATACCCCATAGAGAGAACGTAATTATCAGGAAATAAGGACAATCATGTCAAATTATTCTTTACATAAAATTCAGTTCATCCAGGTTGTCAAGTCAACGCATCATGGTTATCAACTTGAATTATCAGATAATAAACTAGCATGTGTTCGATTTTCAAAAAAAAACTTCTAAAAACATAGCCAAATACTGCCTATAGGTTCTAGGAGGTCCCCATAGGCTAACATAGCAAGAGACAGTACTTCAATTTACGAATGGTCGAATATTTGACGTTTTTTCAATTCAAATCGAATTTTGCCCTATTCGATGGTCGAAGTACCCAAAAATTACTTCGAAATTCAATGTTTTTTAAGTCGAATATTCACTTTGACCCTTAGTAAATGGGCCCCTATGTGTTCTTTTTCAAGGGGATTTACTTTTAAAAGGTGTTGTTCCTTTTATAGTATGTAATCTTATTTTACTTTAAATTGCTTTTGTTGCAGATTTTTCTTTGAACAAACCAATTTTTTTTTTTTTCCCTTTTTCCAGCGCAAGCTGTTCTGTTTTGAAAAACAAAGCAACATGAATTGCCCATTGGATTAGCTACATTCTCTGATCCTGCTATACAATACTGCATTGTTCCTCAAATGCCGCAATTATGTAAGCATTACATAGAAAAAGCGCTATACCTGACGATTATAAAGCCAAGATGGAGATTTTTAAAGACTCCACATTTTTCTAGTAATTATCAAAACAATGTGTTGTACCTCTTTAACGCAAGTTATTCACTGAGGAAAAGTGATTTTCCAAGCTTAGAGAATTTTATACTGTAGGACAGAAATGTTGTCTGCTTCCAGTCTATGTACTATGTTTTAATTTTCCTCAAGAACAGCAAGAATGATTACTTCCTTTAATACATAAATTAAAGTGGTTTAAGCAGTTTTAAGAAAGAAAATCTACATTGTTGCAGTGTCCATTTGGCGTTGCAGTGTTTTTAAATTTCATAACAAATACAACAGAAAAAAATGGTGTGCCTCCGGGTGAGCAATGCAGTATTGATTTGCTCCATCTCCTACTCAGCTAACTAAATATATAAGCCCTTTGATGTTAAACAATAAAATACTGTATGGGTACCTTCCTATGGTTATCACAAAGTTATGTAACAGATTAGAAATAGTATTGGTCTAAATTATACATAGGGATTATTTTAAATGTGTTTACACTGAGTTTTAAACCGTGTTTTAACCTGAACATGGAGCTGTACATGATTTGAAATTTTTTGATTGCATTTTTGAGAGAGAAATTTTAGCAGCTCTTAATTGCACAATTGCGGTTAGTCAGCCATACGAGGGGTTAAATAATGCACATGATGTCACAGGCACAGTCACATGAGGGGGGGGGGTGTTTTCTATTTAATTGACTTTTTTTATATGTATTTGTACCTTGAAAAAGGTCCCAATAGGGGCCGAAACGTCAGTGATACATATGTGTTAATACAACTTTTTTCATTTCCAAAGACCCTTGGTGCTGGTTTTTTTTCTTTATTGGACTATATACTGTGTGTGTGTGTGTGTGTGTGTGTGTGTGTGTGTGTATGTGTATATATATATATATATATATATATATATATATATATATATATATATATATATATATATATATATATATATATATATATATAGATTCAATTCTATATACATTCTATTCAAATAATTTTTTTCAATTAATTCAGTTTTCTTTTTGTTAAAAAACAAATTCCAACCAAAATATAATGAATCCTTATTGGATGCAAACCAATTCTATTTCATTCATGTTTAAATGATTTTTAGCAGACTTAGGGGCAGATTTATCAAGGGTCGAATTTCGAAGTAGAAAAAACGTCGAAAATTCGTCCATCGAATAGAATCCTCCGACATTCGAATTTATACATCGTATGATCATATTCAGATCGTAGTACGATCGTACTTCGAATCGAACGGTTCGAATGATTTTATCGTACGATCATACAATTTTCCCAAAAAATCCTTTGACTTTAAAAAAACTTATCAAAACACACAGGAGGTCCCCCATAGGCTTAATAGCAATTCGGCAGATTTAAGTTGGCGAAGTATTGAAGTCGAAGTTTTTTTTAAAGAGACAGTACTTAGATTATCGAATGGTAAAAGTAAATTCGAAGTCGTAGTATCCTATTCGATGGTCGAATTATCCAAAAAATTACTTTGAATTTAGATTTTTTTTTTACTTTGAAAATTCCCTCGAATTCACTTCGACCCTTGATAAATCTGCCCCTTGAAGTATAGTAATCCAAATTATAGAAAGACCCTTTTACCTGGAAAACCCCAGGTTCAGAGCATTCTAGGGAACAGGTTCTGTACCTGTATTTAAAATAAAGACCCTTAAATATAATACCATATTGAAATAATAGTAAATCCAAAAGTCGCAACACAATTTTCCGGACAATGCCATGTCTGAAAGACGTTTTGTTGTATGTCAAATTATTTCAATATTGTTATCTGCCTCTGGATAATATAGAAGCTAAGAAAGAATATAAACTATGCAGAGGAGTGAATACAAAACTCTATTTGTTATTAATGAAGGTGCAGTGGGGGGGGGTAGAAAAATAAAATTGGCCCCATTGTTATTAAATGATGAGGTACTGAGAATGGGGTTACAGAACATTTCAAACAGAGTAAATGTATTTCTGAGTTTGGGCAATGCTGGAGAGACAAGACACAGAAAAAAAAGTACAGCATATTTCATATCATCTCCAAGGATATGTGGTGCATTGTGATTTCATGATTTATGCACTATAATTCGTTCTCGTAAGCTCTTCACGTTCCATTGCAGACCAAGGAAAGGAAATATAGACTGTTAAGGTATTTCCACTTCTGTTAGCAATTGAATCAGACTGTTCAAGTGGAGATATATTTACACCACTTTTGTGTGTATTCTAGAATATTGTTTGGCTTATATTGCATTACATTTCTTCAGCTACAATTTGGAGCTGTCAATGCTTCAGCACGTTAATGTTTTCACATTTGATGGCATTTTTCTATTGACTTTTAAATAAACTTAACATTACACATATATCCACATGCCTATACAGACCTATATATACATCCAAATATACAAACTGATACATATACTGATACCTATACTAAATGAACTGTAGATATTAAAGTGTTCACATTTAAGATAACTTTTAGTATGTTATAGAATTGCCATTTCTGAGAAACTTAATTAAATTCATTATTTATTTTTTGTAATTTTAGAATTATTTAGCTTTTTCTTCTGATTCTTTCCAGCTTTGCTCCTCTCTGCCACTTCCCCTCCCTACTCTGACCCTCCCCTCTGCCACTTCGCCTCCCCACTGCCTCCCTCCTCCCCTCTCAACTCCGGCCCTGGTCTTTACCACTTCCCCTCGCCACTTTGGCACTCCCCTCTGCCATTTCCCCTTCTCACTCTGGCCCTCCCCTCCACTCTGTCACTGCCCCCCTTTACGTCACGGTGCGCGTTTGCGCGTTCACGCACACACACACAGGGGGGGGTTGCCGGTGGGTGCTAGGTTGCCGGCCAGTTTTGCCTAGGGCGCCCTATTGGCTTGGCCCTGATCTGGAAAACCACTGGTCCTGAGGCATTGTGGATTTACATGTCCCATACCTGTAATACCTACAAATACATTCTTACATACTAAAATCAGGTCCCTAACTCTGCCGAAATACTTTGTTATAACCTATTTAGCATAACAAGCTCTGTTCTGTATCTCATCAATGTTACCCATTTACTGTATTATAGTTGACTTGACTTTTAGCAACTTTTGTTAGTGTGAAAAATGAGAATGATGAATTAAAAATTCTAAAAACAAAACAAATCAATGTTACAGTACTATTAGCTGGGCTGTTTGTGGATGTCAAGCCATGCCTTTTTAGAACCATTTCAAATTTGAAATTTTCATCAGGTTGCAGCATTGATTAGCAAATCAATTATTTCAGTGCCCATTCTGGGTTTTGTTGCCTTGTCCCACTGGTTTCAATTCCTGCTTGAATGATTGTATTTCAATCTGACCCTGCAATTCTGTCTAAGAGCATATGGATTAAGAATATTTGGAAACATTAGGGGGCAAATTCACTAAGATCCGTAGTTGCGCCAGGCGTAACTTCGCCTCACTTCGCCACACTTTGCCAGGCGTAGTTTCGCCAGCGCTCCGCAAATTCACTAAAAGCCGAAGTTGCGCTCAGGGGTAGCATAAGGTTGCGAAGTTGCGCTAGCATTGATTCGCTAAGCAAAGCGAAGTTATGCTAGCATTTGGTTAATTTGCATACGGCGCCAAATTCAAATTTCAATGGAGGAATATGTAGCAGCACTACAAAGGCCTGGGAATTTGCGTAGTTACGTCCATTGCGCAAATTCGTCAGGCGTAAGGGTGCGAAGTAACACTAAGGAAGTTACGCCAGCGTTCGTTAGTGAATTTGCGAAGTAACAAAAATGCCCAACGCTAGCAAATTGACGCTAGCGTTAGGCGCTTAGTGAATTTGCCCCTAAGAGTTTTCCATTGTGTCACTAGTTTATACCGTAGATCGACATGAAGACTGCTTTGCTAGTTTCAATTGTGGTAATTACAAATTTCAGTAATTAACCAGACCAAGTACAAACCATGAAGAAATGTTAAGAAACCTCCCTATTTACAACAAAACAATATACTACACAAAAGATGAATGAATATCCTGTAAATTGATGTCATCAGTTCTAAACGGTGAGTAGTGATGTCATTTTTGTCACATGACTCACTAAAACTTGTGTATTATATGGTCATGGAACTTCTGGGTGACTTATTATATCCTTATATTTTACAATATGGGGTACTTTATTCACTATATATTATCCTCTTGCATGTCACTATAACTACTGTATAGTAGTGCCAACATGGATTGGAGGTATGTATTAGCTGAAAAAGTTGTATCAACTTTTCTATTGCTTAAATAGTCACATGGATGTGGGAAAGATATCTTTAACTTTTTATGTAACTATAGTTATACCTACCCTCTCACACAAGGTATAGTTTTGTTCCCTACAATATTAAAAAAAAACAATTAAAAGCATTTAGAAGGCAGATTAAGGTTTTGGAATTGTGTAGGGGGCTTGGCATGTCTGCTTAAAGTTTCCAAGGTTATTGGTCCTGCCATGCTGCTTATGCGAATATTTTTTTTCCTTCATCCTGTGGATGATTTGGGTGAATGTAAATTAATTTCAGTCACTCCAAGCCTATCAGGCTAAGTCAGTCTTAGCCTGATAAAAAAAATACATGGCCATGGTCCCTGAGGGTTTATCATATACACCTGCTTAAAGTTTCCAAGGCTACTGAACTGCAAATTATGTAAGTTTCTTCTGTATTTGCTTATGTGCAACTGGCTGAATGCCTCATGGGTTTTCTGCTTGCCTTCATCAGGACAAACAAATACTTATAAATACCGGTTGTGTATTTTTAAAAATCTAGTGCTAAAGTTATTACTCAAAGTGGCATTATAGAGCTCCAAAACAGGCAGAGGTAAAACGAGTATACTTAAGTGAAAAATCGGGAAGCACACAGGACAGCAGCCGGAATAGCAGATCATTTCTGTGCAGAGGAAGCTCAGTGAAGGCATCTACATACCAGGGAGAGCTTACACCAGCATTGCATGAGTTGTGCCAAATTATGCACTAATGGCAGAATGTTTAAAAAGTCATAAACAGAACAAACATTCAAAAAATTAAGAATATAAATTAGCATGTCACTGTGATATTGTTGGTTTGGGAGTTATTGTATTGCATTTTTTATTTGCCAATAGCTCTTTTTTAAGAGCTGCTTCGCTTGAAGTGAGTTTTTCTTACTGTTGCAAAATAATGTTTCTAATAAAACCTTTTATTACGTACACTGTACACTAGTGCTTAATGTAAATCTGTTACCATTGGCAGATGAGAAGGTTCATACTTTGATAGATCTGAACCATTAAAATGGCAATGTGATGCAAAAATTAATTGTTCCCATTACACATATTTTTTAAAAAAATTCTCCATATGGTTACATAGGACCCAGTCAAGATTCATATTATATACTGTTCATTTTGAGGCAATCTATGCTTCCTTTCATTTGTAGAAATAAAGGGTTCTTTTGTGGATTACAATAACTGTTTTGAGATCTTAAGGATCATGGTGCCTTGGCCACGCAAGTCAATAGGGCCAGGTGTGTTACACAGATCACTAGAAAAATGTGTGATGTGATGGGCCAATTTTTGGGTAATTGTATGGAAAGTTAGATCAGAAAAAAATTAACACATTTTTTGCCAGGAAGTAATGTTTATCAGCTTGATGGCAACCTTTGCTTTAGACATACATGGCACAGGCAATAAATAGCTTCTGCCAAATATAAATTAATAATGAAGCCAACCCATGTTCAAACTTTGATTGACCCATTCAGTCTTTAATAGACTCTTAGGGGCATATTTACTAAAGGGTGAAGTGACTAATGATGAAAATTCACCAGCGTGACGTCATTTTGGTATTTTGCCGATTTACTTACGGTCGCGTGCGTAACTTCGCTAGCGAAGGAGATAGACTCTAGCAGCACCTCGATCCTTAACGCCTGGCGAATTTGCGATCTGGCAAATGGACGTAACTACAGAAATTCACTAAGATGCAGATTTTACTGAACGTTACCTCTTGCGCCAGACTTGCCTTTGCCACCTCAGACCAGGCTGCTGCAGTAACACTAGCGCAACTTCACCAGCATTCGGCGCCCTGGACACAACTTTCGATTTTAGTGAATTAGTGTTGTCCAAGCGAATCTACACCTGGCGAAGTGTTGTGCTGTGAGCAAAGCCTTCGAGGTTAGTAAATTTGCCCCTTAGGAGGTTATTTATCAAAGTCCGAATTTATCTCAATATTTTCTGCTACAAACTCCGATCAAATCCACTCGGGTTTTTTCAGCTTATTTATTATTACATTTTCCAGAAAATATGCTTTGCTGGAAAAAAATCTGATTTTCATGAACTTTTCCATCTGATTTTCACGATTTTTCCAGAATTTTCTCCAGAATTTTCACCCGAAAACTCATTGTTTTATAAAACAAAATGACACATTTTTTAAGATTTTTGCATTCGGAGTTTAGTGAATGACCCCTTTATTGTAACTGATTTTAACTATACTTCAGTAAATGTGTGGTTCATAAACTATAGTGCAGTCCCACACCCAAAGAAATCCAAACTTTCAGATCTGGGTGGCAGTTTTAGATTCGGATTTATTTTATATCTGATATATATTATGGAGTGGTAATATTGGTTCTGCTTGATAAAAAAAAAGATCAAATCATGAGTATCCTGAGAATTTCCAAATTTGATCTTTGCTAAAGCAGTCCCTTCATGTCTCTAAAGTTCATATTGGTGGCTAATTGTTGTTTGCTGTCTGGTATTTCAGATTAAAAGGATTTTTATTGATCGAACATTACTTTAAGCCAAAGTATGACCAAAAGAGGAGGTTGAACTCAATTAAATAATGATGGCTAAATGAAGAATTGTTTAGAATAAGTCCATCTATAGCAAACTAAAAGGTGAACATTTCCCTTGAAATTATATTACACATACATGACAAAATATTACAAAATCAACAAAAAATTGCAGTCTAAACTACTGTAAAATGGATTAGTAAAAAAAAAAACCTTAGCAATAGTCAAGTGAAGTGTGAGAAGGACTATTGTTATTGAGGATTTAAATATAAATAAATTCAAGTTTTCAGAATTAACATATTGTCTAAAGACATCTATTGCTTATGCATAATTTAAAAACAAACATTTAGTATTAAACAAAAATGATTCTATTTACAAGAGTAAAACTATGAACTATGAAACTCCCCTAGCAGCTCTGTAAATTTTGACCAACTCCAGCTCATTAACTGACATGATAAAATGCATCATTATTAAATTCTTTTTTTTTGCCACTAGAAAAACAAAACAACGTATTGCTAATGGAGTAGTTTGCATTTGCCGAGAACTGAAAGCAGATTTCAAAATATCTGGAATTGTCTTAAGTACTTTTTATTCATATTTATCTCCTGGATAGAGAAAATGTTTAGTGGTTTTAATATTATCAATATTCATAAATGTAAAAAACAAGAAGTTGTTGTTTTCTCTGGGTCTGAATTTGAAGGGGATATTTACCTCGTTGTGACATGGGCTCATTTAAACTTCCAAAAATTAATATAACTGGATTTTTTTCCAAAGGCATATCTTATTACACAGATTTAAAGGAAGCCATGTTATTTATTAGAACTCCCACTAGGTCACACTGTAACACAACCCCTCTCTCACCTTGTTCCATTGTGAAGCAATGGATTATGGGACTTTAATTCCCATAGCAGGTGGTGCACACATTCTCTGGAAGGCAGAGGGACTTTCAATTTCAAAATCCATCACTTCACAATGGAACAAGATGAGGGAAGGGCTGGATCACTCTGTGAGCCTAAGGGAGGTGGAGGGGGGGGGATGATAAATGCAGCACAGATTGACTATGATAGTTTCCTTATCCACTGTTGATTCAGGTTTGTGATAAAACAAAATTGCAAAAGTCAACTCTTCTCCAGGGTAGTAATGGGTAAATCTGTAAAATTTTGCTTTGCCAAAAAGTTGCCAACATTTTGCAAACCACACAACTTTTCCCCCTCAATAATATTGAGTCTAGTGGGGGTTTTTTTGACGAGAGACCTGGCAGAAAGTTTCACACAACCCTATTCGAGGGCTGTTAATCAGTTGGCTTGTAGTATTTTTTCAGATAGGAATGTAGACAGATATTGATTTTAATCAGGGCCATGTCAGGCTAGCTTGGAGCCCTAGACAACCCAGCTGGCCACGAAGCCCCCCCCCCCATGTGAGCGACAGAACATGCATGCATGTACTTATTCTTGTGTGCTGACTTTGGGGAGTGCTTAACAACCAGTTCCTGGTGGGGGGTGGCAAGGGCCCAAACTGGGGTAGGGGACAGAAGAGTTACGTGCATTGCACCCCTCATTAATTGCTCCATAGGCATGTGACTGTTCTGCCGACTCCTAGTTCCGGCCCTGGTTTTAATACAGAAATAAACATTAAAACCATTGAAAATCTTTAATTAATGTATATTGGAAAGTTGTTTAGATTTATATTTTCTTTCTAGTTGGAGGATCCCTTTATGATTAAACCAAAAATGAACACATTTATGAATTAGCTTTTAATCTAAGTCACCAGTCTGTTAAAATATATACAGAAGGAAACTAGAAGGCGTATTTAACAAAAAAGATGCAATATTTCCATGCGTTCAACATTTGTTTACCCACAATGCAGTGTTATTTTCCAGAATTCCATTAATTGTTTTGAGATTGGAAAATCGTGTTCAAGCTGCAGTGCCAACCTTTATTAGTTCTCTTTAAAGGGATACTGTCATCAGAAAACATGTTTTTTTCAAAATGCCTCAGTTAATAGTGCTGCTACAGCAGAATTCTGCACTGCAATCCATTTCTCAAAAGAGCAAACAGATTTTTTTATATTCAATTTAGAAATCTGACATTGGGCTAAACATTTTGTCGATTTCCCAGCTGGCCCCAGTCATGTGACTTGTGCCTGCACTTTAGGAGAGAAATGCTTTCTGGTAGGCTGCTGTTTTTCCTTCTCAATGTAACTGAACGTGTCTTAGTTGGACATGGGTTTTTACTATTGAGTGCTGTTCTTAGATCTACCAGGCAGCTATCATCTTGTGTTAGGGAGCTGCTATCTGGTTACCTTCCCATTGTTCTTTTGTTTGGCTGCTGGGGGGAAAAAGGGAGGGGGGTGATATCACTCTAACTTGCAGTACAGCAGTAAAGAGTGATTGAAGTTTATCAGAGCACAAGTCACATGACTTGGGGCAGCTGGGAAATTGACAATATGTCAAGCCCAATGTCAGATTGAATATAAAAAAATCTGTTTGCTCTTTTGAAAATGGATTTCAGTGCAGAATTCTGCTGGAGCAGCACTATTAACTGATTCATTTTGAAAAAAATGTTTTTTCCCATGACAGTATCGCTTTAATTTTACTCTTGCATTCTCATCCCCAACTACATGATAAGCAAGCTAGTAAAGATCTCATCAACTGCCTTGCCTTGTCTGTTTTGTGTTATGACTATTGTACAAAGCAGCATGCATCACTTTGTGCTTAAACACACATGCAATGCAAGATATGTGGGATAATAAATCACAATCCGTAAAAAATCAATGTACTAGTAAAACATTACATGGGAACCTCAGGTTATTTACAGCCTCTGTGATATTTATTTATATAAGATTGAAAGGTTTTTCTTAACATCTTGCGAACACATATACAATTTTTAAGTTAGTTACATTTTTGGAGCTTTATAGAGCACCTAGCTTTAAACTATCAGTCTTAGGGAGGACCTGTTAATTACTCTTCTTTTTCTTGCATTCATTCCTAGGATGACATTTGCAATGGGAGCAATAAGCTGCATTTATTCAGGTACTAAATGTACACATGCATTGTGATTGAATTTATTGATTTGTCCATCAGATATGTGGGTTGTTTTCTCTCATTAAATATAGATTCTAAACAATGATTTTAAAAACATTCCATGTATTGCACAGTAAGTAAATATATATTATATGTATTTATTCCTCAGGAAGCCTTGACTACAAAAAAATAAAGGTTAATGTGATCCAAATCCGTGAATCAAGGTCACAGGGAATAAGCCTTATACAGTTATATAAGAGAATGTACAATACTGTAACTAACATATAAACAGTTAATTTAAGAAACCGTACAAATATGTTTTTTTACTCCATAACCAAAGCCCAGGCAAGCGAGTAAGGACCAGCAAGTTTTGACCTGTATTAAGAAAGGGGTTAGAGTCCTATTGCAAAGTACTTGTAAAGTCTCAGCTAGAATACATTCATTTTTAGCCTTTGGTACCTAAAAGTGATATTAATAAAAATAAAGTCCTGAGAATATAGAGTGAGCTGATGGAGGGTTTAGAAAGTTTTAACTATTAAAAAAAAGTATTCACGTTGAATTATTTATACAAAAAAAGAGGGCACTTAAGATAAAGGGAATACAATTATTATGTATAATAAGCTTTCTGTCCATATTCACTAATAGATCCTTCTAGAGGACACAATGATCTCCATTAATATTAGAAGTAACAAAGTAAAGACTTTTATGGTGGGGATGGTAGGAATGCTTACCAGAATTAAATAATACTACGACTAATAATATACTTCGGCCATATGTAGCTGCATGCATGTTGTAAACTTTTACCAACTCATAAATTTGTAAGGATAATCCAGAGATCCTACAACTGAAAACAAATATTGTATTTAAAAATAACAATTACTTTTCCTTTGTTTCTGTATCTAAAAATGGATGCAAGCACCCTTTAAGGTTGCCATTAGTAGATTCTAACATTACTCTTCCTTTGAATAAATAAATACTGTACCTGGTTTCCAGTGGAACATTGCTGTTAAGTACCCAGCTGTCCTGAAGCTGAACAGATTCTGGAGTTGTGGCCAGGTCGTTTGGAGCTGGAGCTGGTGCATGGATCTGGTTTCTTCTGTTAGTCAGGGAGTTTTTATTTAGGGAGTTGGCTGTTGAATGGTGATGGGACAGTGTGTGAGACATCGTGTGATTGTGCGGTGGTGGAAGAGGAGGCCTCAGTGTTGACTGGCTGTGGTGATTTATTGGGCCTGGGAAAAATAGAAAGATGATATTAATAAATAAATAGGGTTTCCATGGCATTGAGCACAAAAAGCAATAACAGGAAACATGCAAAAGAAAAAATAGAAAGCATGTAGGTTCACAGTAGAATACGTATATCACTCTAGACCCAGACTGTTTTTCTCAGCATTTCAAACTGTTTTGCTCAGCATTTCCTTTGTTGATAACACAGAGTAGGGCCCACTAAACTCTTCTTTTTTGTACTGCCAGCTGCCTTTTTACCTGCTCTTCCATTCTCTCACCCCTTTCTTTTTTACTTTCCCTTTTTCTAACCTTCCCTTTGTCTACTGCTGCTCCCTTCTTTGTCATTGACCTACTGTTTACAACCTCCTTATTACTTTTACCTTTCTTTTCTGTACTTTAATGTTCTCTCTTCTTGTCCTACACTCTTTCCATTCTATCCTTCTTTTGTTCTATCCAATTATCTGACCTACATATTGTATGTTGTGTCACACTTTTCCTCCCAAAATCAGCCTTTTTGCTTAATATTTTTTTCCCTTTACCCATCCTATTCTGCTTCCTCAATTTATTATCAATTTCCGTGTTATGCTTGCACAAGTTTCTGTTCTTGCATAATCTGACTTGTTTGTAGTTGCTCCAATCTCTTACTTTCTCCTTCCTTTGTTCCATTAAAAGTAAATATTACTGTTTTCTAACATGTTATAAGTAGCACTGCTCTTATTCAAGGTTGTGGGTAATCTGGTGCTTCTATATACAGGTGGGTGAGGTTTGGAAAATCCCCCCAACATATCCAGTCCTTGCTCAGAGGTGCCAGACAGGAAGTGAAAAGTAAAAACTATAGACAGAAAAAGGAACAGGGCAGTGAACCCCAAAAACATTGCAAGTGTACATATATATATATATATATATATATATATATATATATATATATATATATATATATATATATATATATATATATATATATATGATACATATAATACATATAATACATATATATATATATATATGATACATATAATACACACACACATATATATATATATATATATATATATGTGTGTGTGTGTGTGTGTATTATATGTATCATATATATATATATATATATATATATATATATATATATATATGATACATATAATACATATATAATACATATATATATATATATATATATATATATATATATATATATAATACATATATATATATATATAATACATATATATATATAAAACACATATATATATAACACACATATATATATAAAACAAACACATATATATATATAACACATATATATATAATACATATATATATATATAATACATATATATATATATAATACATATATATAATAATATATATATATATATAATACATATATATATAATACATATATATATAATACATATATATATAATACATATATATATATATATATATATATATATATATATATATAATACATATATATATATATATATATATATATATATATATATATATATATATATATATATATATATATATATATATATATATATATATATATATATTTATTGTTCTCATTGCACTGGCACCCATATTTTCCAAGGTTAGTCTGATATTAAATAAAGATTGTGTTACAAACATAGACCTTTTCCTGAATAAAAAAATGTAGTAGGAATTAGAAAAAGTAATTATAAATAAAATTATGAAAACAGAGGAATCTAGCTTTAACCAATTATTCCTTGTCCAGTAATAAAGACATATACGAAGTAATAAATCACTAAAATAAATATAATTTCAGTTAAGGACAGGCCAAAATGAAATTCTGGGAAGGAAGCCAGTGATAATAAAGGTCGTTTGAGATGTACTGATACACACTTGAATAACTACCAACTCAACCCAAAAGCCACTTAACATCATTGCACTAGCAATTTGCTTGAGTAATATTAAACATCTCAATTACTTATCCAAATAAAAACAATATTGTTATTGTCTATTCAAAATCCATGATCTTAGCCTTTATAAAGTCAATATGGCATCAACTAATAACTAGAAGATAACCATGCCAGTAAGCAAAATAACAAAAATTAGACACTGAAGGGCAGATTTATGAAGATTCACCCTGTGTTCAGGGAAACGACTATAGGAAAAAATAAGCTTGTTCCTGAACTCGCTTGCTGTTTTTTTTGCAATCGATTGCCCAAACACAAAGACAAATCTTCATAAATGTACCCCTAAGAGGGTCACAGGGCTTATCTAACATAATAGATAAACATAAACTGTTTTATAATTGGTAAATTAACATGCTCAATCACATTACTATTATACTAACATTAAACAGCCAATATAAATAACTGCATTGATTGCGAATAATTTCTGCAAGCAGACGGTCTCTCGAATATACAAGGTTCAACCAGTATAAAATGAATGCCAATTAGTGTCACCTTTAAGTATTCACATAACTCACCTTTCCAGAAACATATTTCTATGCACCATCACTAAATAAGTTTCCAGAGGTAACAGTTTAGTCTACTGTCCTTATAGTAATCACAGTTCACCACCTACTGAATTACCTAACCCCTTCTGCATTGCTTGAGCCCCTCATTTACATTTTGTATCAGCAATGGTCAATAGTAATCTCAATTAAAAGTGCAAACTGGATTGATAGTCAACATTATAACACAGGGAGGTGGATACATATAGTTTAGTTGCAGCTAAATATCTTCATGTTTAAAATGAATATTAAAATGCATAAAATTGGTGAAATTGTTTTTTGATCTAGAAAGTGAAAATATCAATGCAGCGATCCACCAGTGGCTAACCCCAGCTGTCCACAAAATATTGATTTTGCTAATTTGCTGGATACTTTTGGCCTCATCTTTACGACTGATCAGTTGGCAATTTTTTTTTTCAAAATGGTTTGAAGGATTTGAATTCATACAAAATACAAAACTTCATTCAAGAAATATTGAATAGGAAGAGCATGTTTGGCCAGATTATGTTTATTTCCTATAACGTTTGGCTTGAGATACTGTAAAGCAATGCAGAAAGATTTATCATTCTACAACACTATCCACCTACACCTGTTCTGTACTGATGTTGGAGAATGCTGGAAGATTTTGACCAGAATAGAGAAGCGCGCACACACAGTAGAATACTAATCAAAGCATTGAAATATTTTACTCTCCTGACTTCCTTTGGTGATGACCTTCATCTTCATTAAAAAAGAGCTATAAACCTCATGGGGAAACATTATTACAGTTCACATAATTCCTTCTGATTGATTTTCAATGGGCTCATTTCAACATATTTGTCATATGGTATTTTTTTTTTTAAATAATTCAACAATATCCAAAGCTTTCCCAGCAATTAGGGGTATGTGAGCTGAAAGATGACAGTTCCCAGTTGTTTTCCCAATATCTTCCCCTCCGGTCACTCTCTGTGTGTTTATTTAGCATCAATCAAACCAAATCTATTTCACTGTGTTTTTCCTAGGTCTGATTGCCTCCATTGCCAGCTTTAGTGACATAAAGGGCACAACTCATTGCTCCAAAATGTATTGCAAACCCCCAAGCAGTAAAAGGGTAAATAATACATAAGTGGAATTTATGACAGGAGGGAAACCATAAAACAAAAAAAAACCATAATATGGGCTTCTACTGTCCCTACATTTCTCCATTTGTACAGAAATATCAGATGCCTCAGGCTGTGCTGACATATTGCTGTGTTTGTGGATGATTAGGACATTCTAATACTTAATGTGTAGAACGTTTGTAAAATCAGATTATATTTATTACCAGTTTTCACGTTCTGTGTGCTGCTCGTAGCCGAGAAATGCTAACATGCGTCTCTTGATGGGAAAACAATGCAAATTAAGTATTGTATTATGAAATATTGTGTCTCTGAGTGTCACAGAGTGTTGCTGAAAAATGAGGTATATTGCGGCTGCTGGTTGTGACTGATGTATTAAAATATTTAATGCTGTTTGGTTACTAGATGGGGTATGATTTGTCTTTCCTTTTAGTGTGGGATTAACATTGTTCTTTTTAAGTACTTAATCTTTTAAAAAGTTACATTTTTCTACATTACTTAGAAGACATGACATACAAAATAGGAAGGAGAAGGTCTCAAAGCGGGACATTTGCGAAACAACATACTGTACTATTTTCCTTTTTGTTGAAAAACAAGAACATTTAATATTGTTGCACCTAATGTGTGCTTTCATAGAACATTGAGGCATCTTAATAACACCACATAAAAAGCATATTATAGAAAGCTAGAGTAATCTTAAGATCTAAAACAACAATAATAAAAGTTAAAGAGGGCCCTGCCTGAAAGTAGAGTATTATACCCTATGTAACACTTCTAATATCCATAAATAGATTGCACCTTTCTGGTGGTGACTAGGGATAATATATTAGCTAGGTCAAGCAGAAAGGCAGCTACCATATATCTTTCCTACAGATGCACATATGCAGGGACCTTAATGTTCTGATTTAATGATAACTTATGCACTTAGCTGTCAAAGAGAAATTATCTGGAAGCACAGAAAAGCACTGTTCTGGCATTGCTTTCCTTTGGGTTTTTAATAGATACTTAACTTAAGTTCAAAGAATTCTGCACAAATTAAATTAATTGTATGCATAAATATATATCTGCTGATATAAATATATTTTTTATATTTATGGACTCCCAAAACAAAAGCCCACCATGCCTGGGTGCAGGTAAAGTCTGTACAAAATAACAAAAGTATCAGATCACAATGTTGCGATTGAACTCTTTTTGTTTGTTTATTAAAATCAGTTCAACGTATTTGGCCGTATTTTTCATTTAAAAAGTTTTTACAAAACAGAATTCATTGAGTTACATTAATAGTCTGTATGTTACATTTGGTGGTTTCCTAATTTCAGTTACATCAGCTTTCCTTTAATTTGGGTTATTGTTCTAAAAGAATAGGAATTTAAATTGTTGTATTTCCGTAAATCTCACAAGCATTTCCATTCAAAGTATTGTTGTTTGTGCAATGATGAAGCCAGAGATGTGGCCAGATAATAAACAAAGTCAGTGCATAATCTCTTGAATTTGTCCGTAGTATCGGTGGGATACTTTGGAAAATGATTCAGACATAAATGTAGTAATAGTTCCTTACACGCTTTTCAAAAGCAAGCACTTATATTATTCTAGAATTGGCTTGAGGCCTGAGATAAGTGCTTCTCTACCTGCGGAGAAGGTATTCTAGCTGTGAGGATTAGTCCACTGAATTCTACTTTTTTTTGTATATTTTAAGCATCAAGATGGAAAACAATCACTAGTTGTATAAATACGTTAGCAGTGCAGCCAATAAAAGATTGGCATGTTCCTCATTGCTTGATGCTGCTTGATGACTAGTTGGATCGGTTGGAACATAGAAATGTTTGATATGCATGAAAATTAGGAGAAAAACTGTTAAGTGAGTAGGTGAGAGTTCCCTTCACATTAGTGGGATATTGAACATCTGGTGAAAAAAACCCACTGCTACTGATATATGCGTGGGCACAAATAAATGTTAACAGTTTGGTGCCAATCAGGAAGCTTTACAAGCAGACCTCTTGCTATTTAGTACCAGCAGGGATCTGATGCTAAGAAAACTATTGCATTGAGAAAAGAGGATTAGATGTACTTATTTAAACAAGGTACAAAAGTTTGAAGACTTGGCATTTTCTTATTTTTTTATGAATATTTATTGGTTATTTAAAGAGGAAATACATGCACAGCATATGTAACAATCATTGAAGACATTATTACATGATAGGATATACTAGCTATTATGTGAGGGATATTAAGGAGATGAGAAGGTTGGGTAGATGTGAGTCCTTTAGGCAGGGACTAGTATTGTGCAGACAAGAGTTAAAAAGGGGTGACAAAGGTACTGGAATAAGATCAGGGTGACAAGAATAAAGAGTCAGGGTAGAGACAGAGTGGGCACAGAGACAGGACTGGAACAGGACAAAGTCGTGAAGAATCTGTGACAGGACAGGATGAGCATAGAGACCAGGATTGTGATGGGCAAAAAGGCAGGGACTAGAACAGGACTGGAGTAAGAACATGACTGGAGCAAGGACAGGACTGAGCAAGGACAGGACTGAACAACGACAGGATTGAGCAAGGACAGGGGTGAGAACAAGGGTAAGTCAAAGAGCAGGAACAAGAGCCAGAACAAGGCACAGGGAGCTATGGACATGCAACAGTGCTCAAAAGCATAGACCAATGCTCAGACAAAGAAAGTGATGAGGACTAGATTTTTAGGGCAAAGTCAGCCCTGATTAGTTAACCTGACCTAACCAAAAAAAGCTGCTGGGGAGATGTAACATAGCCAGGGAAACTAGTGGAAGGGAGAATGAATAGGAGGTGAGCACTTGCTGGCTGCTCTCCTACCCCTGTGGTTAGGGAGAGCAGCCAACAACTAGGATGTCCTTGGTTCGAGCCCATCAAAACCTACAAATTGCCAGTTGTTTGATCTGCCAGCAGAAATACAAAATCCTGCATTCCCAATTGCTAGACTGAATGGATGATGCAGGGCAGTCCAGTTTACTAAAATAGATCTATGATCAACTACAATATGCATATGTTGATCTATTTCTGGGCTACATTAGAAAGAATGTGTTTAGTATTATGCCCCTGTGGTTTTAGAAGCAATTTGTGGAAGAGACAGGTCTGATTTAGTGACAATGAATTCCGACTGATCAAACAAGTCATTTTTAATAGAACATTGAATGAAAAGTTCAGTTTGAGGATTATCATGCTTTTTAAATGTCTTTTTCTTTTTCAGGACTTTTTTGTATTGTGGTTTATTTATTTATTTGGTAGCAGAAAATTGTGTTTATTCGTCTTTGAGTAACCTCGCATAATTTATGTGGAATACGTACGCGCTGCAATGATTAATCTCGCTTTTCAGATTGCTATTCCAGATGGAGAAATCAAATGCTATTTATACTGACACAATGGGTTTATCCTTATATTCTTATACCAAGGCAATACAAGAAAAGAAATACTTGACCCAAGGGCACCCATGCTTTTCAAAGTCTCCAAAACAATGAAGATTTAGAAACCTAATCTGCACTTAAGAGAGAAAATACAGGTTGTTAAGGGAAAAAGGCAATTGCTATAAACGTCTTCTGTGGCAGTAAATCAGAGTCCATGTTTTTTTACTCAATCTGCTTTATCAAGGTATGGTTTTATTTGCATGTTTAATCGAATTAAGCATTCCTTATAGAAAGGTCATATGGCATACATACTGTAGAATACAAACATAGCATTTCCCCCATATCCCAGTCCTGGTATAGGCCCCGTAAGCTATCATTGGACACATTGCTACTGAATTTACACTTAAAGTGACAAGAACCAATTCCATTCAATGTTTTATTTAAGAAATGCAAATACAATTTCAACTCTCCTCTTGTTTCCTTGTGAAGTGATGGATTCTGGATTTTTATCTGGATAATAGATCCCATACATGTATTTATGGACAGTATTAGACTGGGGGGTCCAGGGCCCACCAAGGCTGGAGCATCGGGGGCTACCACAACCTCCCCATGCCCCGCCCCATCCAAAAACCCTCCGGCCGTCACTGCAGCGCCATGCATACCTTATTTCATGGACACAAATGGGGCCAGGAGTGAGTTCAGTGGCTGCAGCACATAAGGTTCTAGGGGAGAGAAAGTCTTAGTTGGTGGGTCCCAAAGGGCAGGGGCCTGGTGTGTTTCCTGGTGTCCCACCAACCCAGTCTAGCCCTGTTTATGGATCTGTACTCTTAATACCAAACGGCAATGCCCTGCCTGTTTGATTTTACTGTCTTGGCATGGTATTCAATTCTATACTTAGCAATCACTGCACAAACTCGTCCAATAATTTATGGTGCAGATGTGTATATAGCCTCAATAAACCTATATGTGATCATCAGTTTCTCCCTGTTCACAGAAATACCTTTTGTTTTTACCATGAAATTATGAATCTGACTTAATTGTAGACATCTATTTAGCAGGCACATGTGCATAACTAAAAGTAAAGCAAATATAATTTAAGATTATCTGATTCACACAGCAAGAGATTGTTAACCGGAAGAAAAGGTTTATACTGTACATTTGAACGTGATAAATTCTACCCTACCTGAATAATACCAAAAAGTGTTCTAATTATCCTGTAGCCAACTTAGTGTTGTTTTAGTGAATGTTAAAACCTTGAAGATACTAAGCAGATCTGACACATCTCTGGAGCTTAAACCTGATCGGTCCTTGACTGTAGTCAACATTAATTTGCTGTGTGGGTTGTATACTAAATGTTTTAGAAAACACAACAATATGCAAAGGACCAATGAAAAAAACAAGAGATGGCAGTGTTTACTAATCTCCTTCCTCCTGAAATATATTAGAATCAACAGGTGAAAACACAGCATTCTGCATTATGTTCGCAGAGGTGACAAAAGTATGAATAGTTCTTCGAATATGATTATGAACAATGAAATCAAAGCTAGGTATCCGAGGGCTCTTTTTAAAAGAACCAATTTGTATATTTGAAGCCTTGTCTACAGGCATAAGCCTCAAATATTTATATTTTACGTGGAACACAATTTAATACATAATGGACTTTTACAGGGACTATTAGGCTGCTTAATTTAATAGAACAATAAACCATAACAAAAACAGAAGAGCCAACACAATTCTATCACTAACAATGGGAGTTTAACCAGATATTGGTTAGGCTTGCTGAAGAATCCTGTCCTAATAAGTCTCCACAAGTTTCCCATGTAATATGATAATCATCTTGGGGCCAAAAGAATGGATCAGCTCAATTTGGCCCTACATCTGTGTGACCCAATCAGGCATAAATAATCCAAGGATAGATCTGATCAGTAGCTTTAATTTGCTAATCTTGAAACCATTTTAAGAATTTTGAGTTGTCCCCCCAATTCATTTCACTTACTAAAACTACTACTGTTCACTTAGTCACAAGTTAAGCCTCTTCATGGGGCAGATTTACTAATGGACAAAGTGGCCGTCACTAGCGAATATTCACCAGATATGTCCGCAGGGACATTAGCAATTTACTAACAGGCGTAGATAACAAGAGACCGTCACAGGAGAAGGTCGCTGGCGCAGTTTCGTGCCATATCACCAGATGCAAATTTTACAGAACATTACCTCTTTCGCCAGAGTTTCCTTCACCACCTTAGACCTGGCAAACTGATAACATGATGCTACATCATCCTCAATCTTATGTCAGTGACATTACATCCTGTATGCTGGAAAGTCATAAAAGTTGTAAAAAATGCTGTGTTTTTTCATATTTTAAAGCGGGATTGCCTTCAACAGTCCTAACTATTTTTGTGTTAACAATTTTTCCCCAACCATTTGAGGGGCATGCCACATTTGTTTTGGGCTCATATGTATGGCATTCGAGGATCTCTTTTGTCTTTATTTAGCTTCCTTGGACATACAGTATGTAATAATAAGTGGCCACTTCAAGCATTTGCACCAACATTTCTACTAAAGACATATATGACCTATATGTACCAGTCCTATTCAAGTTGACCTAAGTGTAAGAGTACCAACAAAGTTTCACTATGCAGAATTGAATGGTACCAAAAAATCGCTATGAAATGGTCTCACTGACAAATTAACACTAGCGAAACTTTGCCAGCCTTCGGCTGCTGAGACGCAACTTTGCATTTTAGTGAATTAGCTTACTGGTAATGAATTTAAGCCTGACGAGTGGCGCAAAGCGAATTTGCCTTTTAGGGAATTTGCCCCCATGTCTTTCAATTTTGGGGGGGGGGGAGTAGCACCTCCATGTACAAATATATTAGGGGCCATATAGTTATCCCAATGATGCCTTATTCGCCAGCATATAGTTCAAGAGGCCTTTTAGGTTTCATCTTAAGGCATGGGAAGAACTTTTACATTGAGAGGAGTGAATTTGTGAGTTCCCTGGCTACATACATTTGATTATACAAGGGTAGAATATCTACTAAAAATAACCATAATTCAAATAATACAAAGTTGATAGCAAGAGAGGACCACATTAATAATAAAAAGTGAAGTCTAGGGTCAATACTGTAGTTTGTTGTGTAAACCTTTTATAATGGCCTTCTTGGTCTGAAGTGGCCTACACAGCAGCTAATGTAGGGTTGCAACTACATTACTTTACACAAGTGTATGCTTCCTTTTCAGACTAAAATAAGCACTTTTTATTCTGACAACAAAATCCCTTTAATAATGCTACTGTATTATTACATCCTCATGTTGTCCACTGTTGAAAGGACAACCTTGAAAACAAGCACAGGAGCTTTGTTTAGGTACAGAACAAGGTGTCCCTTCACAGACAGTGATGCTAAATTGCCTGTTTCCAGTACAACTAAGGAAGGACATTCACCTCCCCTGAAAGCGGTATTTCTTTTCTTCTGTTACTGACAAAGTGTTGACTTAAGGACAAACAGTGTAGAAAAAAAGAGGCTATTTATTCAAGTTTATAGGGTTGTTTGTGTAATATCTTGCTTTGATTTATTCTGTGTTCTATTCATCACTTATGGTATGGGCAAAGTGTTTAGCAATTTCAGGTCTCGTTTATCAAAGTGCTACCATATGTTCAACTCATTATATATGTTTTCAACCACAATGCAGTATTTTCCCCAAAATTTGAAAGTACTAGCCAGCACCCAAAAATTCACTTATGGGGATACTACCACCTTGGTTTTCTAACACAACTTTTGTGCATATGAAGTTACTTCCTGGTTACCAGTGCACAAGGTGTCAATAATAGTGCTAGCACATGATTCACTAGGTGCAGGGCAGTTGAATGTAGTGGCCCAATAGGCTAACTGGACCATGGAAGTAACAGTTGCTCAGAGCAGGTGCTAATTTCAGGAGCCCATTGTGCCTGTGGGCCCTGTACTTTGTAAACTGTATTTTGTGTAAACTTGCACATAACTTCTTAAAGAAGGCTGAAGTGAAGCATTGGCGCAAGTACCTTTGTGGATAACCCTAATAACAATAATCTCTATGCACAAGACTGTACCTGCTCAGTAAGAAGTAGTGAGCAAGGAAAAGCAATATAAAAAATAATATTTGGCATTTAGGGACATGCTGACAGTTAGTTCCACAAGACTGGCTAAAAGCAAGACACATTTTGCTTTACAATTTACTGTTAAAATCAGATGTCTATGCAGTTTCTGTTATTTGAGATCTGGTCACATTTCCCGGGCTATTATTTATTAGGTTTCCCCATCATCAGAAATTGATATTTTTGACATTGTCTAAAATGCTGTGATAAAAAAATATATAAATATACTTAGGAGACCTCATTTTCCGCAGTATATAAATTATACAATAGAATGAAAGGGAATGAAATCTGGAAATACATGTGCAGAGTTCAAGTCAGCAAACAGCTTTAATTACTTGCTGAGTTTTTCCTAGCTACTTTTTATTGGCCTGTCTCATTTTCATTTGGAAAGGTACCTTGGAAACACAAAGTCTTGTCAAAGCTCATTGACCCTTTCCTCCAGAGTGGAGCGTGTTATAACAAGAGAAACCCAGTCAGAAGAGTACTCATTTATCTACATTATGAATCTTTGCAATGAGAACATTTTATTCTTTGGCTTTTTCCAATCCGACTAATTTACAGTCTTGTCATGTGCAGGTATATGTGTGTGTCTGTCTGTCTCGAAAATATGTTGCCAGCCTCCCGTTTCAACTGCACTTCACTGCACAATGAAAATTGACAGGAATGTTAATTATTAACTAGCACGAAGCAGACTATGAAAATTGTGATTTTCAGTAGCATACAACATTTTCCATTTAGTTCTGGAAAATGAGAAAAATGAATTTGCTCTGGCTAATGTACAAGTGTGGGATTAAATATGTGGCATATGGCCTTTAATGTGGACCAACTCTAGAAGCCATGAACTGGTCCATCTAGAAGGGAGATTTGCACATACAAAATGTGAGGATTTTTTGTATCTAGTTGTATATTTGGTTTGTAAAAGATGTTTCCTTTGCTAAACACCTCCTTTTGTCCTCTACTCAAGGAAATGGCTTTAAAAATACAAACCAAGCTCACTAAAACTAACAACTATTTTTTAATTTAAAGTAAAACAATACACCTGAAAAATGTAGACCTCTATAAAAATGTACTTAAACATCTTATATGTAAAGCCCTGCTTCATGTAAATAAACAATGTTCATGAAAATATACTTTCCTAGTAGTATGTGCCGTTGAGGAATTCTAAATAGAAAATTGCTATTTTAAGAACTAAGGGATGCCCCTGGGATCCTACGATTCATGGTGCACAAAAATAATCTATACTTGTTAGGTCACATGAGCGAATTAATGGAGAAAGTTATGTCTTTTGTTTCCACACTTCTCACTGTTATAGTTAGAGCTGCAGTATTTCTGGTCAGGTGATCTTTGAGGGAGAACACAGACCATCACAAAATGGTGGCTCAAGGGAAAATATGTAAATGGGCACTATTTAAATGTAATATACTCTAGTTTGGTAAGATTCTTTAATATACCACTTAATAGGATATAAACTGTTGCTTAAGTATTCATTTAGGGGGTAGAGTTTCAGAAGGATTTGTGTTCCCTGTTAAGAGGACACAGATCCTAGGCCTACCGGAAGCATAAGCAGGATAGAGACTAAGATGTAGATATGCTGGGGCTCATTTATAAACTTCGCGCAAGGCAGATTGGTGGGCAAAAGTGAATATATTTGCCCTGCACATGGTTATATTTATAAAGCTGAATAAGTGTGGTGCAAACAGAATTGCAATTTTTTTTTCACAATGCAATTGTCTAAGGGCTTTTTAAATATGCCAAAAATCGCAAATTGCGAATATTTATGTGCACACTCTGCGACTGAATAACGGGGGAAAATCTTCAAAAAAAAGATTTGCAAAGTGCGAATTTAAGTTACTGTCAACGCTATTTTCGCGCATAACAACCTCGCAAATTGAATGAGCTCGCCCAAACTCCCATCTCATTTGCGAAAATTTATTCACCGTGCGAATTCGCAAAAACCGGAAAGACGGGCACAGCAGTGAAACATTTTAGCATTCTAGAAACAGCATAGGCAATACAACTATTTGCAAATAAATATGCACTGCACGAACTTTATAAATGACCCCCACTGTATTGTTATTTTTATTATTATAACATTTCTTTTTATCCACATGCTTTATACAAAATGAATGTGGAAGGAGTTATTGCGTATGATTATTATTATTACTGTCAATACAAGGTACACGTGAATAGATGTTGTTGAATAAATCACAATTATGATTGGACTTTCTTTTATTCCTAAATAACTACAAGCAATTATACTTACACGTATATGTCTAAAAAAAAAAAATATATATGTACATATGTATAACTATATAAAAGAACCCTTAGTAACCTTCGTTTTCTTTATCCGTCTCTCTGTAAAAGTTGTACATGAAAATGTGTTTTAATCTGTACCTATTGAACCCATATAATTAAATAAAGCTATTTAATACCAGCACAATTATTTTGCTCTTACATAAAGGAGAAGGAAAGCTACGTAGGCATTTTATTGCCAATAGATTAGCTGCAATAGTGCAAGCTAGAATGCTATATTTATTCTGTAGAATGTTTTACCATACCTGAGTAAAAAGCTCTAGAAACTCTCTGTTTGTTTAGGCTAGGAGCTGCAGTAATAAAGTGGTGTGACATCACTTCCTGCCTGAGTCTCTCTCTGCTCTAGGCTCAGATTACAGTAGAGAAGGGGGGGTGAAGAGGAGCAAACTGAGCATGCTCTTGCCCAGGGCAATGAGGTTTAAGCTGAAGGCAGGAAGTCTGATACAGAAGCCCATGTGTACACAATAGAAGGAAAGAAATGCTGTGTTTGTTTTGAAAGAGGACTCAGAGGAGCATTACTTTGGGGGTTTACTGGTATATTTAGATGGACCTTCTGATAAGGCTTACTTAGTTTTAACCTTTCCTTCTCCTTTAAAGAGATACTTAGCTCAGTTTTATGGAAAAGGATGATCATAGCTGTTCACGCTTGGCAAATACTGACACCTTTTCAAATTTCTGATTCTGTTAGGGCAACTCTGCATTCCTAATATTTTGTTCAATGAGTTGCACCTTCTCTACATGCAACACTGTCACTTTTTGGGAATGTTGCATTCAGTAAAGTAATGGGTGGCACAAAGGTGTTTCCCTTTATGTAATACAGAGGTGCAAGCTAGAGCATGGGTGAGTTGCACCCTACAACAACTTTTCCAACAAGCTCAAGTGCTCTGTGCATGGGCCTTTATTTATGCCCATAGGAATATTAAATGAGCTCTCAGGTCTTTATTATAATGCGTTGGCTTCTGCAATCATTCAAAGCTGGTAAGGGTGATGGCACATCAGATACATTTGTCCCCTGTTGGGAAATCTGCGCTAATTGTGCATTGGGAAAATACCTGTGTATTGGAGTTAGTGTGAACCACTAATGGCAAAACATTGTTAATCAAGAATCCTCAAGACACTGGGGCTCATTTATCAACACTGGGCAAATTTGTCCATGTGCAGTAACCCATAGCAACCAATCAGCAGCAGGTAGAACAATGACTGCAGCAATTTGATTGGTTACCATGGGTAACTAACCACTGTTAATTGTGCCCAGTAATATCGAAGAGGGGAACAAAAGAACAAGATGCAGGATTACTGCTAATATTCAATTTTATTGAACGTTAGGCCCTTTTTCACAGGCCCTTTTTCAAATGAGTACTAAAAGTGCAATACAAAGCTTTAAACAACCACCCATGGGTGCACTCCCCTGCCTCCACCCACCACTTCAGTTAACGAGTGTTGATTGACTAAGAATAGGGTCCATCAATGTCCTTTAGTTACAAGCAGTCCATATATACAGACCAAGCATTGTGGAAAATCAAAAAGTGCTCTTAAAAATTGTTTAAAAACAGTGTTATATGTAAGAACATATTTGCTAGAAAATGAAAACCAATTTCATGTTTAAGTACTGCCTACCTAAACCGAACAGATGATGCTCAAAATGGTTTATAGCGCAAGCTGTTCCTTCTTATTTATACTGTAAATTATATACATATATGTTGTATTTATCTCTTACCCATTCGTAGAGAATAGTAGTTAGGACAGTTTTCAAAATCTGAAATTAAGAGAGATAAGAGGTCAGACACAGATTACAAAAATGAAAATAGGCTCCAATAATCATTAAGGCCCATGGGCCTAAGTGTATTCAATTTTTTAATCCTGTATTCAATTTTTTAATCCATATTGCTTTGCGTTGCAAGAGTAATTTCTGAATATTTCCCAATCTTTTGTACCGGTATCAAGTACCGGCCACTTCAGTTGTATCTGATTGTGGCCATGGGTAGCGAAATGTCTAGATAAAGGAGTGTTGGTCGGGGCACCTGCTTCAAAGTTTCTAATGCTACGTCTATGTTCTTTAATGCATTCTTTCACCAGTCTACTGGTTTGGCCTAAATAGGCTAATCCACAAGACCATTTCAACATATATTCTTCTATTACATTCTTAGTATCGCATGTGGAGAGATCCTTTATGCGGATGGTGTTGCCTTTGTGGGGTGACATACCATTTCCCCCTTTAACTATTGATGAGCACCATACGCAGCTAAAACATGTGTACCCCTTTTCGATGTTCCCCAAAACAACTTCTTTCTTTTTAAAAAGTAACATCTGAGGGGCAGAAAATATCTCTGAGGCTAGAAATGGGTGGTTGTTTAAAAAGAGTACCATATTTGTGGTCTTGTTGCAATATCGGACAATATTTTTTATCAATTTGTTTAATTTTTTTTACTGTTTGCCATATTTTGACACAAAAGGGATTTTATCCAGGTAATTTAATTTAGCCTTTGACCCTTTCTAAAGTTCCACCGGGTTTTTTAGCGTTGTTTCGCCGGCCCAGTCCAACATTGCTCATAACATTGTTTTTAAACCATTTTTAGGAGCACTTTTTTGTATTTCCACAATGCTTGGACGTTATACTGCTTGTAACTAAGGGACATTGGTAACAAGGAATTTTCACTTTCTGGATGGACTCTGTTCTTAGTCAATTAACACTAACTCAAGTGGTGTGTGGAGGCGGGAGAGTACAACCCTGGGTGGTTATTTAAAGCTTTGTATTGCACTTTTAGTAAACACTGTGATGTGGTGCCTGAAACATGACGTGTGGATTGCAATAAAATTGCACATTAGCAGTAATCCTGCATCCTGTCCTTTTGTTTCCCTTATTGATATTAATTGTTGGAATGTATAGTGTCGGGACGGAGCACCCGTGGGACATATATAGGACATACCATATACTGGCTTGAGTGTGAAGGATGTAATTGTGCCCAGTGTTGATAAGTGACCCATACTGAATTTTGCATTTTTTCAGCAGTTACACAGTTCACATGTTTTACCTCCAGCAATTCACATGGATACCAATTCTTACATATTTTCAGGAGATTTGTTGCCTGCAGGTAGTGCAGTTTTTTCTTGCAGGCAACACATGTCCTTGCCTGCCATTATCTTGTTAAAGGGGATGCAAATCCAGCTGTAACGCAGCCCCACAGCGCCCCCTTATTTTTCTATAAAAGTTGCCAGAGATGCAAGAAAATTCACCAATGAGAATTCTACTGAATGTCAAAAACATCATTAGAAATGCAAATGCACTGACAAATAAGAATGTTGACTCCCAGCACCATGTCCGGCATCTTGCGCTTATCTTACATACAGTATAGAGAAAATGATATAATTTTTTTCTTCATTATATTACACTGGAATCAGACATGGGGATAAAGGACAGACTTGTTCAGTGCTGGGAAACTGTACTTAAAGCTTCCAGCTCTAGTTGCAGGAAGAAAGAACAGGGTGACAGATTGAAGTCAGCCGGGATTCTCATTGGAAGATTTTTTTGCATTTCAATGCAGCCGCTGGTTGTGAAGATAGGGGGGAAAAGCTTAGCAAAAACGTTTTATTGCACAATATTACTTTAAGAATACAACCCTGATGTTGCTGGACTACAGCTCCCAGTGTGCTTAAACCTTTATTATATGTTACATTATTCTGGGATGTATAGTCCAGCAGTAACCAAGTAAAGATTGGCAGTGCAGTGGGGTTTAATAGGGGATTTAATATCTATTAGATCATCAACGCGTCAATGGGGTTTCTAAAAACCAATGCAGCTTTTCCAGTTCTGCAGGCTATAGGTGAACATATATTATACACAAACCATTTCCATTATGTCACAGTATGTCACTATTCCTTTGGGACTAAAGGGGTCTTTCACCTTTAAGTTAACTTTTAGTATGTTATAGAAAGACTAATTCCAAGCAACTTTTCGCCCTTCATTTAGTTTGAATTATTTTTCTTTTTCTTTAGATACTTTCCAGCTTTCACTGGGGGTCGCTGACTCCATTTTAAATTTGAATGCTCTGTAAAGCTTCAAATTCTACTTTTTATTACTCATATTTCTATTCATGCCTCTCCAATTCATATTCCGGTCTCTTATTCAAATCAATGAATGGTTGCTAGGGTAATTCAGACCCAAGCAACCCAATTGCTGAAATAAAAAGTTAAATATCTAAAACCACAGATATGAAAAAAATTTAAAAAACAATTGCAAATTATCTCGGAATTTCACTCTCTATATCATACTAAAAGTTATCTCAGAGATGAATAACCCAGTTAATATTAATTTCTGACGATGTTGCGTGGCTCTAATGTTACGGTATGCAGATTTTAGGACTGATGAGAGTCCGTCAATTTGCTGCATTTTAAAATGTATCCGACATAGGAAAAAGAACGAATAAAAACAAATAATCTAGGATACTGGTTCACGAGTTAGATAGTATAGTATGAATTCCTCTTATTAACAGACAAAGTTACTCAAAAATGATACAAGCAAAGTAATTACTTGCAGAGCCTGTGTCTAGCATGAGAGCACAAGAAGTCAAGGGAGTGCATGAGCAGTGAGTTCTTGCTTATATGGCTACACAGACCCTCCCGTCAGCCACTGAAATAGTGTATAAGGGTCATTTAAAACACAAAACGTTTTGATTAAATGGAGAGGAAGGATATGAGCCAACCAGGGAGACAGAGCTGATTACTTATTACTTTTACACCCAACCTTGAATTTCATAGATAACATCGCAGCTGCAGCCCCATGCCAATCACTATTTCTGCTTTTCATCAAAGAAAAGCTCCAATTCAGCAGTGATAGTATCCTGTCAATCTCCCAGGGTCCCGGTATGCTTATTCCATGCAAAGATGTTTGCATTCATTCCACTCAAGCACTCAGAGTGTCAAAGTCCCTTTTGTAGACGAGCTCTGTATAAATGTTTTCCATTTTTCATACGTTTAATGAAAATCATGTAAAAAGCACTGGGTTACAGCAAGTTTCCATTGAGATGTTGACAGTGCTATTAAATTGTACAAAATTCAAATGTTACCTTCACTTCTGGCTCTTTAGTTTGTGATAGTATAATTTTATTTGTATTTAATGGGAGTTTTTAACTTTAACACATTCTGTTCCACTGTACGGGAGTTGGATATGAGACATGAGCTGACCTACTATTAGGCAATGTCTCGCTTATTGCATTTTGTCAGCCGTTTACCTCTGTCTGTTGGCAATGAGCCTTTCAATCAAAGGTACAGACTACGGGACGGAACAAAATGTACACCCAGGAAAACAGGGCATGCTGCAAATAAATAACATACCCCTTTTGCAACATCAAAAGGATGGATATAGAAGGATATAGAATGCCCAATCCCCAGCAAATTATTTTTAATACTTATTATTTTGAGTTTTTGAGATATTTTTCTTGATCTTTTACCTCTTTCCAGCTTTCAAAGGGAGGGTTTACTGACCCCATATAAAAAACAAATGCTCTGTAAGGCTATTTATTGTTACTGCTACCTTTTACGCATCTTACTATTCAGGCCCTCTCCCATTCATATTCCAGTCTCTTATTCAAATCAGTGCATACTTACTAGGGTAATTTGGACTCCAACGCCCAGATTGCTGAAATTGCTGAAAAAGCTAAATTACCCAAAAACACAAATAATAAATAGTGAGAACCAAAATATCACTCTCTACATCATCCTTAAAGTTAATTTAAAGATGAAAAACCCCTTTAAAATAGGAGATAACACAGCTCCCCATTCTAAACATTATTGGTGCAACTTTGCATTGGCTGATCCAACTTCTGATATGATCTAATCCTGGTCTGGATCTTTATCAGTAGTTCTAATCCATCATGGCATCTCTAGAACTTTACATGATACGTCCCTACATGACCAATTTATTACTCCAGCTGTTCACTGATAAACACAGATCTTGGCTTTATAACTTTTAGTAAAATATTGTATTACTGATATTCAAGTTAGGGGAAGGTAGGAGGCAGGGTGCTTATGTGTTTATGAATACAATTCAATATAAATGTGGCATAGCGCCCTTCGGCAATTCTGCATCACAAAACGGCAGTGTGCCTCCCTGTAAATGACCTCTCTCTTGGGTGTAAGGATTCAAAAAAACAAAAACAAAAAAAGGCAACACACAACAGTGTCTCCATTAACTTCTTCAACTGCTCGTCAGATTTCCCAAAGCCTCAAATCAAACAAACTGAAATGTTCAGACTATTATTGATATGCCTTTAGGAATCCCATCCAGATGTTTATTCTCATTTAAAATAGCAACACGAAACAGATTTATTTCCTTTTTTAATGAAATGGCATGTCTACTCACTGCACGCATTGGAGGGTCATTTGTACCCACATCCACAGAGAGTAATTACACTTTGGGGCATACAGTATTTATTAAGCTGTTTAAAAACAAAATTTGGCAAAAAAAAAAACGGTGCAAAAAGCTGTGTAAAATAAATGGGGAATTGGTCATGGTGTGAGTCATTTTACACCATGCGAATGCCAGATTTACCTAAGAAAAATTATGCTGATTTTTACATGGCAAAGCCTGGCGATGTATGATGTATTATCCCACTGCTTTAAACACAGCATAATAAGCATGGCTCTTTATATTTTTGGCTTGTTACAATGAAAAAATGTATATATAATAATATGTACACAAACATTATGATATATATATCCTGAGCAGTGCGGCTTCTTTTGGAGAGGATTATATATATATATATATATATATATATATATATATATATATATATATATATATATATATATATATATATATATATATATATATATATATATATATACATATATACATATATATATATATATATATACATATATACATATATATATATATATATATACATATATACATATATATATATATATATATATATAATCCTCTCCAAAAGAAGCCGCACTGCTCAGGACTTGTTGCAAAGTAATACGTTTATTAGAAAACCTTAGGTTTTCTACTAAACGTAATACTTTGCAACAAGTCCTGAGCAGTGCGGCTTCTTTTGGAGAAGATCATATGCAGCTTTTGTGAGGCGTGCACCCAGGCAATGGGAGGACCATTTATCGTGAGTGCTGGGATTTTGGGGAAATATATATATATATATATATATATATATATATATATATATATATATAGATATATATAATATATATATAGATATATATAATATATATATAGATATATATAATATATATATAGATATATATAATATATATATATATATATATATATATATATATATATATATATATATATATATATATATATATATATATATATATATACTGTTAAAGGCTTTAGCACACACTTCAAAAGTTACATACCTGGGTGCAGTTCAGAAATCAAATATCCAAAGGCAGAAAAAGCTGAAGCACACCAGGATTTTCTTCAAAAAGATAAAGCTTTTATTACATCAACGTTTCGGCCCTCGCATGCTACAAGCTTTATCTTTTTGAAGAAAATCCTGGTGTGCTTCAGCTTTTTCTGCCTTTGGATATTTGATTTCTGAACTGCACCCAGGTATGTAACTTTTGAAGTGTGTGCTAAAGCCTTTAACAGTATATATATATATATATATATATATATATATATATATATATATATATATATATATATATATATATATATATATATATATATAAAATGCATATATATAAAATGCAATGTAATTACTGCAATCTGAATTATCATATCTTAACCCTGCTAAATATCACAATTTGAAGGAATCCCATACCTGTACACACACACACCCAGAATGCTTTGGACCTGGATTTTTCTGGTTAAGGAGTATTTTACTTAATTTGGATTGCCATATCTTACCTTTAATCTACTAAAAAATTCATTTAAACAGTAAATAAACAGGATTGTTTTCCCCTTTAGTAGCTCTCCTCTAGGTTTCGCAGTACAGAAGAAGGATTCAGGCATAGTTTACCTCTAATCTATTTCTGCTGTAGGGGATCCTGACAACATCAGGCATGAAATCCTAGAGGTGAACGTTAAACTACTCAAGCTATCTGTAAATGGCGTCACATTGTGCCGTCTCCTCATTGACTGTACTGACATCTTTCATTGATTGCTCCACTGCCTCATTGAATCCGTGAGTAAACAGTATTAACAATGTGGATTTGCCTTGAACAATAAAGCCTGTTCTGTTTTGTTGATGCAAAGAACATTCTGGTGTCCTTGATTTTATTTTAGTCACTAAGCATAAGAGAGTTGTAGTTCAACTACCTCTCCCCTTCATTTCTTTCACATAGCTAAGGCCCATCTAGGGTGTTAAAAGTCCAATGTAACCGATGCTCTATCCTTCCCTAGCTGGACAAGGTCTTTTCTTGCCAACATAGGGAAACAAATCCACATTTAAAGGAATAAAGCTAATGCTGAAGTGCTCTTTTGTATAACATATATAACTGAATGAAAAGAAAATAGCTCACACAAAGCCATGATTATTTATGAGCAGCTGCAAGGGATGCATATTGAATTCTATATAAAAGGGATTATATGGGTCATTTACTAAAGCTAAGGGCCATATGAAATGCATAATTTAGTTCTAATGTACTGAGCGCCTGAGTCCAGGGAATTTGCTACACTCTGCACCTTGGATATTAAGGGTCTCCTGCATCTTCTCCCTAGCACCAAATGTGCAAATAAAAAGACAATCCAGAGGATGTATCCCACCACCTGACGTCTGTTAATAGTAGGGATGCACCGAATCCAGGATTCGGTTCGGGATTCGGCCTATTTCAGCAGGATTCTAATTCGGACGAATTCTTCTGCCTGGCTGAACCGAATCCGAATTTACATATGCAAGTTAGGGGTGGGGAGGGAAATTGCATTACTTTTTGTCACAAAACAAGGAAGTACATTTTTTCCCCCCTTCCCACACCGAATTAGGATTTAGTTCGGTTTTGGGCCGAATCTTTTGCAAATGATTCGGGGGTTCGGGCAAGGTGCAATAGACAAAGGACAATTTGTTGTCCATTTTTTGCTTATTGCACTATGCCTTAATCTTTGTAAGAAGCCTTTACGTCTCAATCTAAACAGACACTTTATCTCTCTCTCTCTCTCTCTCTCTCTCTCTCTCTCTCTCTCTCGCTACACACACACAAAGAGCTGCCATCTTTTCAAATTGATTGAGTCTTAGGTACTGAGACATAAGTCAAAATAGCAATATTGATGCAAAAGTGCCAATATGAGCCTATGAGTAAGTGTCCCAGTAGGCACGAAAGGCATCAGGCGTTCACTTGTATGTCCTAATAAATGATTAGAATTTTTTATCATATTTTGGTCTTTACTTTTGGAGAAAAACTGACAATTTTTGGCCTTTTTCATGAGTATTAGGTAGTGATGGGCGAATTTATTCGCCAGGCGCGAATTCACAGTGAATTCCCACGATTCGCTGCCAGCGAATAAATTCGGGAAACCGCTGTGAAAATTTGCCTGTGTAAAAAAAAAAAAAAAATGTGCGCCGGTGTCAAAAACGAAATGTTACTGTAAGAAAATACAATACTTACCAAGTTAAGAGCCTCTGAATTCAGAGTGGCACACATCCAGGATTCAGTTTGGTATTCAGACAAAACCACGTGCCTGGCCGAACTGAATCTGGATCCTTAAAATCACTTGACTTTTCGTTACACAAACAAGGAAGTAACATTTTTTTTCTCTTTCACCCTTCCTTGACTTGATTTGTATATGTAAATTAGGGTTCAGATTTGTTTCAGCATTCAGCCAAATCTATCATTTAGGATTCGGGGGTCCTTATGAATCTAAAAATAGTGGATTTGGTGCATCCCTATTTACAAGTAGCAATTTTAACAAAGTGCAGTAACCAATGGCAAGCCATTAGAGGGTTATATTTTTCTTCTGCTTACAGAAGAGAGTTCAAAGCTTATTGGTTGCCCTGAGTTAAGGAAGAGGCCTGCATTCCTCAGTATCTGTAAGGGAGCCCCCAAGAGTGGTGGGTGTGAAAAAAATGACTGTGTATTTTACAGTAACTTAAAAAGTTATTTGAAGGTGTTCCTAGGGAGATAGCAACAGAATTTATAAGGAAAGCAAATTTTCTTTGTTCATGTATCTCTTCCCGTTAACCTGAACAGAAAGCTGCCCCAGGCCTCTTCTTGTAGGAATTTACAAAGCAGGATATTATCTTGAAAGGGCTCAAAGTTAAAAGCGAGACGGAAAATGTTTTTCCCACCCAGCCGTGTAAAAAACATAACATACAGTAAAATATAACCCTTTCTGGATCAACACTTACAATACATATGGATTTGTTACTTGCGGGTATGGGGCCTGTTTTCTACAGGTTTTTCAGGATAAGGGGGTATTTCTGTCATTTGGATCTTCATCCGCCATCTACTAAGAATTTATTAAAACATCAATTAAACCCAATAGAATGGTTTTGACTCCACTAAGGATTAATTATATCTTAATTGGGCTCAAGTACAAGTTTTTTTTTTAATTACAGAGAAAAGAGAGATTAGTTTTAAAAATATGAATTATTAGCAAAATCCCCACAAAAATCCACCACATGTGCCTGTACCCAGCCCAATGCAAGAGCTACGCTTATGTCAGTGTTGGGGCTAACAGTCGGCCTGCATCATTAGTATTGCTTCCACATTTGCATCAGTGATTATTCTGGTTCTTTATTATTTTTTTTTTTTTTGCTCTAGAATTGGAAAATCTTCTCTGATAGCTATAAAGCTATACATAGGCTACTGACCCTTGTGTTGCCAGAAACACCCTGTTTGTTGCTATGCACCGAGTTAGATGCCATGGCTTTCCCAAAGTCACTGTATATAGAGCTACAATGCAATTCCACACGTCTATCAAAGTATGGGAGTTTTATGATCAGGACACTGAAGGTGGAACTGCCCACTGTACTCTGTGGGAATTAATTCCTACTTAAACATTTTACCTTTGACCTTTGTTAAATATACTGTCAGACTGCATTAATACTCCTGCCAAGCAAAAAATTACCAGCTCGGCTTGTAGAGGAACCTGATAAGTTGGCCAAACTATTTCCTTTCCCAGTAAGAAAATTCACCAGTCATTAGATTTTTCTGTAGATATTGGCTCAGAAATATTGATACATCCTTTGGTCTAAACCAGAAAGTTATGTTGATGTTTAACAAAAGACAAGAAGGAAGATAGAGAGATATACATTATATTAGAGAGAGATGATGCTTATGTCTTGACACCTGATATCGGGAATAATAGATGCAAGAGCTACCTCTTAATTAAAATTAAAGACAGAAGTCCTATTTGCTGAACTGATGTCGACAAATGGATTACAGGTAGGGGATCCGTTATCTGGAAACCTAGAAAGCTTTACATTATGGGAAGGCTATCTCTCATAGACCTCATTTTATCCAAATAATTCACTTTTTTTTTCTTTTTCTCTGTAATAATAAAAGAGTACTTTGTACATGATCCAAACTGAGATATAATTAATCCTTATTGGAAGCAAAAACCAGCCTACTGGGGTTTTTTAATGTTTACGTGATTTTCTAGTAGACTTAAGGTATAAAGATCCAAATTAAAGAAAGATCATTTTTCTGGAGAACCACAGGTCCCGAGTATTCTGCATAAGGGGGTCCCATACCTGTATTATTAAATGAACTGCTACACTCAAAGCCCTGTTCAAACTGAAATGCTCAAACTCTTGTGCCTCCGTATGTATAAAGGAATCTCTTCTTCCACTCGGATATCTCTGAACCGCTTGGTGCGTTTGGTTCCATTTAGCCCTTCTCTCTATAACCAATATGGATCTTTTGCTTCACAATATCTTGTAATCAAGAACCGTGAAGTCAGAGATTTTTTATTAGACCGATAATAATCAGTTTAGCTGTTTTAAGTTCATTTTCCACCCACCTCCATCCTATCTTTCCAGGAGAGCTTTTAGTCATCTCTATATCAATCTCTGTCTTTAATGTTCAGTCAAGGCTATTCAACCACAACCACCCCAAGGTATGAGAATCTATATTTTTTCACTATATTATTTAGAGGCCTTTATAGCAAGACAATATACACTCACTGAGCACACACATTACAAAGCACTCTCTGACATCTTTTATTTCAGGAAAGAACCAGATATTTCAAGCACTCTGTGATCATCTTAGGAACTCACCCTATTCTCAGGAGTTCATCTGAGGTCTCCTTCGTCCTGTTCATCATGTTATATCATGTTACACTGTAAATTGGAACCTATAGTCTAGAGTTTCATATTATGTAATGATTTTATTTGATTTCAGGTTTTATGTTCAAATTGTATTCAAGTTGTATTTCTAACAATAGTCAGGATCTGAGCAAAGCTAACATGAAGAGAGGACAGGTATTGGACTTGTTATCCAGAATGCTTGGGATCTGTGGTTTTCTGCATAAGTGGTCTTTTTGTAATTTGGATATCCATACCTAGGGGCACATATACCTAGGGTCGAATATCGAGGGTTAATTAACCCTCGATATTCGACCTTCGAAGTAAAATCCTTCGACTTCGAAGGATTTTGCGCTATTCCTACGATCAAACTTTTAAATCCTTCGAATCGAACGACTGGAAGGATTTTAATCGATCGATCGAAGGATATTCCTTCGATCAGGAAATTGTTAGGAAGCCTATGGGGACCTTCCCCATAGGCTAACATTGGCCTCGGCAGGTTTTAGGTGGCTAACTAGGGGGTCGAAGAAATTTTTAAAGAGACAGTACTTCGACTATCGAATGGTCGAATAGTCGAACGATTTTTCGTTTGAATCGTTCGATTCGAAGGTCGTAGTCGGACGGTCGAAGTAGCCCATTCGATGGTCGAAGTAGCCATATTCGACCATTCGAAATTCGAACTATTTTTCCTCTATTCCTTCGAAATCGTAAAAAAAAAAAGTAAATGGGCCCCCTAAAGTCTAATTTTAACATTAAACTCAATAGGACTTTAAGGGTTAATTATATCTTAGTTGGGATCAAGTACAAGGTACTGTTTTATTATTACAGAGAAAAAGAAAATCATTTTTAAAAATGTGAATTTAATTCAAATAGAGTTTATGGGAGATTTTTTTTTGTAATTTAGAGCTTTCTGTATAATGGATTGATTACCTGTTTTAACACAGATGTTTTTATGCATTTATATCACAAGGAGTAGCAAAGCACAGTAGAACAGACAGTAACAACTCGCAGAACGGAGTTGGTTTGGTTCTGTGTTATCTCTTTGTGACACTAAACATATACAGGTATGGGACCGGTTATTAGTGATAGGTGAATTTATTCGCCAGGCGCGATTTGCCGCCAGCGAATACATTTGCGAAACAGCCGCAAAAATCCGCTGGGGTCAAAAAAACGGATGCCGGTGTAAAAAATGGCCGCCGGAGTAAAAAAACGGACGCCGGAGTAAAAAAATGGACGCCGTTTTGCTGATTTTTCGGCAAAGCGAAATGGCGCAAATTCGCTCATCACTGCCGGTTATCCAAAAATTTCAGGATCTGGAGTTTTCTGGATAAGGGATCTTTCCATAATTTGCATCTTTATACCTTCTAAAACAAGATTTAGACATGAATTAAACCCATTAAGATTGTTTTGATCCAAAATAAGAATTTATTATATCTCAGTTTGGATCAAGTACAGGGTACTGTTTTATTATTATTACAGATAAAAAGGAAATCATTTTGAAAAATGTGGATTATTGGGGTAAAATGGAGTCTAAGGCCTTGCTGTAATTTTGAGCCTTCTGGATAATAGCTTTTCTAAACCTGTACAGTAAATGCATCTTTTTAAAAGGTAAGGGAACACTGATTTATTGGTGTGGGCAGCATACACAGCCCTTTTGTGGGCAATGTACTTTGATCTGTGTAGCCAAGTGCAGAATGTGGTGTGGCTGGATCAAAGGGCGCCGAAATGCAATGGGTTAATATGGTCCGGTCCTTTATTAACAAAAGATAACCAAGAAGAGATTGGGTTAAAAAGACTTTCCCTTGAAGAATGAGTGCATATTTTAATACCCTGCAATTCAGTTTAAATATTAAGCAACTATTTTAGTTGCTACAATTGGCGTTGCTTTCATAATACTTAAAATACTGGAATTTGCATTTGTGTTTGTTAATGCGGTTTTCTGACCATCAGAATATAAATGATTACAACGCAGTATCTCCAGGAAATTATTCAGCTTAATAGCTCCAGTAACATTATATGCTTTAGTAAGCAGTATCATGAACCATGAACTAGCTTTATCAAACAGCAGGATTACTCTGCCCACTGGCAAGCATTTCTCAATCTGTAAAATTCTCTGCAGAGCCAACAAGGTCCCATTGCACTTATCACTATCACTCTCATTAATGTAGCTTTGTCGATCCCCTGCTATGTTAATAACAGCAGCACAGTCTTAATAGTGGTAAGTGATATAAACTACCTGATCAATGAACCTTGTCACCTACCCACCTTACATTAAACACCCCCTGCCGATAATGGGCTTTGCATGGCTAATAAATGTACAATGTTCCCACGGACCTTCTGCGTGTTTATACATATAAAAATATAATTTTGGGTTATATGTATATGTCATCACTTCCTCAACTCATACATAATTAGCAGAATGTATAAAAGCAGTAATCAATTAATACAGATGAACTTCAGCTGTCAAATGAGTTCATCTGTACAGCACATTAAGAAACAATGAAGCAGAAATCAGAATACGAGACGTTAAAAGACAAGGGAAGGCTGTATTCATATGTACTGTATACGTGTGCATATATATATATATATATATATATATATATATATATATATATATATATATATATATATATATATATATATATATATATATATATATATATATATATATATATATATATATATATATATATATATATATACGTACACACAGAGGTATGGGATACATTATCCAGAACCCCAAATTACATAAAGGCTGTCTCCCATAGACTCCATATTGTCCAAAAAATTCTAATTTGAAAAAGCAACTCTTAATTTTTCAAGTGTTTGCTATTACATACTTTAGGGATCATTTGCAATTGCAGTCAAGGTGTTGCTGCATAAAATGGATATAATTATAGGGCAAATCGATTCATTTTTTTAGGTTCTTGCATCCAAAAGTGTTTTTCTTTTCTGTATAGTTGCATTTGATACCAGTGCAACCATTGTGCCCTTTCTGTTGGGAAAACTACACAATTCGAACATAGTAGTAACTCCTGCATTCCAGGCACAGTTAACTCGCTCCCAAAGAATCACATGCAAACATCATAACATTGCAGAGTATGGAATTGCAGCAAAGAACACCGCATTGTGGGTAAAAAACATAGTGCATCCAAAATTGCACTCTGTAATCATAAATAACTATATATATATATATATATATATATATATATATATATATATATATATATATATATATATATATATATATATATATATCTATATATATATATATATATATCTATATATATATATCTATTTTTGCTATGAACGCATTCATTTGGGTTTATGTAGAAAAGATTATAAACACTGAACTGCCAAAAATAAAATAAATATATATTTTGTTTATTTTACACAGGCATACCTGATGCCGCAGATCAAAAGGAAACTCATGATGAACTATTTCCCTATTTCCTTAGGCTCACAGTGTAATGCAGTCCTTCCCTCACCTTTTGCCATTGTTAACTTATGGATTCTAGGACTTTGATGTCCTTCAGCTAGAGTCCTGCACCAGGTCGGGTACCAGTGGGTACCTGCGAAATACCCGCAAAGTGTTCGCGTTTCAGGCAAAAAGTTCCTGCCCATGCGGGCAGTGCTTGGGTAACCAACTAAGGTGCAGGCTTGATCCCTTCCACCCTCCCCTGTGGTTCCAGCAGTTTTCTTCCCTTTCTGTGCAGCTGGGTCGGAGGGTAAGTTGGGCTATTGCAGGTCGGGTAGTGAATTAGCGGGCAGAAATAGTGGGTTGCAGCTCAGGGGTCGTGGGTATGGGTTGGGTCTAAGAAAATGGACCCATGCTGGTCTCTACCTTCACCCACTTTCGATAATGGGTGGAGCATAGATTCTCTGTAAAGTCCTCAGAAACAGATACTGTTTATACACCTTACACATAAGCTCAATTTAATGAACAGATGTCAAAAAGCATGCTATAGTTTCCCTTTTTTCCCCATTATGGAAAGACCCCTTCTCTAGAAAACCCCAGGTTCCAAGTATTCTGTATAATACAATCTATAATCTATTGTATATTAGAGATACCTTATTAGGTTTCTGTAAAAATGTGTATAAAATGGAAATGAGAATGTTTTGACTTTTAAGTGTCCCATATGACTCAAGAAATGCTATTTTGTATAATTCTGCTATGTGTTTATTTAAGATCCTTGTTTTCCTTGGATGACTCCAGCCATTTTGTTTCTCCTAGTTTGCACAGAACACAGTGACAGAAAAGCATTTACTTCAATTCTCCCTGCTGGAAGCTGTGCACAGAAGCATTCTGGATTGCATTCGTTATGTGCTCTAGATGGGAAATTCTCTTTGACAAACTGCCCAACCAAAAAAATTCAGATTGTGAAGTGCACTGCTTATTATTCCACAAGACTTTTGGTGTTAAGAGTTTATTAGATATCTCACAAAATGCTTTCTGTCTGTACAACACAGGATCTGTCTGTTCCTACATGATACTTTCTGCCAACCCTCGATTCCACCAGCTGAGCACCCACTCAAGACTCATTTCTAACGTTTAAAGATTGCTAGGGAGTTTCCTCTTGGATTTTTTTTTCTATAATTTAGACCTACATTGTTTAAGTCTACTAATAAATAAAAAATATCTCTACCAGATTACTATTTTGCCGTCAGTCAAGGATCTACCTTATTACCTCACTCCTTCATATTGAGCTTAGTCTGCTAGCCCCTATTCTACACAACCACCTTTTAAAACAATTCTACACAACCAGAACAATTATTCAGCTTCTCCAACATAATGAAGTGCACCACCAGGCACGTTTCAGGCAGCCCCAATGCCGCCCCCCCTCCTGCTCCACTCTTCTAACTTCCAGCATCGGAGCGGGTTGAGGAGGGGCGGCATGGCTAGTGTAGCGAGCGCTATTGCGCTCGTTGCACTAGAAGACCAGAATTTCAGTTTTAAGAAAAATGGAAATTCGTCTCTTAAAGTTACAAGAGGCGGCTTTTTGCCGCCCATGGTAACTGGCCGTTCCGTGCTGCCTGAGGCAAGATTCTCACCTTGCCTCATGGCCAGAGCAACCCTGTGCACCACTCCATTCCACTGAATCTCATTAGCTTCATAAAGAAGATTTGGGGTGGGTATCAGGCTCAGTTAAATACCTGTGCAAAATAGGTAAGGTCTAAGAGAATGGTTCCCAAACCATTTTTTTTTTTTACAAATGTAAAAAGAGTTGGGGAGCAACACAAGCATGGATGGTGAAAAATAAGGACTGCGATTGGCCATTTGGTAGGGCCTATGTGGACTGGCAGCCTACGGGAGGATATATTTGGCAGTACACCTGATTTGTATGCAACCTAGTCTGGAATTGGAAAATTAGCACCTGGTTTTGAGGCCACTAAGAGCAACATCCAAGGGTTTGGAGAGCAACATGTTGCTCATGAGTCACTCTATGGGGATCACTGTATAGCAGAAATGATAAAGAACTGCTGAGGGAGTGGATAAGTGTGTGCCAGTCAGTGTTTATACAGTATGTATAAATGGTACCCTAAAGGGATAGCTTGGAGTAAGCAGAATAGAGATAGTTTTAACTGTGTTGCAGCTCATGGAGTAGTGGGACTGCCGTAGTGGGTTGCTGAAAAGGGAAAGAAATAAGATCAGGGGGCAGGTGTTTTGGTAAGGGCAGGCCTGGGAGCAAATGGGCACAGTAGGCGGAGGGGTAGAAATAAGGAGTAGGAGGCGGTTTAGTCACAGGCATGTTTAAATGTTAATTCAGTGTTAATATTTTGTAAGTTTTGATAACCTGTTATGCACTTTTTAGTGGCTAATTGTTGCAATACAGATGTATGCTTATTTATGCCATTGTATAAGGTGGTATCAAAGTTGGAAAATATATTATGGGCTTATTTTACTGTGCAAAACAAATACAACTGAAAATTAACAGTGTAAAAAGCTGTGTAAAACAAATAGTACATTCATCAATATGTATGTTTAATCTTATTCCACACGAACACCAGATATGACGCCGTTATTTTATGCCACTTCAGACCCTGTGTAATACAATAAATGTCAATGGGGCAAGTGGCGAGGAAGTTCCAGTGGAAAAAATGTGTAAAAAGTTGTGATGGATGAACGCCATATTTTTTCATAGCAATTTTAAGCAGATGTGTATAGTTATGCCGGATTGGTACTTGGTTGTGTACAATAGGCCCCTATGTGTGTTGATAATAAAATAAGCTGTGGCCATTCCAACCAAAATGTGACTGTTTTTGGGATAAAGGAGTTTGGGACTGGAACTGCAATCTACCCTAGTCATGATGAATCATTAATTGCCGTCTTGAAGGGCTAGAATCAGCAATTGGTCATCTCCTGGTTTGTGAAAAGTATTTGGAGTTGACGAACTCAAGAACTAATATCATTAGCAAAGAGCACTGTAATCAGTTGTAGGCATATATTTTAAGGCTACTTTACATACAGTAGAGTACAGACCCTCATAAACAGCAATATAATAAAGGGTGCAGGAAAATTGCTATGGCAATGAAAATACAGTTGTATTAAGCCATGTGGCATCCTTAGAATACAAAGAGTGGATTCCAGCGACACATACACATTTCTTTTTATGCAAATTTATTCTATTTATATAGAAATTTGCTTTCCATTATTTTATTTTATAAACTGGTTGGGTTACAACCTGCTGCCTACTCTGTATACACTAAATGGGAAAAGAAATTAAAAGTTGTCAAAAAAATATCCACCAACTAGTGTAGGAGTTAGGTAGTGGAGGAAGACTACATCTCGGTGTCAAGGGAGATAAGAAAGTGACACAAATTAAAACAGATTGTTGATCCATAGCAAAGAGAAGCTCAGAAACAATGGAACTAAAAGCATAAATGTCAATTTGGGATGATAAAGGATACAATCTAAATGTAATATGAGAGGCCCCCAGACAAAAAGGAAGAAGCAGAAATTGCACATTATAGGGGAATAAAAGTGATAAATAAACCTCACTGTAAAAGCGGACCTAGTGAAATTATTCTAATTATTTTATAGTGTGAGAATCAACGTTGCAAAAAAAAAAAAAAAAAACACACATTCCGTTTTATATGAGTTTGTGGCAGTATCTTGATTAGTTGCATTCTATCTGCACCAGTGTAAATATTGCTTCTAATTCCATCTCATTGCCTTTTGTTATATTATCTCTAGCAGCTTCAGAACCCCAAGGATATCTAACATTTCTCCATGGTAGTGGAACATTGACAAACGCCGAGTATTTATCCAGGCAAAGAAGCAAGGTCAACGCTACAAGGTCATTTAATTTCATCCTCTAGAATGTTCTTCTCCCCAGTGGATCTTCACTTCATGGCGCTTTGTCTGATAAGTTAAGAACTGAAATCTCACTTTAAATCAATTTTTGACTGCCCATGTCACATGATGTCAAACTCAATGAAATCAGGAAGCTTAGGTTTGTGGCTGAGAAGATACTGTTAATTTGTTTACGGTATATGAAGATGCCTTAGTATCACAGGAGAACAATTCCAGCGTATTTATTGCTTTTTATGTTAACTGGTGGAATGCATTGTGTATAACAGACAATGTGTCATAACGTCGCAGTTCAAATAGTAATTAATAAAAGGATTTTTTCTCAGATACGCCATTCTTTTTACATATCTGTCGAGATCTCGTTAATATGATTTATTTGTGTGCATCTGTCATGAGATTTGTGCTCTATCATTCACGTGTGTAAGAATATATCATGACGACAAATTTCAGTGGTCTGATTATGCAGTAATTAGTTTAGAACATGCAGGTATGCAAGATTATAAATTAATCGCCTATCGCATTTCGACATAAGCAATGCAAAAGCTTGATCTGATCATTTCATTTACACCTGATTTATGTTCTGCCGTAAGTTCAACAACTGCTGCACGAATACCACATTTTTAAAAACTCACTGCAGACTTTGCCATTGTTTACAGTGGTGATCCATCACAAAGCTAGAAAAGATAAGGTAGCCCCGATATAAACAGTACCGTTGCTGTATGTTCTTAATTTTTGTTCTTGCCTTAATTTTTTTTGTAGGTATATTAAAGGACTCATCATGTGGAGCATGAACAACGTTTGTATATTATTTAAGAACAGTTTGATGCACATGTGTAATATAGTATTATCCTGAAAATACTTTACAGGTACAGGATACAATGCCCTCAACAATTAGACATACTGTACAGGTCTGGGATCTATTATTCTGAAAATACGGTAGAGGATCTATTATCCTGTACATACTGTACAGGGAAATATTGTACAGGCACAGGCTGTATTATGCTAAACATACTGTACAACAGGGGTGTCCAAACTTTTTGCAACGAGGGCCAGATTTGGTGAGGTGAAAATGTGTGGGGGCCGACCATTCAGCCTGACATCTATTCCAAGGTAGCTAGCTTGTGACCAGGATCATTCACTCCTGGAGATGAACACATATACAGCGTTTAGGAATGGAGAAGTGGAGTCTGTTTGGATTCTCTGCGCCTCATTTAAACAAGGAATTGCATAGCCGTAGCAGTAATATTTGGGAACATTAGTGAAATGATCTGCCACTTGGTCAATACTGCTCCCTGAGTGCTGAAGGTGTTAGCAATAGACACGTACTGGCATGTAGTGGCGCCCAGGCCCGGATTTGTGGCGAGGCCACTAAGGCCCAGGCCTAGGGTTGTCACTTTTTCCTAAAAGTTTACCCGCTGGTGTGGGGCGGGAACAAAAGGGGACGGGCTGTGATGTAAAAGGGGACGGGCCGTGTCACAGAGATCTCCAGGAGGAGCACAAAAGTTACTTTTCCAGGGGATTGGGGGTGGGCCAAGGTTAAGGGTCTTGTTAAGGATATTACAAACTTACCGGCAGCTACATTGTAATACCGGCCTGGTAGGTATTTTACCGGCTCGGCTGGTAAAATACCAGCCAGGTGGCAACCCTACCCAGGCCGGCACTATTTTAGGGACGGCATGCTGCCCAGCCACAATCCAAGGGAGCACTGGGGACGCGTACTCCTGTGCGCATCATCCCCAGTGCTACAAACGCATGCGCGCAGGGGCAGTGCGAAAGCAGGTGCTGGCACTAGGACCCAGTGGCCTCTGGGCTCCGCAGCACAAAATCTGGGCCTGTTGACGAACCGCTCTTGCATACTTCTTTAGTTTACTGTACTGGCACGTCAGTACGTCTATTGACACCTTCAGCCCTAAAGAAGTATGCGAGAGCGGCATGTCACTAACACCTTCAGCACACAGGCAGCAGTATAGACCAAGTGGCAGATTATTTCACTAATGTGCCTTAATATTATTGCTATGGGATTCCTGATCGCACTGTGCTGGGGGGCCTCATTATTATTAATGTCATGCTGGAGGCTGAGGGCCGGTGTAAATTTGAAACTGGGTCACAATTGGCCCGCGGGCCTGACTTTGGACATGACTGCTGTACAAGTAATGGATCCATCATCCTGAACATACTGTACAGGGAAACATTATCCTAAACAGACTGTACAGGTACAGGATGTATTATCCTAAACATACAATAGAGTTACAGTACCTATTATCCTAAAAATACTATACAGGTATGGGATCCATTATCCTGAACATACTGTACATGGCATAAACATACTGTAAAGCCACGGGATCTATTATCCTGAACATACAGGTACAGGCAGGGCCGCCATCAGGGGGGGACAGGGGGTACTACTGTACCGGGCCCGGGCCTGAAGGGGGGCCCGGCCGTGGTGCACTTATCAAAATAGCCTGGCCCCTCTTGACTGGCGTGAGTTATTATGCAGCCGGAGACTACACGTTTATAATGTGCAGCGAGTGCGCCAGGCGCGTGATCCCTCCCCGACATGTCCCACTGACACGCTGTTATTATATCAATGGATGATATAATGTTCCCTGTCAGTTACTGATAAAGCTCAGTGAAAGCGATTCCCTCGACTGTAAATCCCCAGAACAGTCTGACCTGCATTCTGGCCTCATGTCGGGGGAGCGGTGCTGAGTGTATGGGTGGATCCGACTGTCACACGGAAACACCTTTAGCTGGTGAGCTGTGTGGCCCTGAGGGGAGGCACCGCTAGGGTGGGTATGGGGCCCTGGGATGTGTCGCATTCCATACTGTATGCATAATGTGAGAGAACTGACAATGTTGCACTGGGGCTGCTATGGAGAGGGGAATTGTGTTATAGCTGGGGATTGTGCCTTTATTACATACAGTGCCAGAGATAGAGGGGGAGGTGGTTGTAAGTAGGTTTAGTGTAGTGTGAGGGGTTAGTTTACGTGGGGTAATTGTGTGTGGGGGGTAGTGTGTTGTTGTGTGGATTAGTGTGTTACACTGGTATTTATTGTATAGGGAAGGGGTGTCGTTTATTATTGTGGTTGGGCCTAATGTTATTTTGGGCCGAGGTTTTGTGTAGTTTTGTAAAGGGGGTGTTGTGATGTAATACACGGGGAGTTCATGCGCTGTGTTGTTGTATGTGATGTGTGTTTAGTGGCTTGCAGGGTAGGGGCAGTTGTACTGGCTTTGGGTTAGTGAGCATTATTGCTATTTTAAGGGGTTAATATGCAGTATTGCAGCTGTGGGTAGGGATGCCACCTGGCAGGTAAAAATGATGTTTGTTTTTTTAAAAAAAAACCTTTTATGGGGGGCCCTGGTGCCAATGTTTTTTTTTTCTTAACTTGTAAGGGGGGCCCAATGTTTTTTTAAAAAAAAACTTTTATGATCGGCCCTGGTGCCAATGCTTTTTTTTTTTTAACTTATAGGGGAGCCCTGGTCACCAATTATTTGGTCCCTGACCACCAATTTTTTTTTAAAAAAACTTTTATGGGGGCCCTGATGCCACTGTTTTTTTTTAATTTATATGGGGGCCCTGACCATCAAAAACTTTTTATAACTTGTGTGTGGGGGGGGGGGGTTACCTTTTTTAGCGCTGATGTCTGTGTTTTAACTGTGGTTTGGAGTGGGCGGCATCTGGGGTGGGGCTTGGGGGCTGGAGTGGGCGGGGCCCAGGGGGGCCCAAAAATTTTTGTTGTACGGGGCCCCGTGATTTCTAATGGTGGCCCTGGGTACAGGATCCATTATCTTGAACATACTGTACAGGCATGGGATACATTATCCTTAACATTCTGTACAGGTACAATTTACATTATTCTAAAAATTACTCTACAGGTATGAATTCTATGGCTCTGAACATACTGCACAGATACAGGTTAAATTATTTTAGACATACTGTACAGGTATGGGATACATTATTTTAAACAAAGTATACAATTACGGGATCCATTATCTTAAACATACTGTACAGGTATGTAGTCTCTTGCCTTGAATATACGGAACAGGTACAGGATCCATTATCCTAAACATACTGTATAAAGTAATACATTATCATAAACATACTGTAAAAGGTAGCAAAGGATGCATTACCCTTAATATACAGCACAAGTATGGGATATGTTACCATGAACATATTGTACATAAATTAAATCAATTATCTGGAAGCCTGCTTACCGGAAAGCTCTTAAATATGGAAATGCCCATAGATGGAAAATTAGCCTATGATTAAGGACTAGTTAAGTCTAAAATGCGTCAGGCAATGATGCGTCTACATGCTTTTATGTAATCTTTTCTAATAGCAAAATAATAAAGGAAAAACATTTTTTTATCGGAGGTGTAGTCTACATCCTTTTGATCTTAGATGGAAAATAGAGACCTGTTCAAAATGAACAACTTTTATTTTTTATGGATTTACCTTTTCTCTTTTATAATTAAACAATGCCTAGCAAGCATAAATTTATTTTGGTGGCAAAACAATTCTGTTATATTTTTAAATATTTTATGAGCCTTAAAATGCGGTGCTCCAAATTATTGAGACCTCATATCCAGAAAACCCCAGGTTCCAAGCATTACCTACAACAGCACTGATTACTGGCAGCACCACACTCTCTATAAACTCCACAACAGCCATTGAGTAACAAGTGTATGTTCAGAATCACAGGGATATGTCCATGAATTAAAGTAATAAAACATTTAAAAAATCTTTTCGACTGTTCTCCAAAAAAAAAATGTCAATATAATCTGAGGTCAGTGTTACTGAAACATTTGGTTTTGAAAAATACATATGGCAGCATTTAGTCGTCTACTTGTTTCACCAATATTGAAAATTTTTCCAATTTCACTGAAATAAATTGCAGATGATACCGTAAAAAAATGATATGGACAAGATTTGCACAAATGAAACTAAACTGTAATGATTAACTAAAAACTTTTTTAGAAGATGCAATTGTCTGTTACAATACATTCTACATAGAAAGGAAAATGTGGTGTTTATTCTCTGGCTACAGGAAAATCTGGTGAACAAAGACTTTGACATGCTATAAATTAACTATTTAGGGAATTTACATGCAACCATCTCCCCCTACCTTGCAAAATGTATGACTGGAATATGAAGTCCAACTGAAATATATCTTAAAAGGGAACTATAGACTAAAAATACTTTACCTAAGGTTTTCAGCTTTACTGTATCCCCGCAGTACAGCACTTCATGGCAGGTATCTCTAAAATATGTCCCCAGCAACTCCCATTTTTAGCTCTGTACACCCAAAATTGCTTCCTGCTTCTTCCCTGCTCAGGTGCAGCCAATCTTCAATCGGCTCTGTTCATCAGCTGAGCGTAGGGACTGGCCCACAATATACTGAGCAGAAAGTGAAACTGCAGGTGTCAGATTTAATTTCTAATTCAGAGGCTCAGTGTCTCAGCCTTTATTTATCTGAATTTATAAATTACATAACCCTTTAAACAAAGCAACTTGTATTAAATACACAGTGGGACACTAATGAGTAACAAGTAATAGTTTCTTAGGACTAATCGCTAGTCACGTTGCAAGTTCATGTAAGACATGTTACGTTGACCTTGCAATTTGGTCCTTTAAAACCACAAGAACAGCAATAAGTAACTATATATATATATATATATATATATATATATATTGCTTAACTGCACAGAAATCTGTACAGTTTGCAGTTCGTTAGTACAGGTATGGGATCCATTATCCAGAAAGCTCTGAATTTTGGGATGGTCATCTCCCATAGACTCAATTTTATCCAAATAATGCAGATTATCTCCTTTTTCTCTTTAATAATAAAATACAGGAATGGAACCTGAGAATGCTCGGGACCTGGGCTTTTCCGGATAAAGGATTATTTCATAATTTGGATATTTATGCCTTAAATCTACCAATTAATTATATAAACATAAAAAAACCCAATAGGCTGCTTTTGCCTCCCATAAGGATTAATTATATCTTAGTTGGGATCAAATGCAAGGTTTTTTTTATTACAAAGAAAAAATAAAATATGTTTTTAAAATTTGGATTATTTGGATTAAATTAATTTTTAGTATGTTATAGAATGGCTAATTCTAAGCAACTTTTCAACTGGCCTTCATTTTTTCTTCAGACACTTTCAATGGGACTCACTAACCCCATTTTAAGCACAAATGCTCTGTAAGGATACACATATATGCTTTTTATAACTCATCTTTATTTTCAGGCCTCTCATTCATATTCCTGTCTCTTATTCAAATCAGTGCATGGTTGCTAGGGTAATTTGGACCCCAGATTGCTGAAATCGCAAACTGGAGAGCTGCTGAATAAAAAGCTAAATAACTCAAAAGCCACAAATAATAAATTAAAATCAATTTTTCCTTTTGTACAAATAAAGTCACGTGATAAGCAGAGGACTAAACCTTAAATGGGATCTAAACCAAAAAATAATTTGACGATACAGGTTTGAACGCACCTAAACACATGAGCTAATTGATTCCATTATGTTCTGCCTGATTGTACTCATAAATGTTCAGAGTTAAGTTTCATTACATCTAGATGCAAAATGCTGCATTTTTTTTTTGCTTGGCTTGTGTTTAAAAGACAATAGAATTAAAGGTTGAGCTTGGAACTCATGAAAATAGATATAAATGTAATAAAAGTGTTTTAACATGCTCACTATGAACAAATGCATAAAAATGCCCATATTTAAAAGTTCTTAGGGTCACTCACACTATGGGCATTCGAACAGATCTGTTGAGCTAGCACTATAAAACCGTCTATTGTGGCAAATATCCCAGAAACCACTAAAAATAGAAAATAATTGTAAACTGCAAAATTGCTCAGAGGACCATTTTGAATAAGTTTAAATAAAATAATTTTTTTTGGGGGGGGGGGCGGTAGATTGTCTTCAGGGGTTATAGCATTTTTATTCCACTGCTTTTGATTTCCTAACTTTCCATACTGATTTGCTTTTAATTTCTTTAAAACTCCCCATACTTATTGTTCAAAAACACACAAGTGTTCAAATAGAAGCAATAGCCCTACGGTATCTGTTGTAGGAGATAAAGACATGGAGGGAAGAGAAGATTGTTTAACCAGTAGGACTATGACATTATTTAAAGCAGTGGCCCCCAACCTTTTTTTACCCATTAGCAACATTTAGGTGTAAAAAAAATTGGGGAGCAACACAAGCATGAAACATTTTCCTGGGGATGCCAAATAAGGGCTGTGGTTTGCTGTTTGGTAGCCCCATGTTGACTGGCAGTCTAAGGGCCCTTACTCATGGGCGTTTGAAGCTGCGCTCCCCTGCGTTCCGGTTTTATGCGTTCAGTCTGCAGGGGAGCTCAGGAGTAGACGCGCTAAATTCTTTTCAATGTGGCTGTACTCACACAGACGCATGTAAGCGCCGAACACAGGTAAAATACAACATGCTGCATCCCAACCTGCGTTCGGCGATCACATGCGTCTGTGTGAGTACAGCCACATTGAAAAGAATTTAGCGCGTCTACTCCTGAGCTGCCCTGCGGCTCAACGCATAAAACCGGAACACAGCTTCAAATGCCTGTGAGTAAGGGCCCTAAAAGGGGCAGTAAACCTGTTTTTATGCAAATAAAACTTTTCTCCAAAAAATAAAAAAATAAGCACCTGCTTTGAGGCCACTGGGAGCAACATCCAAGTGGTTGGTGAGCAACATGTTGCTTGCGAGCCATTGGTTGGATATCACTGTTTGGAAAGGTAAGTTTACATGTACATCTTACAATGCACCTAACAATGCAGAAAAGCTATAATATTCTTGAATCACACCTACATTATTTTTATTGAGTCAGTAAAGTACAAGGAAATATGTGACTATTATCCTCCCATTCACCAGAGCTATTTATAAAACAAACCCTTAGCTGAATGCATAGCACATTTCTGACACGTTTAACCACTTTTTCAAAATTCTGATGTCTGGAACACAAAGCCTCTGGCTCACAGGCTCTTACAAGACAGATATGTCAAATGCAGCATCATTTCAGTATAATGTGAATCAAGATATCACACGTATTTTAGCTCTACCTTTCCACCAGTCTGTGGCCAGAAGGCAAAGTATAAGCGAGTCAATTTTTTATCTATGACTTTAAATATAGGTGACTGTAATTAATGCTGGAGGACTTTGGGTATATATCATAACAAGAGTGCTGAAGAGGTGTTTGCATTAGTTCAAGTGCTGGTAAGGAATACGGAAGCTGCTAGCAGTTTTAAAACATTTGCTAGTTTTCATTTTTCAATGTTTATGTCTCATAAATCATGCTGTTAATTTATGGAAAGTTAAATTGGTAAGTTTGAATTTATAAACTCCCAATCATACAGTGTATGATATATATACAATGACCCAGGGTCGGAACTAGGGGTAGGTATAAGAGGCAGCTGCCTAGGGTGCAATAAAAGAGGGGCACTGGGCAGGTACCTTTAAAATTGGTCTGCCTACGCCTAGCCGGGTTCGCACCTATTACTCCCCTACCTCCTTTCACCTTATCCTCCCCTCCGTCACTTTCTCCTCCCCTCCATCACGTTCCCCTCTCCTTCATCAGGTGCATGCATGCAAGGGGGCATGGTGACTGGCCGGGTTGCCTTGGGCGCCCTGCAATGACCTACTGTATCTATATATTTGTATTAAAACAATTACACTTCTTGTAGAACATCAGACACAAATGGACACAAAGAGGTAAGAAACTCTGCTTTGTTATTATTCAATTATTTTACAGTACTATAGAACTTGTGACACCACTGCTACATTTCGAGGTGATAAAAACAAAGCTGCCCACCACAGAACATTTTCAATCCACCCTACATTGGTTTCATTCCATGGCTTGAAAAGCACATGTTTTTATCTCCAAAGCTTTAGAAAGAACTATTTTCAGTTCTGCACTAATGTTGTAAGGATTGAAAAAAAATTGACTCACTACCGGATTCCCCCCTCCATTTAAAGACCCACCATGCCGATGACTTCACAAAAGGGGTAGGGCAGGAGCAAGCCTATAAAACAGGAAGCAGGAAGCCAGTAGTCTAAGGTCGCGGGCGGGGAGAGCAGGCGGGGAGAGCAGGCAGAAGAGCGACCAGCAAGAGGAGCAGCAAGGTTGACCCAAACCTGCCCACACATCACTATTCTGCACCCTTGAACAGGTATACTTTGCTGCCACAGAGCTTCCCTTCTTCTTGAAACAAGCATTTGCATATTTGCATAAGGCCTGCTTTTATATATGGATCTGAACTTTACCTGTGCTTGTACCCACAGCTCTCCTATTTGCCAAGATTGTTTTCTGAGCTACTCACAGGGTCAAGACTCTCACTCTCAAAATACAGGTATAGGATCCCTTATCCGGAAATCCGATATCCAGAAAGCTCCGATTTATGGAATGGCTGTCTCCCATAGACCCCATTTTATCCAAATAATCCAAATTTTTAAAAATGATTTACTTTTTCTCTGTAATAATAAAACAGAAACTTGTACTTGATCCCAACTAAGATATAATTAATCCTTATTGGAAGCAAAACCAGCCTATTGGGTCTATTTAATGTTTAAATGAATTTATAGCAGACTTAAGGCATTAAGACCCATATTACAGAAAGATTCATTATCCGGAAAACCCCAGGTCCCTAGAATTCTGGATAACAGGTCCCATACCTGTATCATCATTTTTCTTAAAACTGTTTAGAGAAAATTTGCAAATTAACATCTGTAAAGGGTCAACATAAACTGTAATACACAGGGGCAGATAAACTCCAAAGGCTTCAAGTCTATGACAGACCCACATCTATGCCACATAAATGTTGATCTGTTGTTACTAAAGGGCAGCATCAATTATTATTCAAGCTCATCTCATTCAAGCAAAAAAGACATTACATTTATAGAACTTATATATGAATATGTGTTTGCGCTGATTGTTGCACTTTAACAGTGTCCTTTAATTTGTCCATCGTGTATAAAATAATTTGGACTCTTGTTTTAATTGGTGCACCAAAACATAAACATATACAGGTATGGGAGCTGTTACCAGAATGCTCGGGACCTGGGGTCTTCCAGATAATTAATCTTTTTGTAATTTGGATCTTTATACTTTATGTCTTCTAAAAAATAATTTAATCATTAAGTAAACTCAATAGGCTGGTTTTGCTTCCAGTATGGATTAATTATATCTTAGTTGGGATCAAGTAAAAGGTACCGTTTCATAGTTACAGAGAAAAAGGAAATCATTTTAAAAAAATTTGGATTATTTGGAGAAAATTAATTCTATGGGAGATGGTCTTTCCGTAATTCTGAGCGTTCTGGGTTAACAGATAACGGATGCCATACCTGTATAGAATAGGGATGTTTTGCATACTGTAGCTTTATAAATATGCAATTAGTTTTATACCATTGGCTTTTTTTTGGTTTATTTATAAATGCTGAGTGGTAGTTGACTAATACAGGTATGGGATCCGTTATCTGGAAATCTGTTATATGGAAAGCTCCGAATTACAGAAAGACTGTCTCCAATAGACTCAATTTTATCCAAATCCACATTTTTTCAAAAATGATTTCCCTATTCTGTGTAATAATAAAACAGTACATTGTACTTGATCCAAACTAAGATATAATTAAAGGGGACCCGTCACCCAAAAAAATTATTCAAAATCCTATTTTATCACATTAGTCAACCAAAATGAACTTTAATTACACAATATAAATTATTTGAATCTTGTTTCCTTCAGTCTGGGAATTCAAAATGATAGCAAGCAGGCAGCAGCCATTTTGTGGACACTGTTTTTAAAGAAAGCCTTGCATCATCTGAGAATCTTGTTTGTGCACCACAATGGGGGACCCGATGTCTATTCTCATGCCCTGGCTACACAATTAAATGGTAAAGAGAACGGGGGAATGTGGGCAGAGCAGTGACATCTAGGAAGTGCTGAATGGAAAGTGAAAGTAATTGTCTGCCCCGCCTCTATGCCCAGGGCATAGAGGAGGGGCAGACAATATTTGATTGACAGCTGAGATTTTTAAATAAGCTTACAACTGCTATGAGTTCTTTAATAAAAAATAGAAATTGGATTTCATGTTTAATTTTTGTGTCTGGGTGACAGTTCCACTTTAATCCTTATTGGAAGCAAAACCAGCCTATTGGGTTTATTTAATGTTTATATGATTTTCTAGTAGGCTTATGGTGTGAAGATCCAAATTATGGAAATATCCATTATCCGGAAAACCCCAGGTTCCGAGCATACTGGATAACAGGTCCCATACCTGTACAGAGCAGAACATCCCTTATATGCTTCCTTAACCCGTCTGTAACCAGGTTGCTGTAATAGAAATATTCCAAATAGACCTTCCATTAAAGCCTTTCCTTCTTTATTTGAGAACTCTGGGTCATATTATAATAATCTGATACAATACTGCAAACCAAAAAAAAAAAAAAAAAGGTTCAGTACATAATCCTAACATGCTCCCTTTCTGTCCCCTTAAATTTAGGAAAAGGAAGGAGGGAAGCAGTTAATATGTGAATAGTGAGTATGTTGAATCAGTAAAATCTCTTTAAACGTGGTCAAACTGTATAAACACAACTACATATGAAGTTTATGTTAATTCTATTTGCTTATGATGAGTTGCCTTATGCCCTTTGGTAAATAGAGGAGCTGAGAATGCAATTTACTTATTGAACTGCAACAAAATCATACACAGCTGTCATTAAGAGATCTTAATAAGATATCCCCAAACATCAAGGACCATTGCAGCATTAATTGTGAAATGATCAGAAAATGTATCTAGTAGGTTATGGCAAAGTCTCAGCATATAAAATCCTACTTTCTAAGAGTAGCATTCCTCTGTGTACATTATACAGGTTTGGGAACTGTTATCCGGAAACCAGTTGTTCAGAAAGCTCCAAATAACGGGAAGGCCAGCTACCGTGGACTCTATTTTAATCAAATAATTGAAACCATATTTCCTTTTTCTCTGTAAGAATAAAGCAGTACGTTATATGTGATCCCAACTGAGATATAATGAATCCTTATTGGAAGCAAAACAATTTAAAACATTACGACTACACATTCCTACAAATTCCTGTGTACAATCATTTTAACAGAGATCCAGAATCTGATGGATTCCACCTAGAATATAAGGTTATCAACTTTTTTTTTCTCTGTGTGTTTGCTTACAAAGCAACACCTACTTATATAACGGATGATCTTAAAATTGCTAGAATAATAAAAACAGAATTGTGAAAAAAACCCAGAATACATCAATAATATAGTTGTTATTCTCGAAAGCAGGCATTTATGATTTTGACAAACTTGCAAATATTTCCAAGGCATCAATAAAAGTGTTTCTTTAAAGCTGATTATGCATTTTTCATTTGAGAAATCGGTTACTGTGCCTGTAATGTAATGTAATGTAATGCATTGTATTGTGCTGCCTTTCCACGCAAGTGATTAGAATTTTCATTTGAGGAATCACTTAAGATGTGTCTGTAAATGTGTCTAAGTCACTCTTTAATGCACTCTAAGCGGTTGTTAGGAACAGTGGGAGAAGTTCCTGCAGTCTCACAAAAGAGAATCCAGTGTTTCAATATTAGTTTGTCTTGCAATCTTTTTTTTTTTTCTCCTCCTCCTCTTGTGAAATAATTAAACTGCCATGTTTGAGATGGCATTAACCCACAGCATTTTGTTTAAATGACTTGCATCAAAGCTGTGAAACTTCATTAGACTGTTATTTACATTCAAAGCCACTAGAACATTAGCAGAATAATTGTTTGCTGGACAGTTTTAAAGACATTAAACATATTTATTTATTTTATTCCCTCAGCCGTGGCTCACTTACTGTAGTAGTCATGGGTATTTTAAAATAAAATGTAGCATATTATTTATTAAAAATGTAACAGCTTCATATATATATATATATATATATATATATATATATATATATATATATATATATATATATATATATATATATATATATATATATATATATATATATATATACATATACACATATACACATACATACAGGTATGGGACCTGTTATCCAGAATGCTCGGGACCTGGGGTTTTCCTGATAACGGATCTTCCTTTTTGGGTCTTCATGCCTTAAGTCTACTAGAAATTCATTTAAACATTAAATAAACCCAATAGACTGGTTTTGCTTCCAATAAGGATTAATTATATCTTAGTTTGGATCAAGTACAGGCTACTGTTTTATTATTACAGAGAAATAGGAAATAATTTTTAAAAATTTGGATTATTTGGATAAAATGGAGTCTATGGGAGACAGCCATTCCGTAATTCTGAGCTTTCTGGATATCAGGTTTCCGAATAAGGGATCCTATACCCGTGTATGTATATAAATATATATATATATATATATATATATATATATATATATATATATATATATATATATATATATTTTTTTTATTATTATATTTATTTTATATATTAATTTAATATACTTTCCTGGATACTTGATAATACACCCTGCCTGGTTAGAATAATCAGATTGGCAAAATAGATTTGGGAGAAGATAAAGAACTTTATAGATTAAAGGATGCAGGGTGAATTGTTAACAGACAGTATGTGGGCCCGGAATAAGGGGAACTCCATCTCCCATAGACTCAATTATAACCAAGTACAGGTATGGGATACGTTATCTGGAAACCTGTCATCCAAACAAATTTTTTTCCGCCGTATCGCTTAGTTGAAAAATCCACAAATTTCGCGCAAAATTCGCGCCACCGGCGTCTTGTTTTTGACAGCGTCCATTTGTTTTTGACGATGTTGAATTTTCGCGGCCGTTTCGGTGGCGAATCACACAAATTCGCAAACAATTTGCGCCTGCCAAATAGATTCGCCCATCACTATTATTGAAGGTTGAGAAGAGTTGAGAAACACCCCACGGCTTACCAGGGGCGGTAAAAAGGAAATAGTTATCTGGAAGGGAAATCTCTAAAATTCCAGATATTTTCTCTTTTTTTTTTTTTCCGTTTAAGATCAAAATGTCTGAATTTCTTTAAAATTACAAAAGCAGAACTGAGACAGATCTGTATTGTGGAGGAAATAATTGATGTGCATTTTAAATAAGAGAACTGTAGATATTCAGCTGAGGTCTATTATCAACAAATGTCAAAGGAGAATAATATGATATTATGATGATAGTCATTATCTTATTTCATTCAAGAAGATTAGAGCCATACTTTTCATATGTATTTTTAAACAGATCTCGCTGTTCATATTTGGTAACAAATCATCTTAAAATTTAGAAAAATACATAAAACCTTATGAATTGTTGGTATTCAAGTTGTGGATGTAATTTAATATGCACAATTTTGTTGGGCAAAAATATACAGGTTTTGTGTTTTTTTTAATTTAATTGTGGTTATTTTTAATTATCTTTGAACTAGATGGTGAAAAATAAGGGATTCCTCATTGGCTGTGTATATATACAGGTATGGGACCTATTATCCAGAATTCTCAGGACCTGGGGCCCAGACAGTGGGTCTTTCTGTAATTTGGATCTTCATACCTTGAAAATCATGCAAACATTATGGGGCAGATTTATCAAGGGTCGAATTTCGAAGTGGAAAATACTTCGAAATTCGACCATCGAATTGAATACTACGAAATTTGAAGTTGAATTTGTAGGATTTTTTGCATCATACGATCGTATTCTGATCGTAGTACGATCGTACTTCGAATCGTACGATTCAAACTATTGTACGATTTTCCTTCGTACGCAAAGGTCCCCATACGCTAACATAGCACTTCGGCAGGTTTAAGTTGGCGAAGTATTGAAGTCAAAGTTTTTTTTAAAGAGACAGTACTTCAATTATCGAATGGTTGAATAGTCAAATGATTTTACTTCGAAGAGAAGGTCAAAGTCGTAGTAGCCTATTCGATGGTCGAAGTATCCAAAAATTACTTTGAATGTCAAATTTTTTAACTTAGAAAATTCCCTCAATTTCACTTCGACACTTGATAAATCTGCCCCTAAATAAACCCAATAGGCTGGTTTTGTGTCCAATAAGGATACATTTTATCATTTTATCTTTTTATCGTACAAGGTACGGTTTTATTATTACAGAGAAAAGGGAAATCAATTTAAAAAAATTATTTGATTATAATGGAGTCTATGGGAGATGGTCATTCTGTAATTCGGAACTTTCGGGATAACCGGTTTCAGGAAAACAGATCCCATACCTGTATATATATTTGGATATTTTTATATACATGTATGGAAGCTGAAATATTGATTTGTGGAGTAAAGAATATTTCATTGTTTTAAATAATACCCCAGAAGGATTACATAGATTATGCTCATAGACAGAGGGCTGGACTATATCCAGAGCAGTGCAATTGTTTTGCCACTGTTGAGTATACATTTTAGGACTTATACGCAAACCTAATGGAAAATCTCATTTTAATGTGACTGCTCCTCAATTGGTGAAGAAAATAGAATTAGTTTTCACTAGATGCAACAGAAATCGTCTGCCGGGATCTGACTTTTCTCATCTGTCTGGCTATAAAATTAAGGGAGAAGGTGTAACAGATGCAGAATTATTGAGGGTCAGTAGCAGGCATCTTACTCCTGTCCACATTAATATACTAAATTAGAATCTCTTGGCAAATTAAGTTACACTGTTCAGACCCTGGTATAAAAGCTCCTTTCAGTGCTTTTCTGGATTGACAGAGCCGAGCCCATTATATAAAATAAAGATATAAAATATATGTATTTAACTGCTTACCTGCCATAGACCATAAAATCTACTGAGCTCCCAGTTAAGTACCTGCCAGTTTCATCTTTGACCTACAGTATATCATTCTGCATGCTGTATGACAACACGTTGGGCCAAGGATTCATGTATTTGTATTGGTACTGGATCATCTCTCCAGAAACCTGTTATCCAGAAAGCTGAATTAGGGGAAGACCATCTCCAACAGACTCCTTTTTAATCAAATAATTCACCTATTTCTCTGTAATAAAACACATGTTACTTAATCCTAATATATAATTAATCCATATTGGAGGCAAAACAATCTTATTGGGTTTATTTAAGGGTTCAAATATGTTTTAGTGGACTTGAGGTATAGGTGTAAAGTATAAGGGAAATCCCCAGATCCTGAGCATTCTGGGTGACAAGTCCCATATCTGCAGGGCCGGAACTAGGGGTAGGAAGAAGAGGCACATGCCTAGGGTGCAAAAGTGGAAGGGCACCAGGCAAGTACCTCTTCTGCCGCTTTCCCCTAGCTCTGACCCTTGTGTCTCTCATCTTGGCAGCTACTCCTGTCTCTTCAGCGCCTGCGCTCTTCCACGCATACGCACGTGCACCTGTTTGCACTCCCAGGCAGAAACGACAATGTCCTTGGTGCGTGTGCGCGCCTCTGCACATGTGCACTTGAGAAGGGGGAGACGTAGCCGGCTGGGTAGCCTAGGGTGCCCAGCCGGCTTGGCCAGGCACTGCATAACTGTACTATGTAAAATTAATTATTATTATCAAATACAGTAATCAGCAGAGTATTTTCCAAAAAAGATATAATGATTATAATGTCATTAAAATGAAAATGTTTTAAAACTTCCCCTAAATCATGGTTGCAGGGGTCCCAACCATTAGATCTTTGCTCTGGGTCCACTGGCCCATGTCATTTTCACTCTAATTTCCAAAATAAGAGTTATCTTATGCCTTCTACCATGCACTCTATTGTATCGAAATAATCCAAATTTTAAAAAACAATTTCCTTTTTCTCTCTAGTAATAAACAGTAACTTGTAGTTGGTCCAAACTAAGATGATTAATCCTTATTTGAAGCAAAACCAGTCTAGTGGGTTTACGTAATGTTTACATGACTTTCTAGTAGACTTAAGGTATCAAGATCCCAATTACTGAAAGATCTGATATCCAGAAACCTCAGGGGTAGTGAAGGTAGTGAAGGCCAAATTTATTCGCCAGGGGAGAATTTGAGGAGAATTTTGTGTTTCACAATTTTTTTGCCGTTTTGCGAATTTCACTGGAAATTCCCACATTTTTTGGCGAAACGAAATGGGACAAATTCACTACTCAGAGGACCTGAGGTCCCAAGTAAAGGACCCATACCTGTACTCATCCCTGTGTATATCTATGATTAATCTTAAACCTATCCCTGTGCTGTGATTTTCAGCATAATTATTTACAGGAATGCAAACCAAAGACAAATAATGGAAGTACTGTTTGAAAGAATAAAAACATTTGAAATTTCGGCAGTGTTCTTTTACATGCTTTCTAAAAACTGCATCTAATTTTCTTTTATTTCTTGTGATTATTCTATTTCTATTCAGCCTTGAATTTCTTTGTTAGTACAATGGCCAGAACAGTATATAATAATGTGGTTAGGAAGTAATGAAGTGGGATCAGTATTCTTGTTATCACCTTTATAAAAATATTTGTCATTGAAAGGATTCTGCTTCTAGGTGGAAATATTTGGAGATGTGGAAAGAGGTTTTGCCACAAGAACAAGGAAATTGGGGGCAAGTTGGATGGAACAGTGAGGGAGAAATAGCATGTTGCAGATTGGAATAAATGATAACAAAAATATCTGTAGAATGTATTAAGCAGAGAAGGAAATAGAGAATCAGAAATAACAAATATAAGTATTTGTGGGCCTATTTATTAAACCTCAATTTTTTCTGGTCAAGTTTTTTAAAGAGGAAAAAAAAATGATTATACCCCAAAGCTGCTAAAAATCTGAAAATACTCCATCTCAAACCTGTCACGGTCATGTAGAAGTCAATGGCAGATGTCCCTAAAGACGTTTCTTGACATTGTCATCTTCTCTGGTTTTCGTATAATAAATTTGAGTTATCATGGCGAGTTTTCAGAGTGTGAAAATTTGAAAAGTCAGATTATTTGACGTTAGGAGTTTTCTTTATTAGAGTGAGAAAAAGTCAAGTTTTAGTAAATAATCATGAAGATAATTTAGAATTCTTAAGAATTTGTAGAATTGAAAAACCTTTCTGACAAGTCTCGGTATTTTGTATCCTTATGTGAGAATGCTAATCGAGCCGCTGAATTTACGAAAGACCATTAGGCTGCACAGCATAAAAGAACTAAAATTAACCTTTTCAAATGATGAGTTAGATCCAATATTCATCCGACTCACCATTTCAAAAGGTTCACTTTTGTTCTTTCATGCTAAATTATGTAACAACTTTGCGGAAGTTTTCTTTCTCCTCGTTAAGACTTGACATTTCCCCCCAAATCCTTGGGACTTCTAAGTCATAGCTGATTTAAATATTGTGTTTAGACAATGCCCTTCATAAATGACACCACAATTCATTCATAAGAAATCAATTAAAGGAGTTAGTCCTGAAAGAAGGACCCTGAGTACGTTTTTGTCAATTGTATGCCTTGTAAATAAAGAAAATGCATAACAAGTTGAAATCGTAGATTCATTTTTTTTTCTGATTTTGGACAGCGGACAATGAACTTCTGTCACTGGATTTCTGTGACACACACAGGAGCAATAAATATATACTTTGGGCAAACTGTGGAGTAGCATGTACTGCGGGAAATGGTGATGTCTTGCCTGGAGGTGGCAGCTATATTTACAAAAAAAAACATTAACATAATTAAACATTTTAATCAATGTATATTTGTAAGTTATGCATTACTTTTCACAAGAGCATTGCAATAAAATACAAATTTACTGTACAAAATGTATTTATTTCAAACCTCCAGCTTTGAAAAAAAATAAATAAATAAATAAAAAGAAGTTTGAATTCTGGCAAAACTGAATAAGTAATAAATCAGTCTCTTGCTTTGCAATATTTATACTGACTTTGATAACTGTATTTTCATCTCATGAGACCCCAAATGAAGCCAGCCTGAAAATCAATATATCGGCCCCAATTCCCTAAGTGGTGAAGCTTTCAGATCAGCAATTTTACAACATTTGATGGTATGTTTATAGCTGGGCATGGCTATTCAGTTTATTGGCAAGTTAGGCTAAAGATCTTTGTCATTTAAATCATAGCTATTAATTAATGACGATGAACTTGCATTTATGAGGGCTCTTACTGACGAGCGTTTTTACCTGCGCTCCCTTGCGTTCCGTTTTTCTGCGTTCAGCCGCAGGGGAGCGCAGGAATAGACGCATTACATTTTTTCCAATGGGGCTGTACTCACACAGGCACGTGTAGGCGCCGAACGCAAGAAAAATGCAGCATGTTGGGTCTCAACCTGCGTTCGGTGCCTACACGCACCTGTGTGAGTACAGCCCCATTGGCAAAAATGTAATAAGTCTATTCCAGCGCTCCCCTGCGGCTGAACGCAGAAAAACGGAACGCAGGGGAGCGCAGGTAAAAACGCTCGTCAGTAAGAGCCCTAAAGATCTGCCACATTTCATAGTGCTGTACACTAGATGAGTGTCAAAACACCAAACCTACTGATTGATTTTGCTTTTCTAAATATGAAATAACTGCTGGCTATAATCCTAAAACACAACATATAAATGTGTTGCTAGAAGCATCATTATAAGAGAAAAGATCAAGCAGATGATTAAAGATCAGCCGTACACTCCTAATTTCTTCCTGAACAAGACTCTGCAGAACATCATAATGGTTTCTATGGGAAACACTAGAGCAGTGCATATTACAAGTGATCTCCTGCAGCGTTGGCAGGTGTGGGCTATGTCAAATAAATTTATTACAGTCTGTGTTAATAATGAAAATTATAGTAAAGCTGGATGAAAGTGTTCTGCATCCAGCTAATTTGAAGCTACCTTACGAGACAATAACAAGCACCTAACAGTTTCTCTTCTCTTTCTTTTTACTAATTACACTTAATGTTCCCTGTCGCATTCGTTTTCACGGTAATTACATTTCAAAACTTTTGCAATTAGGGTGCAGTTAATATTGTGGAATATTACAATTATTTTTCATTGTGACATCTCTCCGGAAAAGTGGTGGCAAAAGTGGTGGCATAACGATTGTATTGTTCCTCTAAATTAGGGCTGTAGAAATAAAGCAACTGAACCAATTACCCATTATTATTGATAATTACGCTTGATGTCATTTGCCATTCTGTTACAGGAATTCCTAAAACACATACATTTAGTATCATATTTGTGACATTGCAAAATCACTATTCTTATCTTGTACTCAATATTGATGAATCTGTCACGGTTCACAAGATTAGCAAAATCATGGAAAAATTAGCAAAATGGCAAACATTTTATTAAAAACATTAAAGTCAATTTGTGTGTGTTTGCAGCATTTTTTTTGGCACGGAATATATTGACATCAGTGGGTGTTTTTTTGTTCCATGTAAAATACATTGAAGTCAATGGGCACTTGTTTCAGGTTCATTTTCTTTTTTTGCGCAGTTTTCTCGAGGCAAAAATTTTCTCGAGGCAATAATTTAACATCAAAATTTTGCTGTGATTTCCAGAAAAAAAAATTGCTGCTTGTAAAATGTGGAATTTTGCCGCAAATCCATGCTGAAAAATGTTACTCAACCTTATAACAATCTTTTATTTAATGGATCACATGTTATTAGGAAGCAATGTTCCCTCTAAGCTGTGTGCTTGCGTGCACACAAATTGGGATGCGCACAAAGAATTTGTGTGAATACACAACATAATGTATTTATCCTGGCCTGATCACAGAGTATTTATCCTGGCTTGATCACAGAGTTTTTAAAAATGTGTACACAAGTTTAAAGTGTGCACACAGCCGAGAAGGAATTAGAGAGAACGTTGTTGGGAAGTTAATAAGTTGGAATAAATCTAATTCTTACAAGACAAAAAAGTTGTACCTATTTGAATTTTATTTTTACAGTGGTTTAAAAATGGATAGTACTTTTAGGTAAATGGGATACGTTTTTAATATGTGATTCCCTGCTATGTACAATTATTAGAAATAACAGTGAGTTCTTCTGTTAAAACAGACATTTTCCCATAGATGATCTTATACTTCTACATGATCTGACTGGGCCGGTCGGAAACTTGGTGGGCCCCACCAACCTGCTCCCTGCCTGAAACCTTGTATGCCTACCATCCTGCCCCAAACAGAGGAAACAAGTTACACACGGGGGCAGAGGGGGGTTTGAAATTGGGACGGGGCACCTGAAACAGCAGCCCCCTCCAGTCCAACACTGTATTTCTATGATGAGTTTAGTGGTATGTTTACAAAAGAGCACTTGCTCTTAAACGTAGCATTTCCTCTTAGAATAGGGTAGAAGAAATTCTAACTAAAAGATTGTTCTCATGGCTAATAGCCCAAAAGGTCTCCTCATGCAAAACAAAAATATAATAATCTTACTTTAGATACACTGATCACAAAACAATCACATAATGGCTGTTTGTTTGTTAATAGCAACATTATAGTATCTTTATTTATTAGGAAAAGTGAGCCGTGTTTTACAAAACTTTTCTTCCACTCTGAAAAACTGGGATGTGAGAGACCCTTAAAAAAACTCTGGTTCTTTTTATATTTTGATCTTTTAATAAATTACAAAAATTTGTGATTTTAGAGAAAATTCGTTTTTTGTGGTTTCAAAAACCTCTAAACCACTAAAATGTTGATAAATGGGCTTCATTTGTGTCATAGGTTGCCTGTGTGCATCATTGGGGGTATAGAGCTATGCAAAAAGATCCTTTACCTGTACTCTAGACACATGGCTGTATACAAAATGCTGTAATCCATATAATAGTATGGGGTCCATTATCCAGAAAGTTCCAAATTATGAGAAGTCTGTCTCCCATAGACTCAATTTTAATCAAATAATTAGAATTTTTAAAAATGATTGACTATTTCTAACAATAAAACAGTACTTTGTACTTGATGGTAACTAAGATATAATTAGTTATTATTGGAGGCAAAACAATCATGCAAGGTTTATTTAATGTTTAAATGAATTTTTAGTTTACTTAAGGCATGTTGATCCAAATTACAGAAAGACCCCTTATTCAGAAAAATCCCTTATTCAGAAAAATCCAGGGGTCTTTTCGTAATGGTCACATACCTGTACCTACATTATGATCTATAACTATGAAATAGTTCATGTGTACAAAAGCCTATGTGTAGATTGTAAGTCCATGTAGAATATGGATAAATGGAATATAAATTCTAGTCTGAACAAGTCAAATTTAACAAGAAAAGTGCATTTTTTTAATGAAAATGATGTATTGAGTGCCATTCTGTTCCTTTTAGAGTATCCACTAGCAAAAAGCCAAAAATGCCTCTTAATATACAAAGGTTTTTACAGTGATTCAAAATAATGGCAAAAGTAAATTTACTGAAAGTGCATAAGATAAGATGGACAATGATTAATAGCAAATAAAAAATTATTGTCTGTTCCTGCACCTAAATCTTTCCTACCTAATGGTGGAAAGAAAGCAAAAAACTCAGAAAACAGTGTTTCATTTTATATAGTTGTGGCTTATTTCTGTTCTCCAACAAGTAATGTGATGTTTTCGGTAACTTCATTCTGAGAACACTGTTCCTATCTCTGTCCCTAAACTGAGGGATGAGGATGACTTGCATTGATCTAAGATGAACAGAGTACAGCAGAAGAAGAAAATGATAGCCAGAGGCAAGCAGATCAGAAACGGCCAAGTACATTCTTTATAAAAAGATTTCTTGGAACTTAGAACTCTTTTAGCCCTAGAGAGATCTTGTTTTTGCTATATACAGACAGAATAAAATCTTATAAACTCTTCATTAATATTTTGTATCAATAAAATGCATTTGAGTGACTGTTACAAGGTTCTTTACTCTCAACAATAGTGTAGGCAAAAGTATTTTAGGATAAGTAGCTCACAGGGTAAGTAGCAAACAAGAAATGATATTAGCTTGTTATGTAGAGTAAGAAGGAGTTCTGTAAGATTTGCTTCAGGTTGGGAATGATGCAAGAAAAAGAGGGGCATTGAAGGACTTGCTTAGGGCTGGGTGCTACATGAGTGCTGAGCAAGTTATTCTAAACCCTTTGGGAGTGAAAGTGATTTTATTAGTCTTAATTACCACTGCTTATTGTGTTGTTTTTTATGCTATTTACTAGTTCTTTAGAAAAATACAGTATGTACACAAGTTTGTTTGTGCTATTATGTCCTACAGGGAAAATTAGCTTCTTCATATCTAGGTATGGTATCTAGAATACTGGTGTAGCCCACCCTTGGTTGGGCTGCAAAAGTGTAGTTCTAGTGCATTACAGGTCTACGTACAAACAAATGAACTTCTTTATTAACTCACAGGCAGTTTATCATCTGGTAATATCAATAGTAATTCACTAAAATGGCATATGAAATAAAACAGAGAATAGCTTCTTGATCATGAGTAACACTTAAATTTAATCTGATGCTTGAGAACGCCATCATTCATGAAGGTAACGCACTACCTTCTGGTGATTCAATCACCAGTATAGGAGATTCTTACGCTTTTGTCTTGCTCCTTAGCACCCTACCTGATCACGTTCTCTTCATTTGTCATGGCCCTCCCAGCCTTTTGTAGATCATTGCCCGTGTAACAGCCAGTGGGATACACACTCCAGCCAGCTCAATCCAGATCTAGCCTTTCTTCTTAAGCCCTGGGTGGTGGGATTCCTACTGGGAACACTATGACCACTCACTCCTAGTTGGACCATAGCTGCCCATGCTAATTACCTCTCTAACTTACACTTCCTAAGGTTTATGATTATACCACTCTGCCTTTATATTAAACATTTTACCCTACTACACAATGACTAAATCCTAACTAGGTTTGCCACCTACTCAGCCCCTTTTCCTGTATTCACCTCCCTGGTGAGGTCCCAGGAAAGAACCTGAGTACATGGGTGCGCTACCATTTATACTTTTAAACAATGCCACTTACTTGGCAAACACTGAATTACTACTGCATCACTTTTATCCTGGAAAAGGAATAATTACCCAGGGCTCACTGAGGACCACCTTAGGTTTCCAAAGTATTAGGGGAACTGCTCGAGTAAAAATACAGCTAACTTTCAGGGTCTCTACACTGACCTAACCCAAACCTTTAAATAATGCTGTTATGAAGAACTGATAGGTTTCTATTTTACCTCTCCCTAAATTAAACTTCACTTTCAGAAAAAATATACAATCCCCTATTTAACAGTTTAATTTTTGCCCTGAAACAACTTGTCCTAGTAAGGGATTGAACCAGGATTTACACAGGTGTTAGTATTTGGCAATGCTCAGCAGCAGCACTGTTCCAAACAGTTAAACACATTCTGTCAAACTGACATCTACTGTATCTGTACTAAAAAAATCTGTCAATGACATTAAAGTGTTGCTAAATAGGAATTCTTCTGGATTCTCCAATTCTATCAATAATAAATCTGCAGCACAATCTTGCTATAAGTCAATGAGACTTATAGCAAAAGAAAAATCAAAACTAATTGACACGTAGAGAGTGAAATGCTTCAAAACTCAGAGATAAAATTGACAAAGTCTGACAAAATGTGTCTACGTTAACTATAGCAAAATGTCATAAAAAAAAGAGGATAAATTAAAAATTTTAATATATAATAATATATATATATTAGCCTACTATGCACCTTCTTTGACATCTGTTCAATTTTGCAAACAGTGTTCCCTGGATTTCCATACTATTTGTATTATTTGAGTGCAACTTTCATAATTCTGTAAAGTAATATAATTTTTAATCCAGAAACTTTTTTTCTTTGGAGCCAGGGGCAAAAGAACACAAAACAGTTTGCTACTTATGATTAATGCTTTCTCCAATCATCCATAACAAATAAGGATAAAAGTCATTCTTCTGCTATTGTACACGCAGATGATCATGATTTCCCATTGCTCAAGTGGATAATGTTTTTTTATAAGTTCAGTAACTATAGACAAACATGACTTTGACTGTCAAAGATTCCAGATTGCTTAGTAAATCATCCAAGGATCAGAACCAATGTTAACACAAAGTTGACTGGCAAATGCTCGTCGGGCGCTCTATTTTTTAAGGGGCCGGTAAGCTGAGAGCCACCAAATGGGAGCTGAAGAGAAATTTGCCAAAGCCCTCGAACGGGAGCTGCCAAAAAGAACTGAAGCCACTCAAAGGAGCTGAAGAAGAAGCCGCAGAGGAGAACAAAGAAGCTGATATCACCAAGGAGGAAGAAGATCGTCTGCCAACTTTAGATGGTAATTTTTCACAGTTTTTTTTTATTTATTTATTTTTAACTTTTATGGAGTGAGAGCCCTGACCTCCAATTGTTTTTACTTTTATATGGAGACCATGGCCACAAGTTATTTAACTTTTATGGAGAGACCATGAACATCTATGTTTTTTTGTTTTTTTTTTTTAACTTGGAGGACTGGCCACCAATTCTTTTTAATTTTATTTTGGGAAGCAATGCTTGTTTTTTTTTGTTTGTTTTTCAAACTTGTGGGGGGCAATGTGGAATGCTTATATTTGGGCTGCTTTGAGTTTTCTGCCAGGTCTGATATTTTTCTCCCGGTCTTGTCCTGCTTGACTTCTTTAGCAGCAATACCCTGCAATAAGCTGTTCCTTTTCATAGGCATACTATGAATTTTTCAACAAAGCATTAAGTAGTAGAAATGAAGTCCATGCAAAATACATTTCTATTTGAAACGAGTGATTATTGTTAGTAAAAAAAAAATCCTCATTCCACAGAAAATCGTGAGATGCAAATCTAATGGCAGTTTAGTTCATCAAACTTTGGAAAATCCTTAGATCTAGTGATCAAACCTTTAATTCACTGATTAACATATCCCTTGATATTATTTATAAATCTCTTTCTTTTTTATGCTCTCACAAACTCAATTTAATTTGTAATCAGTTTGCTTCTAACTGTTCAACAGATGTAATACTTTACATTCATCTCCAGTACCCTGGATCAGCTGCCATTTCTTTTCCAGCCCTGCTCATTATCCAGATGTTGATGCACAGACTGTCTTTCATTTAATACCTTAACACTATGGTATTTTGACGTCATTGGTATGTATAGTATACTTAATCGTATAAACATATTTCCATAACAACGACATTGACAAGTTCATGAGTTCCTTTTAAAAGCTGCTGTCCCAGAAATTGCCATTTCTGTGAACTCGACAAAACAGTATATAATGAATACAGTATTTCTCAGGTGATGGCAGATGGAGAGAATTTAATTTGGCTGGTCTTATTAAGACTATATTTTGCAATGCACTATTGGCAAATGTGCCTGTTGACATGGAACGTGCTCACAGCTCTGGAAGGAAACTCTTCTTCAGCTTGAATTTGAGAGTAGCGAAGGAGTTGGAAATGAAGTTAGTAATATATAGTTATACATTTAATAAAGTACAGTTGAGACATGTGCACAAAAAAAGAGGTCACGATCTGAAGCTGTGGGGTGGCCAGCAATGTGATAATATTAGGAAGTAATAACTTACAGAAATGGTGGATTAATGGAATAGCCAGCAGAGGTGGCAAAGGCTCATCTAGAATGGGAATTAAAAAGAAGCTAAGGGTAAACATTGGTCTAACCTATAAAAGTAGCCCAGTGTAAAATGCTGCCTGAGGTTCCCATTATCAAGAAAAGTGTAGATAACTTGCACCAAGTAACCGTCTCCTAGCAAATTACCTTATAAAAGTAATTTTTGCCAGTATTCCTATGTGTAGGAGCAAGTCTTTCCCCCAAAACATACATAGGAGAAAAAGCTAAATGAATACAAACAGTTCAACTCCCTCATTATTCTGAGCACTGTCTGCCAGTCATCATCTAGAGGAAAAAGGTTCCCAAAATAACACAGAAGATGCCTCAGTTACTGAGGAGTTTTATAGCTAGTCAGTTCCAAGTGAAGTTATCTATCCTCTTGCAGTAAGAAACTCAGATTTTTGAGCCCCAGTCTTAACATTTTGCTCAGTGTTAGATTTGTAGCAATATTTCGGATATCACTATTTTTATTACACACTGTGCCAGAATTAATAATAATGTATTGTGATTTTTTCTTTAATTTGTCACTATACAGTACCTAGTAACCTCCATCAAGTTCAATAAAAACATGCCGGTAAAATACCCCATGTGAAGCCTCAGAATACCATCCAAGAAGGCAATCAGACAAGTCTCTGGATCAGCTTTGTGCTAATTTCAGTAGCCCTGTATTTTCTCACTGACTAAAAAGCCATCCAACCGTTTCTTATAACCAATGTATCTGCCATTACATCTGTTTTAGAGTGAGAGAATTCCACAACTTCAGCAAGGAATCTTTTTTGCTTAACAAGATGAAACTTTAGTGTATGCTATGAACTGCTGGTCATTAAATTAATGCACTCCCTTAAAGAGAGTGTACTGCAAGTTTCCCTTAAATATTTACACCTATCACCACCTTAAGCAGCTTTTCTCCAGTGTAAACAATCTCAACTGCCCAGTGTTTCTTCATAAATAAAACTTTACCCTTTATGAGCTCACTTGCTCTTCTATGAACTTTTTCTATTTAACTACTATCCCTTTTTGAGCACTGGAAACCAAAACGTTCTTCTTCTTCATAATAAGTGCCAAACACAAACATAATAAATATTACTTCTGCCTTCTCTTATCATTAAAAAAAATAAAGATGAGCTAAGGATAAGCAAACCGCTCTATTGTCTAAAATTGAAGCCTTTATCAGACAGCTCTCTATACAGGGACTTATCTGTGTATTGCTAATTTGTTTTTCTACCTTGAACTCCACAATTAGTAACTCAGTAGAACCAGGAAAATGGATGAAGTTGTTGATTTATTTAGTGCAATAAATATTAAATACTATATCTACAGTATTTTTAAATTCAAATTGCAGACAAGACATATGTTTAGCACAAGTTCTATTCATTGAACTCAAGTCAACAAATCTAATGGCAAAACGTTTAAGGTGAGTTGTTCCAAATTAGGGGGAAAATCCAAAACATTCCAGATCTGTTTATGGTTTTACAGATTTCTGGTACAGGTATGCAACCTAGTATTCTGAATGCTGGGGATTTGGGGATCTCCAACCTTTAAATAAGTAATTTGACCTTTAAATAAGCTTAATAGGTTTGTTTTGCCATTAAGGATTAATAATACTGTTAGTTAGGATCAAGCATAAGACATGGTTATATCATTTTAGAGAAAAAGGAAATATTTTTTAAAATATTAAATTAAAATATCATTAAAATAAAATCGGAGAGATGACCTTTCTGTAATTCTGAACTTTCTGGATAGTTTCCAGATATCAGATCCTATACCTATAGGTAACTGTATCAGTGCATACAAGAACAGAAATGTGCATACAAGGAGCAATTCATGTAGTTGTGTTAGCTATTTCTTTCCCAAAGTGCACGTCTGTCTTCTGGTGAGGGAGTCATAGGGCCCATGTCCAGTATCAATATGACCCTAAAATACAATTTTTCCTTGTGTACAAATAAACAACATGTATGGCACAGCAACTAAAATATATGAATATGCAAGATCTAAGTTCTGGAAAATGCTGCAGGTAATAAAAATCTAAAATTATAGACCTACTTGATATCTTGACATGACTTTAAAATCTGCTCATTTCCATCTACATGAATAATGTCTGTAGATGTATACATTTCCAACTCGTAATAATCATTGCATATTACAGATTCCTCAGTGTTGGCAGCGAGGTTGCCGAGCACACCTGTTCCTCCAGTTACAGATATAAGAGCACTTCATCTCATTTACAAATCAGAGACAAGCAACATGTCTCATGGCACTAATCTGTGACATAACTCACTCATTTCCAGCTACCAATATAACAAACTTTGATTGCTAGGGAAAAACATCTAATAGACTACGTTGTTAAACCTCAACTTTTGCATACTGCATCAATCCTGTATAAGTTGTGGTGGAACAGCTGGAGAGACATACAGGTGATTTCTGATCCCTCATTATAAATAAAGGTTTTTGTTAAAAAAAAAAAAAAAAAAAAATGAATAAACTTTTCTGGAAAGAACACACAGAATTTGTTCATTGTTGGAAAGTGTCGGAAGGTGAACAACCCCTTTAATTACCAACAATAGTAACGTGTTGCACCATGTCATGAATTGAGGCTAGAACATATAAAGTAGGTAATACCTTTTACTGGCTAATTCCTTGCTTCAGTCCTGGTATAATCTATCAATGGTTTATACCATGCCGGAGCAGGGATGCAAACAATCCCAAAGCTGGCATTTTATAAACTCTACATTAGCCAATAAAATGTATTACCCTCCCTATAATTACACTCAAATTAAAAATAATTGCTTAAAATGTAGATGATTTTGAGTACCTCCAATTGAGACATTTTACCGAACCTAATAGTGACTAAATTGGCCCAAACAACACCTTTTGAGTCAATTGCTAAATGGGGTCTTCACTCTTCCACAAAGAGGGCTAATTTCTAAAAATTTATCAGCTACACTCCGAACCACAGGTACTGTAGATCCCCCTCTTAGACTTCCCTATATGGCCAAATGGGATCTGTATCTTTCACAGCCTCTTTCAGACCAAGAATGGATTTCTAATTGGGACAATGCAAAAAGAGTGGCCACCTGTTTGAGACAAAAAGAACATTTTTATAAAATCCTTATGTTCTGGTACCATACTCCAGCCAAACTCCACACTCTCTTTCCGACCACTCTCCATTATGTTGGAGGAACTGTGGAAAAATTGGCACATTACCTTACCATTTTGCTGGGCAACCCATTCCCCAAGGTGTGAAAATTTATATCATTAGAGCCACTCATTTATCTATTATTTTTAAATGTAAATCCGCCATCCCTACGACCTTAATAGAAATAAAACGAAAAGTGTAAATTAACAAAACATTTTAGTTTGGTATAGCACTAATTCATAATACGGTTCCCCACTCTTTGGACATGTGGACTCCTTGGGTACTATTTAACGCCGATGACTGAGCACCACAGAGCGATCCTCTTCCGGCTTCTTCTGTCTTCAAATTTCCTGGGGCAGACATGTGCAGCCGCGAGAAGAAAGAAGAAGCCGGAAGAGGATCGCACTGTGGTGCTCGCTGGAAGAACCCCAGGCCGGTGCAGTTTTCTGCTGAGGAGCACCAGCCTGGGGTTTGAGGTAAGTATATACAATCACTTGGGGGTTCCTAACATTTGACACCCTCAAGTGGAAGAAGACTTTTCTTCTCCTTTAAAATACATTAACAATCATAACATATGTTTTGTTATTCATAAAATCTAAAATTTTCCTAAAGCACATACTTGGCATTCTGATATGCATTTCCAATCTCTGGAGAAGGCTTAATTATAAGAATGCAGTCACAACTGTGAAGAAAAAAAAAATAGATTTAAATTGCGGCATAAGCGTTTGCAGCTTGCTGATTAATTATAACCATAGAGATTCCATGTCTTTTACTCTGTTTAGAAATTTTTATATCTGCCTAATTTCAAAATAATGGTAACCAATCAAATACACAAATGCTTACTGATTACTGGATTCAGATAAAATGCCCAATTCCAGGCGCATTGTAAAAATCAGTTATTAAATGTCATTTACAATGTATTTGCTTTTATTCAAGAAACAATTTTCTTCCTCAAGAAACACTTTTTTCCACCCTTTGAACCATACGAATAATGAATTGCCTTGTAACCACAGCCTTATAAACAGTTTTAGGAAGCGATTTATTTCAAAGAGCAGAATATAGTAGGGTTTTTTAAAATTTGGGTTTTTACAACAATTCAAGTTTTTTTGCACTAAAACTCAAACTCGAATTATAACTTCAAATCAAGTATTTATTAGGCTAAAAAAACTTGAATGTAAAACGTTAACATCTAAAAACTTGCAAGGTCATGTAGAAGTCAATGGGAGTTGACCTAGGCAAAACTATTTATTACATTTTTTATGCTTATAAACCCAAGGGATTCCATATTTTTTTTCAACAATTTTATTCATTCACATTTTTTATATTTGGATTGTTTAATACATAAGGTAACATGTTTTTTTTAAAATTGTGAGTTTATTCAAAGTACAAAAACCCTCTAAAATTACACAAATCTGAATTTTGATAAATAAGGCCCTAAATAAATGTCACCATATACTGTCCAATCCGATAATAATCAGGAATTCAGCAATTTTGTCTGGAGCACGAACAATGTTCTATAAGAAGAATACACTCCGTTGGATTTCATTAAATACTACTCAAGGGTCACAAGCAGATCTTAGTGAAAGACACCACTAGGCTTTATATCATATATCATCTATACATGTATCATCTATACAATATTTATGTCATCTATACAAACATACACATAAATGCATACTTTCTAATGCTGAGAAATAAAAACAATTACTATGATGCTTTCAGACATATGACATAGTTCAAAGGGAAGTTTCCATTAGAGAGATTGCTTATTTCAGGAGCAACCGCTTCAATATTTTATTTCAAAAAACCCATTTGCTTAGGATGCTGGTTGTGGTGGTGGTTTCATCTATAGAAATGACTTTGATTCTTTGAGAATCGTTATTTTAAGACAGATGATTAAAATAACAGACAGAGGCAGTTCCAAGCTCAAGATAGAGAATAGCATAATGCATTGCAATGTCTGATCGCATGGGAGAAAATAATACAAATGAAAATGGATGAGAAAATATAGTAGAACAATGAAGAAGAATGTCAGAGGGGTAATATAGGTGCCCATGTAGAAGAAAACGGATTCTCAATCCTATACTGAGTTTGTCTATTGAACACACACTTTATGCAGCATTTTACAGAGATTGTCTTATCTCATTCATATCCAACTGTAAGTCACAATCAAAAGTCCCATTCACACAACACACGTTGGGGTCAGTTTCATCAATTGACCTGCCTGTAGAAGGAAACTAGAGTACCCAGACTAAATCTTTGCAGACATGGGGACAACATGCAGATCATTTGCCAAAAGTGCCAAGGTATGAATTGAACTCAGGATCTCAGCTCTTCAAGGAAGCAATGCTAACCAACGAGCCTCTTTGCTGTAACAATGACTGACCTCATGTGGGAAATAAATGGATGAGCTGGAAGAGGGAACATGTTTCCAGCCAAATGGAGTATATATATATATATATATATATATATATATATATATATATATATATATATATATATATATATATATATATAAATATATATATATATATATATAAATATTTCTGGACATTGAATATCACAAGAAATTAGTAAGTAAAAGAGAAAGGTTGTAAAAGAGGTTAACTAATATTTAAATAATAAAACAGTATATTGGAAAATGCACATGCAACCTGTGGCTCTACATCCATTACCAGTTTCAGCTACTGTATGGGAACCAGCACCGGTTTTCATGCTTAAGACTCTGCATCATTTACAGGTTTAAGTTCTTTTATAGTTTTTCCTGTGTGATGTTATCATTTGTCTGGCAGAGCTTAACTATCATCAAAAGTTATAATTTTGACGTTATAAAAGTTGTGGTGTTACATCTAGCTTTAACTCAGAATTTGATGTGAGGATTAACAGCTGACTTTTATTGGTATCTGCAGCTTTTGAAGTGCGCTTTTAAGTGATAAGTGACAGGTGCATAACATTTATGTGACTCTTAATGTAGTATTTAACCTAAAAATAAAACACAGATCAATATGTAAAAAAAAATAAAAGCATTCAGATTGTGAATACTTATGATTAAAGATGCTATACATGTATGGGATCTATTATCCATAATGCTCAAGAACCAGGGTTTTACAGATAAGGGATATTTTCATAATTCAGATCTCTACACTTTAAGTCTACTAAAAAATGTTAACATTATATAAACTCAATAGATTATGTTTATTCTTCAATAAGGATTAGTTATATTTTAGTAAGGATCAAGTACAATGTACTGTTTTATTACCGCAGGGAAAAGGGAAATCATTTTTAAAAATTTACATTTTACTGGAATGGGCAACAACCTTCCCATAATTCGGAGCTTTCTAGATAACGGGTTTCTGGATAATGGACCCTATACCTGTAATCCAAATGTCTGAGAAAATTAAGCACTTACCAAGTGCTTGGAAACAGATGAGAAACACATCAATATGCAATTGGGGAAATGCAAACAGTGGCGTAACTAGATGTTGCTGGGCCCCACAGCAAATTAATTTTAGGGCCCCCAACATATCCAGTGTTTGTCCTGTTTTACCAATATATTTTCAAATTGCTCATCAATGAGAACCTCATGGGGCCCCCTGTACCTCCTGGGCCCCCCTGCAGGCGCAGGGTCTGCTTCCTCTGTAGTTACGCCCCTGAATGCAAAGATGAAACAGGAACAAGGGACTAAAAGTCGAAGAGTGTGAGAAATAAAGATAGTAATAGGTTTTAGAAAAAAAAAAAGAATACTGGGATATAAACAGTTTGGAGAGGCATAAACAGCCAGGGTTATAGCACACAGGGTAATTTTGTAGCAATTATCACTTGATAACACTGGCTAATGCCTCTTTTAGTGGCAATTGCTTAAACTGTGAGTTCACCCATGGGTGCAGGCAATTTGTAAACTAGATGGGAGGGCAAATCATGCAGAATTGCCCGATGTGTCATTACCCTTTTAGTATAAGATGAAGATAAAAGATAAGGAAAAAAAAAAGAAAATAAATTGTGTAAGTATAGTCATAATTAACTGTTAATGCTAATTATTGATTATGAACAAGTTCATGACACCCAGAGGCTACACTGCTGATGGGGCCTGGAATGCACAGTCCACTAGTAATAGAAAGATGGGAACCATTCAGCTATTTTAATCTTCTACCAGCCCAGTCCCCTGTGTGGATGGGTTGTAAGTTATGAGAAGGTGGCGGAGCTGGGGAAGGCCAATGAGCACACAAAACTGGAATTTGTCCCTGATTATAAATGTAAATTGCAAAACTGCTAAAATATCTCATATCAAATAATATCATAGTGATGTATTTTTTAAGGATAGTTACTGACCGGTTATTATAGGGGAAATAGAAGACCTTTTTTTCTGAAAAATGATTCTGTTACCTATGACCTTGCAGTAATTCATAAATAACCATGTATATGCATGTAAAACATTCTAAATACTAAGTCACACCATGTTATGACTGAATTTACAGTGAACAAATATTTAATTGAGAAAGCAAAGAAAATATTTCCCCCGAAAGCTATTTTAAAGTCATGTGTTGAAATTCAAATGAAATGCGTATCCATGGCACAATAGTATATACATATATTTATTAGGCATGGGCACCTGGAGTGGTGTTATTAAATATATGGTATTTATCATGCCAGAGACGAGCATTCATTTAATAACCGTCTAAACTTTCTTTCTCTTTTGTAAGCTCCCTCATATCAAAACACATGTATTATACATAGCGCAATTCAAATATCAGTTCAAGGGTAGGAAGAAAGTCCTTGAAGCTTGTTCTCTTCAATAAAACCCATAGAGGAATGTTTACTAACCCGAGATATGCTGTAAACATATTAATTATATTCAGAAAGAATTCAGTTCAGAAACCACCAATGTCATAAACAACAAAGAACACAAGTTTTCAATGCTTGTCCTATACAAGTCATAAGGAGTCCGTTACTTAAAGGAGAAGGAAAGCTACGGAGGCATTTTATTACCAATAGATTAGCTACAATAGTGCAAGCTAGAATGCTATATTTATTCTGTAGAATGTTTTACCATACCTGAGTAAAAAGCTCTAGAAACTCTCTGTTTGTTTAGGATAGGAGCTGCAGTATTAATGTGGTGTGACATCACTTCCTGCCTGAGTCTCTCCCTGCTCTGGGCTGAGATTACAGTAGAGAAGGGGGGGGGGAGAGGAGCAAACTGAGCATGCTCTTGCCCAGGGCAATGAGGTTTAAGTTGAAGGCAGGAAGTCTGATACAGAAGCCCATGAGTACACAATAGAAGAAAAGGAATGTGGTGTTTCTTTTGACAGGGGACTCAGAGCAGCATTACTTTGGGGGTTTACTGGTATATTTAGAAGAACCTTTCTGATAAGGCTTACTTAGTTTTAACCTTTCCTTCTCCTTTAATGCACCACAGTTGCAGAACTGTGTACCTCCAAACCAAGCAGGTCCAGGGTACCCACATCAGCCTGTTTCAATAGGTGCAATTATATGTGCCAAACAATCAGCCACATGTCACTGTTGTTGACATGACATCTATCCAGACTGAGGAAATGGCTCAATTGCATCAGGCGCAACTCCCTCAAAATAATTCTACAATTCTGGGAATAACCACTGCCTTGTGGGTAAAAAAAATTTTGAATGCATTCAAAAGTAGGGATGAGCAAAATGTGCTGCCTGATGACAATCAAAATTAATTTTTTTCTACAAATCTCAAAAAAAATCCTGTTTTTCTTTAAAGCCAAATTTGCCAAGTAAAAGTTGCCGAGGTCCTATAGAAGTCAATGGGAGCTGAGCTGATCCTATTTGACAATTTTTAATCAATTTGGACTTTTAGAGGTTTTGTATTTTTTTTCGCTAGGAACTGTCCAAAAATGTGAATTTTTAGCGGTTTTAAAGGTATTCGTATTTTTAAGCACATCATTCAGCATCCTTTCTTTCTTTGTGCTTTTTTTAATTTTGATGTTTTAATAAATTTCATGACATTTGTGGTTTTAGAGAAAGTGAGTCTTAGGGGCAAATTTACTAAGCGGCGAAAATTCGCCAGCGACGGCTTCACAAGCAGCGCTACACTTCACCAGACTAAAATTCACTCGGACAACGCTAATTTACTAGCATATAAAGTTACGTATAGAGCATCGAACGCTGGCGAAGTTGCGCTAGCATTAATTCGGCAAGCAGAGCGAAGTTGCGCTAGCATTGGCTAATTTGCATACGGTGGGAAGTTAAAGAATGGACATATATGTTGCAGCAAATACATTACACAAGCCCAGGGAAGCTTAATAAAATAAAATTGAGTTGTTATATTGCCCTACACATGAGCCCAGTGTATAGTATACCCCTTCGCCAGAGTGCAATTTCGCCTGAGTGTGAATGAGCGCCAGCGTCAGTCTCTTTCGCTAGTGAAGTTACGCATGCGCCCATTAGTAAATTGGCGAAGTACTGAAATTACGTCAAGCTGGCGAATTTTCGTTAGCGTTGGTCACTTCGCCCTTTAGTAAATTTGCCCCATAGGCGTGGCTTCAAAAACCTCTAAAACCACTACTTTAATAAAAAGGCCTCCACAAATTAGCCATGTTCATTGAAAAAACAAAATAAACATGAGAAAAAGAACCTATTTTATTTACTCCAATTCATTTGGTGCATGAAAAATTTCTCGTGTAATTACATTTAAATTTCAAATGCAAATCAATCACAGAGCAGTTTGATGAAAATTCAAAACTGGGGCATTCTAAAGCATAGCCAGAAATTCAAATTGTATTAACACTTTCCTTTCCATCAGGAAACTATTCTTATCAGAACAGCATTTTTTTTTACAAATTGGTGCATTTGTGGTAGACTTTTAGCTTCTTCAAATGTACCAATCTGTTGAAATCGATTCGACTTCTTAGAGCAGTTGAATGCAAACCGTTTCTATTGTGTGTAAGAGTTCAGAGGCGCTGCTGGAAGTTAATGTAATGCTCATTTATGGGGGATTTATCAAACTGATACAAATCATTTTTTATGTTACAGTAAATTGGTAATCACTGGCAGATTCCCCAATTCTGAAAAAATATTGATTAAAATATGTATTACACACAATTACTGTTTATTTTGCTTTATGTATAATGAGCAGCACAAACAGTAATTGATTTTACCTTTGCTGGATTTGTTATCATGGAATTCTCGCCTCTTAAATTAAAAGTCAAGAGAACCTATTCGATATGTGAGCAAAGATCCCTGCACATTCATAGGCACATGATACTTGGTACAAATATATCAAACAGACTGGCAGCCGCTGCAACAAGGACAGCAAAGTGAGAAAAACCGCTTCTAATGCATCTGGGAAAGGAAACTGAATGGAATGACTGCCCAGGTATATAGAAAAGGTCACGTAATGAAAATAACCTAGGGATCTGCAAACAACTGCACCATTACTACAGACTGGAAGGAAACAAGGATTTCAATGAAATGGAACAGGCTGAAATGCAACTGCAGTCATGTGTGAATGCCACAGAATGCATTCTGGAAATATTTGGAGATCTGGCACACAGGAATACAAATCATTTCCTAACTTTGAAATCAGACCATTTCAAAAAGCAGTCATTGGCAGGGGGTTGATAATTTGAAACTTGGACACACACTCACATCTCTGGAAAGGGCCTCATGCAGTGGGCTGACTAGCTAACGGAGCTTAAGCTATTGGCAGAGATTTTGTTATTGTACGGATATAATATTAGACTTGTAACCAGGTTGTTTTATTGTTCAAGCCTCATCTTTTTTTAACCCATTTCCTAAAAATCATAGGATGTGGCATGGATCAATGAGCGACCAGGAACATAAATTCTGCTGGGTCAGTCTAATTTGACTGAAATGCACAGTTGTGCAAAACAATTGTGCATCATCATGAATAGTCATAATTACATCTTTTCATGCAATTGGTGGTTCATTAAAGTAAAAAGTAAAAAGTATATAAATGCTCAGATTTTTAAGAAAGTGCAAATCCATACAATTAAGGCTGGTGAAATATTAGTGAATGCAAAGACGATATACTAGAAGCAAACCATCCCTCTAAAGTGTAATTAATTGTTGTATTACAAAGTAACGCAATATACAAATAATTGCAAACAGAGAAACTTGTATAGCATTTTATTAATCAGTATAGGAGAAAAACATTGTTTCATACAACTACAAAAACACATATAAGCTCTTATTCACATTATTCAATTCCTTTTAAGCAATATTGACAAAATCTGTCCATGTCTATCCCAAGCAACAGCAAAGATGCTAATGCATGCTCTCATCTTATCCCATCTAGATTACTGTAACCTACTACTGGTTGGCCTCCCTTACTCCTATTTCTCCCCACTAATTTTGCATTAAACTCTTCTCCTGAAATTCTCTGCCTCTTACCCAAGATAGTACAGGCCCCTACACTGCTGAAGTCCTAATCTTGGCTTCCCATATATCAAAGAATAACTTATAAAGTTCCTCTGACAACCTTCCAAGCCTTTCATTCTTCTGGACCTCACTACATCTCTTCACTTGTGTCTCCATATGTTCCTCTTAGAGCAACTTGTAAAAACATGACAACATGGTCTGTTTTTTTGTATTTCACACCTTGCCCTGTGAATAATAAATGAACCCCCATGTGTGAGATGCCACCTGCCACTGCAAGGTGCAGAGAGAGACAATACACAGAGTCATTGAGAGTCTGTCTGACTGAGGAAAGCTAGGAGGCTGAGCTATTCAGAACACATTTTAGGACATCCTGCGGTGAAATACCCTTCCTTCCTGCGATGTCCTTCCTGCAATGCCCTCGGGCTGAAGGCTGAGGGCCAAGTTAGCATGACTGACGGCTGAGAAGGGAGGGTAGAGGATGGAGGTGTGACTGCAGGTTTGGATGATGAGTGACAGTAAAAGCACCCGATGCGCAATTCAGAAAGCATTGGACATCGCAGGAAGGGTATATTGCTGCAGGATTTCCTAAAATGCGTTCCGTAGAGCAATCCCTCAGAAGAATCATGAGTACATGGGTGACCCCCAACTTGTGTGTTTTTTTACTGGCAGTCCACAAGTGGCCCAGTTTAGTAAGGAAACTCTTCATATGTGTGAAGGTAGTGCCCAGTGGGCAGAATTTATTTTTATGATCTGTGTTTTGTATCCTGAAATGGTCACCCCTGTGGGTAAATAAACTGCCTTAACGTAATGAAAGTGTCTGTTGTGGATACGACAAACTTACAACCTATACTAGTAAATGTGCTGCTTCAGTGGTGTGTGTGTAACTCTTAAAAGGTTTTACATTGGAATTTCCCAATAAACATAGCAAATGTTCCACTATTCTTTATTTAAACCATAGCCATGCTACAGCAGAAACATTGAACCATGAATAAAGAGATGCTATGGAGAGTAGTTAACTAGGAGAAATGAAAGTGATTTATAATAAGTGACAAAATGAAAGAAAACATTTACTTAATATTTTGCAGCCTCATTTTTCAAGCTTCTGTTTGCTCAAAGCTTTTAGGCATTCTCGATTAAAATTTGCATTAATTGAAGAACAAAATAAACTTACCATACAGTAACCGGTAGATGCTTTTTAGGTCTTTTTCTGTTTTTTTTTTTTTTAAGCTTAGAGAAATTCTGGAGCAAGGTTGAGATTGAAATACATAATAATGATAATATTAATTTGTAAAGTATTACAGATACCTCAAGCAAAACTAAAAAAATATATTGTATGAATTTTAAACAAGGCAACTCCAGATGCCTGACTGAAAAAACGCACAATTAAAACAGTGATAAAAAAAATGATGCCCTAATAAAATGATTTTTTCTTCATTTATACATCTTTCATAATTCTAGTTATAAATGTATAATACCCCCCCCCCCGCTGTAAATTGTAAATATATTTGCAGAATACCAAACTATTTTCCACTCTGGAATGATCTGATTGAGTTCAGACAAGAGCATTTCTGAATTGGTTAATCCCCCTATTGATTATATTTCAGGTGTAAGTGATTAGTTAGGGTACCAATGTGCTGTCTCTGAGCTCTAACACTCCTGTTCCAATCCACAAAGCAGTCATTTTGACTAATTCTGCTTTGATAAATGTGCTGGGTAGCCTTCAGTTTGAGTTGAAATAAATCTGTCATTTATTTATTATCATATAACTGGTTTTTGGTACAAGCCAATGAGAATTGAGATTGTTTGTATTATTTCCACTATTTATTGTTCACAGCAGAGTGGTTTTAGGGCTTTATTTATAAATATTATGCCCCTGTGCATTTTATAGTTATTACGGCACAGTATTTGAAAACATTAAGTAAGCAAACACTTGTTTATGGTGACATTGTTAACACACTTCTAAATAAAACTGTCATGTACAGAAAGTCATCATGCTTAAAGGCACTTCATCTGAGAAATCCCACAATGCATTCCACTAGTGACAGGTGTCATCAAATGAATCCTTCTTAGCTAAAAGGATTTGCAACCATTTCAATTCAGGTCTAATTGTAAACAGATCTACTGTACATTATTAATGGGAAATATGTACTAGGAAAGCATTATAATGTGCAATGGCTACATTTTAATATTTCTGCTACGCAGCAATGGTAAATAGAGCAAATGTGGGGTTTTTTTTGTATAATAACTGCATTACTTTGTCTAAAAGATTATTTACTAATTATTAAATTTTTTACACAAACCAAATTTTTTTCTCTAAAAATTCCAAATGCAGTTGGGGTCCTAAAGAAGTCAACGGAATCTGCGCTAATCCTATTGGACCTTTTTTTTATTTTTAATTTTTTTTTAGACATTTAGGCTTTAAGAGGTTTTCAGATATTTTTTTGTTAATTGTCCAAAAAAATCAAATTTGTAGAAGATTGAGGTTTTTGTATTCAAATTAGTATTTTTTTCCCATTTGTACTTATAATTTGACTTTTTAATAAATTGCATGGCATTCGTGGTTTTAGATAAAATGTGTTTATTTGTGGTTTCTAAAATCTCTAAAAACACTTAAATGAGAATGTTGAGAAATGTGGATTGCGCCCACTATTAAATAGAGCATATATTCCCAAATTACAGAGTGTGCTGACCCTTCATCAACATATACCACAACTATTGGTTGTGCACCTCTGGCAACTTTAAAGTTTGAGTGCAGGCACTTTTGGGGCAATATACTCTCTATATGAAACTTTCTGTGTAAGACGGAAATGCATTGAATAATAAACAAATAATTCTTTTTGTGCATTTATATGTTTTGTTTGCTAATTCTTTAAATCCTATTTGGTTTATTTAATGTTTACATTAAAGTCTTTACATTACAGTAAGTCTTTAGTAGGCTTAAGGTATGAAGATCCAAATTACAAAAACACCCATTATGGGGAAAAATTCAGGTCCTGAGCATTCTGGATTACAGGTCCCATACCTGTAGCAGGTACTGTTTTCTTATTACAGAGAAGTTTTTTTATTATTTTATTAAAATACAGTCTATGGGAAATTGAGTAATTCAGAGCTTTCTGGATAAAGGGGTTCCACATAAATGATCCCATACCAGTACCAAGAGAATAATGTGTGCTCTACAAATGAAAACAAATCCTAATAAAGCTGTCCATTTAAACATTTGCTCAGTTTTCAACACTTATAACATCCTTTCACTTGCACCAAAAGGAATTTAATATTACTATTGTTATCATTGTTATTTCTTACATTACATTATAAATAAAAGCAAATACATTCAAATTGAAATTCTTTGAAAATAATGGCACCATCAGACTTCCGCAGTGTAAAGGTTGAAATCATTAACTGTGTGGTTTACTAGTTATGATTAATGTTGTTTCTTCAAATGATAAACCAATTACACCAGTGATGTAATGCCATTTTAAGAATCTTATAATCAGATTTATCTTAAGCAGGGGAGCTCTGATGATGTCTAATAAAGATTTATGGTCCTTTAATGGTCTGCATAATACCAGCAATGGAATTCCCCCTTGATGCACAATAATATTGATTATTATACTGATGACTGTTGGTGTGTGACGGGCAAAAATATTAAATTTTTTAAGTGGATGTGCTAGTTCATCAAGAACGAAACTGCAAATGTTGAAGGAAAAGTGTTATTTCTCTGTAGGCATACAATCGTTGATTAACCTACACTATTCCTATTATTACCTACAGCTATGTGCTTTATTCTTATTTAGCCATAATACTATAATAGTATAAATCTTTGTGCTGTTATGCAGTTTTCTGTGTCTGTGTGAGCGTATATTTGTGAATCCCTATTAAAGTCACAACAAAAAAAGTTTGTATTGTATCATTTTATCTAAATTTTTTTAGCAGAAGCGCCATTTATAATTCAGAATAAAATATTTACAGTAATTGAACATACCAACCTAATTTGTAACAGATGTGCAGATACAAATACTCTTAACTTTGAAATAAATATTACACTGCAGGTTATCCATCCCTGGATATAAAATACTGGAATGTGTCGGCATGAGAAGGAAAGAACTTGGCGAACATTTTATATTGAGAAAGTCAAGTAACTCAATATTTCAAGATGGAGAAAGGCTGTCTATAAAATTATGGTAATATTGTCATCTTGAATGTGTAGCTCCTAATGTCACTATAGTGTTGTCAATCTTTCTTTACTTGTGTCAGTAGACAATATTTGGGTTGAATTATATGGGACAATTTGCCAAGAGCGTCACACTTCCTAACAGCTTCACTGCGTGAGGCACCAATGCAAAGAGATGGGAATCCTAATTGCTGACATACCTCATGATAGGGAGACTACAGCCCAGTAGAATTTAAAGTAGATGTTGGTATTCATTTACAGGGTTCTTTTGTAAAATGCTGGCTTTTTGGGGTCATATAATTATATCCCAGATCAAATCCAGTTTACTGAATTATTCTATTCAATTTTCACACTTGGTGATAGTAGATTGAAACAGATTATTTCTGGATATTTTATTCCAAGAGTCAAACCAAGGGAAGATGTGCATTTGGCTATGGCACATTGTACCAAAATGAGCCACTAATGGGGAGGGAGTGATCAAGTGTCAACCAGGAGGCTGGGAGCGACAGGTTGGGGTGATGAGTTTTAGTGAAAGGTGAAAATGGAGAGTGGGCATGATGTTGGGCCAAGTAGTATTGCCTTAGTCACCAATACTATAATAAAAACAATATTTTTAATATTTTCAAGGGTTTCTGTCATGATTCCATGGTATAGTTTTTATAACTAAATTATACTGTATACATTGCAATTAATTCATTCTATCATTAACATTTTTTATTCCTGAACCAATAAATGTGTTTTTTTAATAGTTGTAATATTGGTGTGTCGACAGCCATCTCAAATAATTTTGCCTGGTCATGTACTTTAAGAGAAAGCCAGCACTTCACACTGGAACAACTTTCAGAAAGGCTATTGTTTCTCCTACTCAATGTAACTGAAAGAGCCGGACTATTACTATTGAGTGCTTTTCTCATATCTACCACTAGATGGGGCATGGGAGAATTTTTAAGCAATGCAGGTATCAGGAAGCTGTTATCTGGTTACATTCCCATTGTTCTGTTGATGGGCTGCTTGAGGGGAAAGGGAGGGAGGTGATTTCACTCCAACTTGCAGTGCAGCAGTAAAGAGTGACTGAAGTTTATCATAGCACAAGTCACATGACTGTAGGAACCTAAAAAACTGACATGTTTAGCCACAGATTACAATATTAAATATAAAAAAAATCAGTTTGAATGGATTTCAATGCAGGATTCTGCTGGAAAAGCTCCATTTTGTAAAAAAAAAAGCATATTTTTTCCTGACAGAATGAAGCTTCATTATCTCTCTCTCTCTCTCTATATATATTTAGCTCATAGATCAAGTGACCAACAAAAAGGAATGTTCATCTCTGTGTATTGTGTTAGTCATGTACACGGGACATGCAAGGGACAGCCAAATAAGGTACAAGATGAAGTGGAAATGGCTGAATAAAATTAGGGCTAAATTAATAGCATGTGAAATAAATGGAAATCCATATGAGCCGTTAGTCCAAAGTCCGAACAACTGTGTTTCTGACTTGGTCCAGGCAGTTCTTAAAGGAGAAGGAAAGGTTAAAACTAAGTAAGCCTTATCAGAAAGGTCCATTTAAATATACCAGTAAATCCCCAAAGTAATGTTGCTCTGAGTCCCCTGTCAAAAGAAACACTGCATTTCTTTCCTTCTATTGTGTACACATGGGCTTCTGTATCAGACTTCCTGCCTTCAGCTTAAACCTCATTGCCCTGGGCAAGGGCATGCTCAGTTTGCTTCTCTCCCCCCCTCCCCTCCCTTCTCTACTGTAATCTGAGCCCAGAGCAGGGAGAGACTCAGGCAGGAAGTGATGTCACACCACATTAATACTGCAGCTCCTATCCTAAACAAACAGAGAGTTTCTAGAGCTTTTTACTCAGGTATGGTAAAATATTCTACAGAATAAATATAGCATTCTAGCTTGCACTATTGCAGCTAATCTATTGGCAATAAAATGCCTCAGTAGCTTTCCTTCTCCTTTAATCCACATAATGAGCCATAAATCCAAGACCCAAGTTCAGTTCCTTCTCCATGTTTCTATAATCATATATACAGAGTGGTAGCTTTTTCTATTTTGTTTTTTTTAATTTATACAATTTCCTTTGTTCAGTAGATCCTTACTGAAATAATCAATCTGGCCAAAGACGTATCCACCATGTTTCAGTTGGGATGGTCATGCAAATACCTTTGTGCTCTAGCATTTGCATCTGGGATATTGGTAAATTTCTACTTCTGTGTCACCAGTGACATTTAGTGTGGGTTATACTGTATCTTCAATATTAATACAATGTGAGTCTTGTAACAATAACTCTTGTAATGTATATACAGATATGGGACAGGTCATTAAAAAAAAAAAAAAAAACCTGGGGGTTTTTGTAATTTGGAACTTCATTCATTATGGGGCATATTTATCAAAGGTCGAATTTTGAATTAAAAAACTTCGAAATTACAATTCAAAAAGACCAACCAAAATTAAGTCAAAGGTTTTTTTTTTTCCAAAGTCCACAAATTGACTCCAAATAGGTTCTTGGAGGTCCCCCATAGGCTAAAACAGCAATTCGGCAGGTTTTAGAGGGAGAATGGACGAATTTTAAAGAGACAATACATGATAAATTTCAATATTCCAATTTTTTAATTTTTTTCAAATTCAAATAGAATTTGGACTATTCCATAGTCGAAGTACGCAAAAAATAGCTCGAAAATAGGTTTTTCTTTTTTATTTGAAAATTTACCTCAGCCTTTGATGAATCTGCTCCTAAGACAACTAAAAAATAATTTATACATTAATTAAACCCAATAGGATTGTTTTGCCACCAATATGGATTTATGCAGCTCAGTTGACATCAAGTACAAGGTTCTTAATTATTATTACTACAGGAAAAAAAAGGAAATCATTTTAAATAGTATCAATTATTTTATTAAGATAGAGCCTATGGGAGATGGCCTTCCCATAATAAGGAGCTTTCTGGATATTAGGATTCTGGATAACAGATCCCATCCCTGTACAGGTACAGGACCTGGGGCTTTCCATGTAATGGCTCTTTCTGTAATTTGGATCTTCATACCTTAAGTCTACTAGAATATCATGTAAATAATAAATAAACCTGATAGGCTTTGCTTCCAATAAGGATTTATTATATCTTAGTTTGAATCATATACAAAGAACTGCTTTCTTACTACAGAGAAAAAGGAAATACATTTCATAAATTTGGATTATTTGGATAAAATGGAGTCTATGGGAGATGGCCTTTCTGTAATTCGGAGCCTTCTGGATAACTGATCCTATACCTGTACTAAGAAAAATAAATCATATGTTTGTTTTTTTCAGAGTCTCCTAATTAAAATATTTCCATTTTGAATTGATTAATGCTCCGTATCTGCATTAAAAAAAAAAAATCATTGTGCTTGAATTATATTTTAGGAATGAGAGATGGATTTTGTAGAAGTTTCCTGGGAACAACCGGAGGGTGGGGCAGAAAAATAGGGAATGAGTTTGTCATAGAATCACATAACAGAAAGAAATGAGACTGATATATGTGTACCAAAAATATACAAGGAAAAAGTGGTTACAGCCTTTTCAGAATTTAAATAATACAGTTTCAGTGCTATTGGCATTCATTAATCTACTTTATGTGCATTAAATGCAGTTAGAAATGAAGTCACAACTCTGGGAACAACTCGGTGATCATTAACTAATAAACGGAGACCATCTTCAATTTAAGAGATATATTTTCTATGACTTTATCTGTAGCCCCATGAGTGACGCTTCATATTTGAAAATAATAAAAGATAAGTATGTAACAAATGTACAGTGGCTGCTATTTCCCCCCCCTAATCTGTTATGCTCAAGTCATGCTAATATAATAGCGCAAGCATTGTTTGATTTTATGAGTATGCAAACTGCTACCATCATGAATTCCTTAAGGGCAAATCTTTAAAAATAAAAAAGCTGCAATGATGCACTGTGCCTACTTAGAATTTGTAAGTAATTCTTTTTGGTAATGGAGGTTCACTAATAGTTTTGCATGCCTTAAATCACAGTTAATATAAAAAAAGATACTCGAGAGTGAAATGAACTAAGAAAAATGTGATTTGTTGAGTATGTCTAGAAACTCAAATGGCATACAATTAGAAAAAGACATTTCATTTCCTCATTTTCGGCATCCTTCTTCCCTAACGCATCCCAGATTTCAACCATTTGCATGATAATTAACACTTGCAGAGAACAGTCATGGAATTAGAGATTTAGCGCGTGCATTAAGCTGTACAAGCTAGGAGTATTTGCCTTGGTTTTGCCGGGAAAGGTAGTTAGAGAGCAAGTACGTGTTCTTGCTAGATGAAGAGTTATTGTTCAGTATCGTTTGCAATGTTTTGTGAACTCAATCACCAAAACAAATCTCGCAATGCTCACTGATATTATTATATCTACTTTGTCAAATGCAATTTATAGAATAAGATACACAGTAGGATAAAGCTACAGCAGTCCTGCAGCTGTTGTGAATTACAACTCCCCAACACCTTGGTTAGTCAACAGCTGCTAATACACAGTAGTCAGATCTATTTAATTGACATTCTAACTTCAAACTAATGTCACACAGGGGTTTAGAATTTTGAGAATTGTGTTACCAGAATGTTTCCTAATAAATAGCTCGACCTATTACGCATTCCACTTCTTCAAGAAGGATCAGGAGGATCATTGATCACAATGTGCCCAATATCAATGGGGTGAGGTTGCAACCCTATCAGCACCGTTAATGCACAGAGTTAATACTTGACATCATTTCACTTATGTAATAATGCTTGCAACAAATACAATACAACGTACCTAAAATATGTAATAGACATGTATTTATTTAAATAGATATGTAAATAAAAATGTAATACTATGAATGGATGTAAAATAATAATACAAAGATAACACATGCCAGTAATCACAATAACAAATATACTTATACTGTATATAAATAATGTTAAAGAAAATTGATAATCATGGCAACTATTTACTTTCTGCCTGGAGTAGAATAGTAGCATGTTTTTGTGCCTTCTTCCTTTGTGCTTTCTATTGGTTGAATGAGCACGATCTGCAGTACCTGGAAGCAGCACCATGTTTTCTGATTCACTATACTAACAGCAAAGTTTTTCTTTTGCCTCACATTGTCTTCCATAAACCATTGTTACAAAAGAACACACATAACTAATGACAGCTTACTAACCATTTACATAATGAAACAACTATGGTAGTTCAACATATGCAAAAGTTAAAAAAAAATAGATGCTGAACAAAGTGCCCAAACTACTAAGTTCTAAAATGGGTTTGGGAACTCCTTACTTGTCATCCAACTCTCGTCTCCACTACTAAAAGGCCCATTTATCAAAGGTCGAATTTCAAATTCATGTGCAATTTTAAAAACTCCCCTAAACTCCCATAAACTCAAAATTCAACCAATCAAAATGTATTAATAAAATCAAATTTTTTTTAACTCAGATGAATTGAATCGACCTGAAAACTCGAATCGACTTAAGAGTTTTTTTCTCTGTAAAAAAATATGAATGTCAGGAAGGCTGCAAATAACTCAAAATTGATCCCTGGACCACTCCCATCGACGTTTGGCAGGTTTTAGGTGGCCGAATAGTCGAATTAGAGTTCTTAAAGTATGATAAATCTTGAAAATCTATTTTTTTTTTTTAAAAACTTGAATCAAATGTTAACTCCCTGTCAAATTTGACAGTTTTGACCATAACAAAATTGAAAATTTCAAATTTCAAATTTGACCCTTGATAAATCTGCCCCTTAAAGTTCATGAGAAATGTGTTTTCACAAGGTCATATTTAAATGAAATCTTAAATACATCAAATGATCTTACCACTGCTGGAACCTTGCTGTTGGCCTGAACATGCTCTGAGCAGGTAGGAATTAGGGGAGAACTCCTCATCAGGGTTGGTGTCCATAATCTGATGAGATGTATTGCTGTCTAGCAAAGGCATCTGGCAACTAACAGGTGGAGGATTATGGGAACTGGGCAGTTGTGCAGATGGCAGTAGGCTGGACGATGATGTAGATGGAATGGGACGACCTAAGAAAGAGGAAGAGGGAATCAAGGTCAGTAATGATGATGTCATTAGGCAAACAATACAGAATTATGCATAGGCAACATGAAATATAAACTATAGGTCGTTCTAGGCCCACATAACTATTAATTAGCTGGCTTTTAAAGGGATACTGTCATGAAAAAACATGTTTTTTTCAAAACACATCAGTTAATAGTGCTGCTCCAGCAGAATTCTGCACTGAAATCCATTTCTCAAAAGAGCAAACAGATTTTTTTATATTCAATTTTGAAATCTGACATGGGGCTAGACATTTTGTCAATTTCCCAGCTGCCCCAGTCAGCTAAAGCCAAAAACACACACTTTTCTTTATTCCTATACGTTGAATTACGGGGCCCCAGAGATCTCCTATCTTGCTGAGCTCTGGCTGTTTTGGACTACAACTCCCATCATCACCACTGGCTGATGTGTATTGGTGACAAACAGGAGGGAAACACAAGATATCTTCTTTTAGATCATGTCCTAAAACCACACTGATCAATCAATATACTGTTATTTATATAGTAAGAAAAAAAGATATAGATACAGGTACAGTATATACTTGTAATTAGTGATGGGCAAATCTGACCCATTTTGCTTCAAAATTCGTCCAAATGCATTGAAGTCTATGGGAGACAAAATTGTTTTTGAAGGCAACAATTTTTGTGACACGTTACAATTGAGTCTATGGTTATTTTCACTGCGAAATTTTGTGAAAAAATACACTCATCACTACTTGTAAACTGCCTGTCTTGAAATACAGCCATGGATTAAATCAGCCTTGCCTATGGACTTACTTAGCACATATATAAATATGACTAGCCATAGTGACCCTTTTTGAAATGGCAGAAGTGGGAATAAACAAGTAATGCTCCATCAACAATAGGTGGAGGGCCTGAGGCTCTGAGGTACATGCAGGGCCATGATCAGTGATCAAATGGCCCCATACAAAAATATTAGCCTGTTGCTAACTTGGGCTCCCTGGGTGCTGAGCATACTACCAGCTTTATATTGCTAATATTGAAATGATTACAAAATGATTACATGATTCCATATCTATGTACAGGTATGGGGCCTATTATCCAGAATGCTAAGGTATCTTTACATAGTTTGGATTACAATGAATTTATTCTACTTTAAAATTAATTATAACCAACAGGATTGCTTTGCCTCTAATAAAGATTAACTATATCTCAGTTGGGATTGTATACAAGCTCATGTTTTAATATTAATGAGAAAAGGAAAATCTCCGATCTGCTGCCTGTCTTGACCTGTACCTGTTTTCGACCATCCTGTCTTGGATCCTGATTCTGTACTATGCTCCTGTTGGTTTTGACCCTGGCCTGTGACCTTGACTACATTCCTGACTCATGATTTTGTACTGCTCTACATGTTTAGTATGGACCCGGCCTGTACCTAGACCACGCTCCTTGATTGTTCCTGCACACGTTTGGTTCTTGTGTTTGCCCAGAACTCTCTCCTTGGTCTTCTCATTATAAGACCTGGTGGCATCGAAGTACCAGAGGGCTCCTTCCGAAACGAAATGCGATGGTTATAGGTGGAAGTGTGAGCTAAGGCTGGGACCTTGTGGCTTGCTGTGGGTTCCTTATGTTACACCCAGCCATCTTTTAGCAATTAAAAACAATAAGTAAAACGTATGGCATGGTAGATCAAAGGAAATCCTGCTCATAGTGTTTTTTCTGAGCACTTTTGCAATTACAATTTTTTACAGGTTTTGCTGCAGATATAAGACTTTTGGCTCAGAAACGTCATGGTTATCTGAATATAAACGCAACATCCTCCACTAGCAGCTTGTGGGGTCCTATGCTGTAACTCGTTTACCTATGGAAAACCTAACTGCATTAGTGAGAGCACTGGATCCATGTCAATCAGAATAGGTAGAACCAGTGCACACCCTTAATCAGCTCAGCCTGGTGCACAATCTTAGAGGCTCCAGCAACCTCACATCTGCTGTAGAACAAAAGAAGATCGGCACACAGGCATTCAAATTGCAGGGTATACCTGCTTGTTTATTGTGCGGAATGCAACGTTTCGGGGTCGATCTTCTTTTGTTCTACAGCACTGGATCCATGTCAGATTACTGACAGTAATTACCTACTATTGAATTAACCCTTTAGCTGCAACTACTGAGCTGCAGGCCTAAGGGGCATAGGGAACTGGTCCCAGTGAGGACAGAGGAAAATTATTATAGTTACATTCATATTTTTATGCACCTTATTTTCATGAGTCCAGCTCATGTCAGACAGGGGGAGTGGAAAAGCCCTTATTAATAATGAAAACTAATGATGATCAACTTTAACTTAAACCTATGTAGCCACAGTAGCATTGAAAAGTATATTTTAAGATGGGAAAAGATTTGTTTTTAATGATATATATGACTTTCATCCCTTTCCAACGAGGAGCTGGAATGTACTTTTTGGTCTCGTTCAAAAAACAATTCTGAAGCTCGTAAATAACTGAATTGGACCTAATTTATTTCATATGATTTCCCTTACCTCTGTTAGTTACCTTCATACAATAAATGAAGGTCGACAAAGTGGATTTGTGTCGCTTTGAAAATCAGTCCCTCTGGTCTAAGGCACAAAAGCCATTTCAATGCATTTTTACCCTGTGCTAGTTTCCATGCCTAGAAATGCTAAGTGAAATGCTTAAAATCACCTGCAAATGCCCTAATGCTTTTAGGTGAAAATCACGTATAAATGACTACTTAGGTCCATTTTATATTAAAAAAAAACTAACTATGACACTGCATGAACACTAAATACACAACACATATACTGAAAGACCTGTATTGCATGCAACACATGAACTCTCTATATTATTTCTATAGGAGCTATTGTAACAGTGGCGTTTTATTGTATAGCAATAGTTATAGCAACATGTTATACAATTAAATTGGAAATGTTTATCTTTGTCCCATAACCTTCAGTATACAGGTATGGGATCTGTTATCTGGAAACCCATCATCCAGAATGCTCCATCTGTCATAGATGCTATTATAATCAAATAATTCACATTTAAAACATTTTTCTGTAATAATAAAACTGTACCTTGTACTTGATCCCAATGATAATTTAACCTTATTGGAGGCAAAACGACCTATTGGTTTATTTAAAGGGGATTTAAACTAGTGATGTGCAGGTCGGGTGAAATCCGACCCGCACCCGACCTTTAACCACCCTCCCTCAGCCTTCGCCTTCCGGGTTCCTTTTATAGACCCACACCCGCCCAGCCACACTGATGACATCACAAAAGGGGCGGGGCGATCAGGCGCACGTCTATAAATAAGGAAGTCGGAAGCCAGCAGTGCAAGGTGGCCTGCCACCTGCAAATGGGGATGCAAGTCGGACATGGGGATAAAGGACAGACTTGTTCACTGTTGAGAAACTGGGCTTTAACCTTCCAACTCTGATTGCAGGAAAAAGTCCATCCTTTGATAAATACACCTTTAAAAATCCCATAGAAATGAATGAAGAGAGGCGGTATTTTACTCTAGCGGACTGCTATGATCTTTAACTTCACTTTTTGATAAATATACCCCTAAGGCATGCTAAGGGATCTGGTTGTGCTCTGCAGGCAAACAGCCGTGGGGTAGGTGGTACAGTAAGTACAGGTCTCCATGGGTGTCTGTGTCCATGGCTTCTCTTGAATTTGCACATCTGAATTACAACAAAGTTAGGGGATGGGGCAGGAAGGGCACACATGCATGCAATTCCAATGCAGGAAAAGCTGTAGTCATACAGGTCCATTCCGGAGTCCAGAGAGCTGTGAAAATTGAAATGCAGAGTGCAAAGTATTCAGAAATATGCTCCATTTTTTGCACTTTGCACCCTGCATTTCCTAAGTGACTCTTCTTGTACTTTGCATATAAAACACAACTTTTCTGGGGTATTTTACCTTGAGTAGCATTTGCCTGAATTTCACTGCAAGGTAATAAAACACCTCCATTTTTTTTTTTTGAGGCCCTCCGATTGTTTTAGGGCTAAAATAACATCATTTTGTTTATTTCAACCTCTTTCTTTTTTAATTAAAAATCTGTGTGAGCTTCAAACACCTAATAAGCTTAAAGTAACCTAATTTCATTTTTATGCAGCAGATCCCTATGCTCACTCTGATAATGCCCTTAGCAACACATCAAAGGGACTTATAAACCATTAAATCTAACTACCCTTTATGAGTGTAAAGAGAAAGCAGAAAGTCACCATGCAGGGAGATTCGGTTAATACAGAAGTCCTTGATTATGCATCCGGCACTTATGCACAGATGATGTAGGCATGGCAGGGAGTGCAGCTTTTTTTCGGAGGTCCCCTTGATTCTTCTGTACCTGCTATAATCTGAAGCACAAGGACACAAGGCTGGCCAGAAGCAATGTTTTCTACTCCGAATAGTGTTTATACCTTTGCAATAGACAAAAGCAACTGTTCCTTGTATGGCTGAATTCTGGGAATAAGTGAAGAATTCAATAACCACTCTGCAAAGGCCTAAGCACACAACTCTCTAACATAGGAAACAATTAATGATGTATTTGTAATTATTCCCTCAGTAAATGAACGCATATTTTATACAGAAATATATAACATACGTTTGATTCCAAGGTGATGCTTTTTTTCTGTTCGTGTTCTTTTATTCTCTGATGCTGGAAGCCGTTAGTCAACTATATATATACTGATTAAATGTGTATCACTCAATTTATAAAGAACACGGAACATTATAAGGAAAACGGTCTCTGAATATGTCAAGGTCATTGTATTGCAGTCAGCGTTGTGTACAGTTAAATCAGATAAATCACTGAACTTTTGGGTAGAATATTAGAGGAAGAGAAATGATTCATGGAACTTAAATACCAATAAAAAAACCATTAAAGCAATAGTAACAAACCAAAGAAAAGAGGGGGAAGGTAATCTAGACAGTTATTCCAGGACAGTGTCTTCATTTTTATGGATTATTATTTAGATGCATTATTCCCCAGTTTGTCATTTAAAATGTCAATTAAAATTAAAAATACACACAAATAGACAAATATGGAAAAAACATATAAAAGGTTGCTTTCTGGTTGCTAGGGAGACTGATATTACGGATCAGACACAGCATTATAATTCCAGACTGACAGGGTTATGTAATAAAAGGTGTTATTTTTGCCAAGGAGCAGTAATTCATAGCAACCAATCAGCAGGTCGCATTTGTTGGTCATCTGTTTAAAAGCATACATCTTATTGGTTGCGGTGGGTTACTGCTCCATGACAAACAGTACCATTTACGTATTACATATGGGGGTGAGAGTCAGAAGTGGTTTACAATATTTCCTTAAGACATTAAAAGTTTTTAATTTTTAATTTTTATTTTTAATTTAGTTTTTGGTTAGTTCTCCAGCAAAATAAGGTATAAAAAAACCTCAAATGGGTCCATGAGTTTATGAACATTATTTTTACACCTTGCAGTCAAATACTTTGTTTATTAATTCACTTATATAGAAGGGGTGGTGCACCTTTAAGTTAACTTTTATTATGTTGTAGAATGACCAGTTCTATGCAACTTTTTAATGGATCTTTATTTTTATTTTTCAAATGATTTGCCTTCTTCTGATTTTTTTTGAGCATTCACTTACTCCATCTAAAGAAAACAATGCTCTGTAAGGCTCTGTAATA